>NC_092822.1:64112500-64437500 GCF_023375885.2 Dermacentor andersoni
ACTCCTTGGCAGTGTCAATGTTGTCTATACAGACTGCAGGTACCTTCGCGACGCATGCGCAAGCACATTCTGGCCTCTTCGCAGCCACAAGCCTACAACGACCCATCATCCGTCTTCCCTCAAGCGGCGTACTGCAATTCTGGCGCATTTTAAAGGCACATAAAATCAAATAAATGAAAGTAAAAAGGGGAAGAGGCAAGATACACCGGGATATTTCTGCGCGGTGGGACAAGAAAGTACGGGATTCGAACAGGACAATTTTCACCTTGCAATCTCGCTTCACTGCAGTATGACCCCAATTGCCGTGAAGCCACACCACGGTCAGTGGAGAGCGCGGTATTACACCGCGAGTCATCCGCCGTATGGCTAGTCACACCAACAACCGTGAACAAGCCCAAAGCCAGCAGGTTCCAACGGGTTCTATTCTTAGGCCTATTGCGCAGCATCGGACGCACCGTGTTGCTGGTACGACGCGGCGTCTGACATGTGCTAGTCATACCGCGCCACTTGTGGAATATTAGTGGAACCAAGGAGGACTGTCTGGTCAAAATTTTGAAGCCTGTAGTTAACGATTCTGTAATGGACCTGCGCTGTGTAGTCGGTCACCGCGCCAGTTGGCAAACAGCCCTCCCAACGTTTCTGACAGTCTCCCTGTAAGGTTTTGCAACCTTAATCGATCTCCGTGAAAGCTCCAGCCTCCGCTAAAGATTTAACTTGTAAAGCCATGTGGACCTCTAGGAATCGGATTCAAACTAGTATAATGTAAATATTCGTATGCTCCTCGAAAGTTTGAATAGATCATCAGCTTTTTCTTTAGAGGTGGGCAAATATCAGATTTTTCGAATACGAATCGAATACGAATATTCAGACGACGACTCTTCTATTTATAACAGAAATAGTTATTGCGGTATACTTATGTACCATGCCTGTACTGACTAGTGCAACAGACAGCTAACTTTATAAGGTAAAAAGCACCATTTTTCAGCAAGATTACTCATCTTTCATTAAAATATTATACGAACATCCCCTCAACCACTGCTTTAGCTTGGTTTGCAAGCAAGTTGAATGAATGGCTGTTGCACGACTATCTCTACAAAAATGCAAAAAAAATGGTTCCCGAGAAAAAAGAAATTCTGGAAGAATTTAAAAGAAAAGGTTGTTCAAGGACTTGTGTGCCGTCCCCACATAGGAAAGGGCCCGTCGCAAAAGAAATATGTGACTGGTTGTAGGCTACAAAATAAAACTTCTAGATGAATATACTGCCACAAAACACTAAATGATGGAATACAAGCAATCATCATAGGTCGTCATTACACTTCCGCCGCAAAAGTTAGAATTGCACTTGTATTACTTGCATTACCCATTGTTTTTCTACATTCCTTCGGAAACTTTGGTCATTTCATTTCTAGTAACTTGCGATAATTTGCTCAGCAGAAAGAACAGTACCTACGCTTTACCAGTCGGTTGTTGTGAAATGTTTGGCAATTTTTGAATATTCGCCAATGCCGAATAGTTCCTCTTTGAATAAGAATACGAATAACTTGTGCGAAATATTCGACTCGTATTCGAAACATTGCGCGTTGCCTTCCTGCGCACCTAATGCTAGAGTTCTGTTATCCGAGTTTGTGGACGCGGCACAGTTGAATATGTGAATCTAGTGGCAGGACGAAGCGTTCACTCCACCTCTGCAGGCGTTCCTCGTCACACGAACGTTGGGACAGCGAGTGCTCGAGGGAATCGAGTGAGATCTAATGATTGTCGCCTGTGCACGCGTGACACCCTTATCGTTTAGTTGGCAAGCGAATGTTTACCGCAATTTTTTCAGCGCATAAAACTCTGGTTCTTGCTTCGTATAATGGTCTTATACCTTGCGATCGCCGTCTATGCTATGACGCGCGCGGGCGAAATTGCGACTCATTTTGCATGCCCTGCATCTGTATAGACATGCTGGAGGGCATGACGTCATGGCAATTCGATGACACTGGTGCCAGTTCAGTGCAAAAAAATAAAAAAATAAGAAAGAGAAGTTGCCACACTGCAGGGAGTTTGTTCAGCAGGCAAGCCCAACCCAACTTTCTTTATTGTTATTATTATATTTTACTTTTCCGAGAGCTATAAATGGTGTTTCAGGTTGTACGGAGACGCCGGTCATACGTCTGGAAATAGGGTTAACAAAAAACGAGTGATAAGATTACGGTGAAATTTTACAGCATACAACGTGGAAGTGGTAGGTCCGAAGACGCGCGGAACATACGTAAATCTACCTCAATCCCCGTAACAAGCCTTCGCACTGATACTATGCACAACTAAGTTCTCCGCTCTGGAGCTCTTCCCGCACACCGAGGACAACTGGACTCACGGGGCTCCACCGTTTCTTCTTCCAGCGGTAGTGGCAGGTACGCAGGTTGCAGGTTCGAACCTGGGTCTCCGGTCGCTTGCCGTGGCATTCGAGGTGGTTCACCTCGACGCCGCGTCGCATACAGCGGGCCACCCGCTTCTGCGTCCCGTTGCCGCAATGAGCGGTACACTGCGAGCGGTTTCACAGGTGAAGCAGCGTTACATAGAAGCCCGAGCAGCGAAGGAGACGTGGAAGCGAAAAATTCAATGGCACGTGCTGAATTTACAACGTGTGATATATCAAGTCCACATGAAAGGAAACTTTCTCCCAAGTTCGCCAACATACCCCCGTTCAGCGAAGTACCAAGTTTCCCAGTAAAGCGTCCTTATCTACACGTTTTCTAGATATCGTTAACGTTGACTGCCTTTGGGATGACGAGGCCGTTCATCTCGTGGCTTCTGCGTTAAGCTCGAACAAGTTGGCTGTGCCGTAATAGGTAAGCGTGAAGATTTGAATACACAAGTTAGCACGTGTGTGTCGTCTTGTCAGATGTCCCAACGCTATCACGCTTACGAGCGTCTTTCCTCCTTTTTCGATAAATAACGACGAACGTGACGTATAGTTATGTTAATGGCACCAGCGTGGCTCGTACGTCAGGTAAAAGAGATGGCGATCACTAGTGTGCCAATGCTACTGGCTACTGCGGCTGCTACGAGTGGCTGCATGATGCGACGCCCCACTGCTTCAGTTATGTGCGGCGGCACCTACGATCTTTACTCGCCTTGACACCATAATCGCGAAATCCTCGTAGCCGTAACGCGTGTGAAGACAGTGAAAGCATTTGAGGTGAGACGATAACAACGAGCCTGGGACCACCACAGCGAGCGGTACAATCGCCCCTCAACTTAAGCCAAGGTTAACACACAGGGCGAGTCACATTCGCGCACATGTGCGACAACCGCAACCAACCTGCGACCACGGGGCCAGCTGCCACCGGGGACACTCCCGCATCGTGCAGTCTTTGATGTGTTCGGGAGGGTCGCCCTCGCAGTTGGCGTAGGGCGCCGCCTGGAGGGAGCTGTCGACACACTCGACGCTCCGCTTCATCACGCCGCTGCCACACGTCACCGAACACTGCGACGGAGGCGAGGTGAGAGGCACTTAATTTGGTGGCGATTCTTAGCCACGATGGAATTAGTGGCAGTGCGGGTACGTCAGTGCACGTTACTGTATCGAATGAGTTGTTGCTTAGCACCTCACCCTCTACTCAAGCGGTCTTTAAAATCACGTCAAGCCAGAGTCGTCTGTTCATTTGGGCACTTAAGCAGACGAAAGATGCAAGCAATAAACTTAAAGGCCATAGTATGACGATAGCAGACGCTATACCAATTGCTGTCGTCATCATCACGACCTGTTGCGTTCCCCGCAAGACGAAGGCCCATTCCAGCGACAACTTCCATTATCTCATAAAAGCACTCAATCTTCCTCCATTCTCTACTGCACTTTCTTTCTCTTGGTATCCATTGTGTTTCCTTAATAGACCTACTTGTCTGCTCTATGCATCATGTGGCCTGCCAAACCAACTCGATGCCACCTTAAAAGACCACGAAACAAAGCTAAACGTCACCGCGGTAATTTTCTTTTACACTCAAACACTTCGTGCGTTAAACCTCGTACCTTTTTTCCAGTGGAGAGCGTACTCTCGACAAAGGCCACTCTCAATGCACAAGGAAACCTAAACAAGTGTGCACATTTTTTTGCAGATTCATCATCCACAGCGAGCATGCATACGAAATGCCCACACTACTAGAGCTGCAGAGAAGATCTTTGAAGAAGCGTAAAGCCGTGCGCAGCGACAGCAGATTTGTCGATTCCACGCGATACGCAGCGAAATTCTGCATTTTCTGCAGACTGGCAACATAACTGCAGAAACAAATAACTTTCTGGAGAATCCAAACTTCCGGTTTTTCTTTTATTTCACCTTGAGGTTGTAGAGGAAAATGTGTGGGTACTCAGTGCTCTATACATCATTTCTGCATAAGTGCCGGATGCCGCAACAGTAACCGACGTGTATTAGAGGCCTGGGTTTAGACGGCTTTTTTTTTTTTTTTTTTTGGAAGCAGGTGTTTCAATCAGCAACAAACTTTCCCGTGACAAAAGGATACTTGTGCTGAAACTGACACTTCACCACCTGAGATCATTATGACATAGTTGATTCACTTATAATCGGAGTGTGCCTCAGAAGCACACCTTCACATCTGCTTCATAAGTTGAAGATGTTTACACTGCTGCGCCTGGTTGAATTAAGCAAAGCCCGAGACGACTTTCAAAAGTTGGGTGATTCCATGTACATTTGGGGAAATTACTGAAATGTGTCCTCTTTAATGCCTCGTAAGTGTGCCGACATGTATTCCATATCACAAGCAAGCTACGCGTATGCGCGTGCTAGCTTCATAGCGAGACGTAACGTGCATAAAACAGGAAGTCAGTGAAGGCAATAAGCGACTACCAGGCAATACAAATGTCGTTACCTCACCTTTCCAGTGGTCATGTGATGAGTCAAGCTGGTTGCCAGCATGATGAGCACGTACAGTTACGGATGTCATATACAAGTGTTCAAAAAATTGTCATGGCTTGACAATAAATGATCATGAATACACTTATGAAATGACAAAAAAGTAACTATTGCTAGGAATTAAATAAACACACGGTGATACATGAAGAAAACTTCGCAAAACTGCAATTGCCTCATCGCTTACATTCCCTCATTGATATTGACTACAGCAATTACAGTGCGGCTATTGCTACACTTACTATAGGAAATTCGTTCATCTAAAGCAGTGCTACGTAACTAGAATAACTGTACTTTGATAGGTGCATGTGTTATTGCGCAATGACACAGCAACAAGGCAATGCATGTTTAAAAGTGAAATCTGATATTGACAGTAAATAGACAGGAAATTTTCGACTACAAATGAAATAAGAGGTCACAGCTTTGCCCGAAAGGCGCAGCATTTATTGCGATAGCAAATTATTAGACATGTATAAGAACTAATCTTAGTAGAATTATCAGCTGTATAAAGTGTTGTAAACATTCGCATACCACCTAAATAAGCAAGCACAGTGTCACGTGCGCACAGGCAAACATAGACACATCTCACTCGATGACCGCGGACACTCGCTGTCAGAACGCTGGCGTGACGAAGAGCGGCAGCAGCGGCGAGCGAATTCCCCTTCGCGCTGCTTCTCGCTTCAACGCGAACTAGGCGCAAGAGAACACAGCGCACACGAAACCATCAGCTATCTCTGGCCGCCCAGCCTTCGAAAACAGCGCTGACTACTTCCGAAACAGGTAGCGCGCGGCCACACTGAGCCGCGGCCGGAGTAGAAGAGCAGATGCGCGCTAACCTCCACCCCCAACCCTAGCCCCCCCTCCCCGCTCTTGAGTGCGCGAGAAGACGACGCCACATCAAGCCACCACCTTTCTCTGCTTACCCTCGCATGCTTTCCTTCGCACTTGAAGCAACAGCGCGCGGCGGTCATCTTATCGCACACGAAATTTATACGGAACCTCACGGCGGCGACGACGGCGAAAATTCGCCTGAAGTGTACATATAATTGCTATCGCAATAAGGACAAAAATGTAACCCTGAAAATCAGCGTGATGGCTTTATTTTCAGACAAACTTATAAAAATGACGGTATAGCGAAGTTCAATCTCAAGTGGTGTTATAAACCTCTCAGCTAAAGCACCCCTCATCAGGGCAGTGAGTAAACTGACAGGAAACCGGACGCAACATGTTGTGAGGGAAACACGAACACATCAACGCAGGACAAAATGAAGCAACATACACTGGTGTTAACGTTACAAAACATGCGTTGTTACGTTAAGCAATACAAAAGCTTGTTACCGTAGCTTAACGATGTTTCGAGGAGTTATCAGACAGCCAAGTAAGACCAAGTGTACGCGCTCAGCCAGCGCTTAAATGAAACAGACCCATGCAGTAACAAACAGCGATAAAATCAGAACTAGTCCGCAATTACCGCGATTAACTAGTCCGCAACAAAGTATTACTACACCAAGCTAACAGACACACTCAACAAGCACTACACAAGCACTACAACAATGATGTGCACATTTCGAAGATGTTAGACACTGAAGAAATTGCTGACGACATGCCAGTGTGCTTTTCACGAAACCTAAATCAAGTGTCAACACCATCTTACTAGAGGCCTCCTGAACTACTTCGGCAAGCTTGTGTACCAAAGTTTGCATGGAGCCGAATCGATGTTAGTATGTGATAACAGGATGCGAAATTCGACAGCATCTATGTGGCACGCATAATTGCTCGCGCTTAAGCTGCTGTACTTAATGTCATGTTATTGACCGTTCTATTTTTTATCCTTTTCTTATATCTGACTGTTACCCGTAGCTTCTGTGGCGCCGATATCAAGAAGTTACTGAACCAATTAATCTAAAGCAGGTAGGTTTTCAGGAAGCCTATTGAAAGCCTTGATAACGGCACCTTCGAAAGCTATTACAAATATATCCAAAACTATCCACCACAACTCACACAACACGCCATGAAACACATAAGAGAAGAAGCATGTTACAATGTGCATTTCATGCATTCGTGCATTGTTAAGATTCTGCGACTACTACGTGCGGCAGAGCAAGAACACAGTGACGTCCTGCTAAGACCACGTGTACAACTGATCAGTTCCGGTTTAGTCACCTTAACCACTGCTTTTTGTCCATATAGTCTACGTTAACTCCCTCCGTGTTAGTGTTAGGAAGCCACTCATGGCTGCCGCATACAGTTACTGCCGTCCACTTTACATGCCAGCTCTGAGCGTGGCAGCTGTCTGCACGCTCCAGGTGCTGGCAAGGCGGAGACCGGTTCGTACACCCGAAGACAGGCGACTGGGACGGCTCAAAATAACAGCACGGTGTAGCGCTAGAATAGTACACTAATTAACCGCACGAGTCGGTGCAGATCCCGTTGCGGCCACTTCGACACCAATAGAATCGTCTACACACCGCAGCTAACACTCGACACGTGAGGCCACACATGCCGACGGTTCAAAGACAACACCTCGGCGAAGCGTAACGTGCGTGAACAGTCACGGGCCTAACGAAACCTCTCGGATACCGAGGAGCCTTCCCGGAGTCGCGCGGGACAGTCGGCGCCACAGGCGGCGTAGCCACGCGAGAGAGAAGGGCGGTCGTACCGAGGACCAGGGTCCGGGCCGCCACCGGTAGCTCGCCGTGGGCGCGGCGCACGAGTGCAGGTTGCAGGTGCGCTTGACCTCCGGCTTGGGCTGCGGGCAGTGCGCGTCCACGAAGCCGATGACGCCCTGGCACGCGACGCGGCGAGTCTGCTGGCCGCCGCCGCACTCTTGGTCGCACTGCGAGGAGGAGGAGGAGGAGGAGAAACATTTATTTAAAAAAAAAGAAAGGACTAGCAGGTGTCTTTCTGCTTGTGCGGGAGGCGCCCTTAAGTCCAGGGCTCCTGCGGCTCTTGCTGTCTCCCGGGCCCGCCGCACCAGTTGCTGCTGGTTACGAGGGTCCGAACTAGTCAGCACGGCCTCCCACTGCTCGGGTGTGGGGTTGGGTATTTGCGGGGCCGCCTTCACGTTGGGGCACGCCCATGTGGTGCGATATAGGGAGGCGTAATCATTACAAAGGGGACATTTGTATGAATATAGTGTAGGGTGGATTGCGTGTAGTCTGCTTAAATGTGGGTATGTATTGGTTTGTAGTTGTCTCCATGTTACGGCGTCTTCACGTGAGAGGGTCTTGTGTGGAGGTGGGTATTGTCGTCTGTTCAGTCTGTGGTGTGAAACCACCGACAAAGCTTACTTCCCGACTACTCCTTCCGAACGAAGGGGCCCCGGCTGCAACGCCATAGTTCCTTTCCTGCCCAACTATTCAGCTATTGTGCACCCATCTACTGCGTCTCCTAGTTCAATGAATTACCAACAAGCTCACTTTGCAAATCGCTATGCAGTCTTCCTTCAAGAGGAAGCTTTAGCTCGGGGCGAACTGTGATGCATCCCGCTCAAACACGAGTGACACGCAGAAATTATTTTGTAAAGGAAGTCCTGGACAGGCTTAAATAAAATTAGTTTCAATTGATAAAGAAACGTAAATTATAGTGATCATAGGCAGTTAAAACACGTTGGGCGGACTAGCTGGTTAGAATCCATGATAGAGTGTATAAGCGCGACTGAACGAGGACGTAGAAAGAAACAAATAGACAGAGACAGCGCTGTCTCTGTGTATTTGTTTCTTTGTCCTCGTTCAGTTGCGTTTATACGCCATCATGGATTATAGGAAGCATATTTTTTTTTATTTACGGCCTGGCCTTCTTACCAAAATTTCCGAAAATCAGTAAGCTTATTAAAAGTGGAAGCACCAAGTTTACAAATGAGCAGCTGTGCACCAAATGCAGGTATTGCAGTTCTCTAAACTGCATCAGTTAGAGCATGTGACGTGGAACATCTGATGCAGAAATTTGCAGCTTAGACGATTTCGTTAAGGAACTGCTCACATAGTTACGGTACATTTCAGAGCGACGAACAATAGGTGAATATTGTTCGCCTTAAACGTATTAATATGTATAGTTAACAGTAGTGCGATATCGTATTTCATTTTTGACTTACGCTGCGGCAAACTTGATTGTTGGGTTATTGAAATGTTAGAATTTTCAAGAATTTTTGTAACAGTATCGACAGCCTAAATAAAAAGGAATATGCTTCCCACAGTCACTAGATTTTATCTTTCTTTTTATTTTAAACGAAACAAACCTCGTCAAAGTCAGTGTATGTGGTTGCTGAGAAAAACGATTTATCCGTTCCCATGTATTTAGATAGGAGCCCCCGAATTTAAACTTCTTCTTTGAAGAATACACTGGGTTTAATGTCCCAGAGAAACACAGGGACTACGAAAGAGCCACGTAATGGGGGGAGTTCCTTTGGCGTGCCACCAAAAGCACTGTACACGAACGTTACCGCATTCGGGCCCAGCCTAAATGTGGCTGCCGGGGCTGGTAACGAAGCAACTACGTTCTCAACTGCAGTAAGTCATTTCTACTGAGCCACCACCCGTGCGTAGTCTTCGTCTGACATCTCAATAAGACCCCTGAGAGATAGCACAAGATCGCCAAAACCGTACTCAAGAATAACTTCTTGGGCGAGTTAGCGTTTGCTCAAAACGAACAAGAAAATTCCGGGACCATAGTCGCGAGATTCCAGCACGCAGGCGATAAAGTGTAGGCGTGCACAGGCGACCGGCACTCACCGGCGTCCACTCGCTGACGGACCAGGTGGGGCACTCCTCGGTGTTGCAGTGCTGCGTCTCGGGCGGCCGCAGCAGCTCGTTGCAGGCGTTGCTCTTGCTCTCCAGGTTGTCCACGCACACCACCTGGCGCCGCTGGGTGCCGCCGCCGCAGCTCCGGGAGCACTGCGCCGGCACGACGTGAGCGACAAGTTGAGATGAGTGTGGAGGAACGCTCTACCGAAAGGGAACTCTCGGTGCGACTTTTTCGCAATGAACACGCGAATCGCTTAGCGCGGGGCCCATGAGCAAGTATCACGTGGAGACACAAATCCAGCACTTGTAAAATGAAGTATGCCACCGAAAAAGGGCTATTACGTTCCCATTGCCTTTCCGTGAACCGGAGACCCACCTACAGGCTTGCGAGGGGGGATACGTAGAGACCCTGAACTTACATAGAGGAACTAGAATTAGATATCCGCCACAACACAAAGACCTCACAAAGGAGGAAGCGACCAGCTGGCGCAGACTCCAAAAAAACTCCTTCCCCAACTTACACGTGCTCAATAAGATGTTTCCGACACAATACAGGGCCACCTGCTCTTGGTGCGGTGCCAAACCTACGCTCTACCACATCACCTGGGAGCGCGAACGCAACAAAGCATTCCACAAACACGAACACACGAGTGCGGAGCAATGGGAGAGTCGGCTCACCAGCAGCGAGCTCACGGCCCAAAGGGCCCTAGTGCAGCACGCGAGCGATGCAGCACGACTCAGTGGAGCCTTGGAATAGGGGCCCACCCTTGCTGAAGAGGAGTCTCAAGTCGCCAGCGCCAAGAAGATGAAGACGACGGAGACCTCGTAACCGCGAAACTCTTGAAAGACTCAAAAGTTTTCACTCACTCACTCACTCACTCCGTGAACCTTGCGTTCTTATGATGAAATTGGCTCGCACCTATGTCGTAAGCACTCAGAAAGTCCACAAACTATAGCAGGTTGTACGCATTTGTTTATTTATTTAAATATTTACTTATAGAAGCACTTATTTCCACGACAACATTCATGCCTTTACCCACGCGCAAATTCTAATAAAACTACTGCTAGCCAATAAAGTAAACACTCGAAGCGTGCTTCTCCGCACTATGAGTCGTAGAGTGGAGAAGTACGCTTTAGAGGCATTTCTTGCGGCCAGCTACGCGCTGGTGCAGAGACGCGCTACCGAGACGCGCCGCCGCCGTACACAAAAGTACCCACCGTGCCCCACTGTCCGAACCTCCAGCGGTAGGGACCTTCGACGTGGTTTCCCGACGGGTGGTTGGTGGCGTCCGTGGGCGACAGGCCGCCGCCCAGGCAGGGTCCCACGCACGGCTGCTCCTGCTTGGGCCGCACCGCCTCGTCGCACTGGCTGTCGGGGAGCACCTCGCGCAGGTTATCGCGCACGAAGCACTGCACGCGCCGGCTGGACACGCCCGGGCCGCACTTGGACGAGCACTGCACCGGGAGGGGGTGGCAAGAGTGTGGCCGGGTCAGAGTAACCCATACAAGGCCGAATGGAAAAGTTGGCCGCGAGTCGTTTTTGTTGTCTTACTGCTTAAAAGAGGGAGCGGAATAGTTTCAACAAGGTGAGCAAATTGAGCACGTTGGTTGCCGACTTATCGATGGTGAACCATGAATAACGAAGAGACAATGCCATCGAAGTGCCCGTGAATGGTATCGATGACCATCGATGGTATCGTTGGTCTTTCGTGCTTCCGCGCTTGTATCGAGAAAGAAAGATGATAGGCCGAGGGCTTCGTAACTGCCTCATCCGTCGGTGGATACGTGAATTGCATAGCGGGCAAGGAAAGGTGAAGGAGAAGGAAAGGATAAAGTGAGGGACAACAGTAAAGGATGCACACAAATATTACACAACACTAATCAAGAAATTCACATCTACAGGGAAAGAAATGTAAACAGCAATAAAACCTAAAAAATGTACTTGACTAAAGACAACCAAGCCTAATTTTACCGGCCACCTTCTTATTGAGGCAAAAGTGTTGCTATGAGTAGAGAAATTAGGCACAAAATGCCATGGATAACGAATGGACTTCAAAATGGTGCGTCCCTCCGATTCGCATGCTCGAGTTCATTTAGACAGCAGCGTACGGCGCACTCGACCGTACATCACCTGCCGAGTCGAGTCAGTTGTCTCAAAAGCTTACGGCTTGGACGTTGCGAACAGCTTGCGAGACCAACAGGGCGAACCGCGCAGTCAAGAGGGGATGACGAGTGACCGAACGGGACGGATGTGCTGCCAGTAGCGCTGCCTATAGCGAAAGCGTTTCAATAGCGAAACTCATCGCTAGTCGGTTGGCCGAGCACGTCCGCCCTAGCGATACGTTTCAAACCATGCCGTACTTGCTTGCCCAACTAGCATCGCGAACACGCACGCGCGGACGGGAACTTCCCCACAGACGAACGTCGAGCACTCACCGCCGACCAGTCACCATGCTGCCACTTGCCGCATGTGCCGGCGTCGCAGGCCTCGGCGACGCTGGGCCGGATCTCGTAGACGCACTCCTTGTCCGGCAGCACGGCGCCCGTCACCTCGTTGATGCAGCTCACCTGGCGTTTGCGCACGCCACTACCGCACGTGGCCGAG
The DNA here is from genome assembly GCF_023375885.2 of Dermacentor andersoni. NCBI lineage: Eukaryota > Metazoa > Arthropoda > Arachnida > Ixodida > Ixodidae > Dermacentor > Dermacentor andersoni. The sequence goes on from NC_092822.1 coordinate 64,124,758, forward strand.
CACTGCGCGCCGCAAGAGACATGATTCGCGGGGTAGCCCACGGGGATACACTGGAAGCGCACTGAATGTTTGAAGAGGCGAAGGAGAAGCTTCTCGGGACGCGATTTAGAGGACGTATATACTCCAGAGTCATTTCAATAATGCAGTGCTTCATCAAACGTAACCGTAGCTTTAACTATCATGCGTATGTTTACTTAAAAAAATAAACGTCAGAAGCAACCTACTCAGCTTCTAGAGCATTAAGAGCGACAACCTCGCAGGGAACTCGAAACAGGCGCAGCTTGAGGCATTTTTTGTCAGTCAGAAATGCCTGCGGCCTTTCCCTTTCTTCCCTTTCCTCTGCCTTTCTCACTTTCAACAAACAGACGCAAGAGAAAGGAAATAAATTGCGTGATCAGCTATTTGCATTCTGTCACGGAATGCGGCACAACGCAGCCGCGGCGTCGCTCTGATTTGCACGGAGAGCGCGATCGCGGCGTTGGGACGGTGAAAGGGAAACCACATCTTGAACAGAAATGAAAGAACGCAGGACGTCCTGCTCGGGCGCCGCCGTACCTGCGACCAGGGCGCCGACTTCCAGGCGGCGAAGTTGGACCGCGGACCCGTGGACGGGTGCTCGGACGCGGCGGAGGTCACACCACCGGGCCTGTCCGCGCTGGTGGGCGAGGAGTTCCACGGCAGCGGACACGAGACCCGGTTGCACTCGGTCGCCTCGTGAGGCCTCGGAGATCCGTGGCAGTGGACCTCGTCGACGATCGCACCGCTCGCCGACCGGCACGTCACGTTCCGGTACGTCACGCCGCCGCCGCAAGTCACGGAACACTTTTGCAGTGGAAGAAGGCGCGCCCGGCGGCGGGAAGAGAAAGGCTCAGGAAAGATACACTGCATTGCGTTCAAGGTCGCCCAGCCTTGCCCCATCCCTGTTCACATATGCCTGATCTCACCGTAGCAAAGCACGTTGTTACTACATCCGACTGGGACCCGCTCTGATCGTCGAAACAAATGGTACACGCTTAAGGAGCCCCCGGCGGCGGCAGAAGAGAGGCTCAGGAAAGACACTGTGCATTGCGTTCTAGGTCGCCCTGCCTTGCCCCATCCCTGTTCACACATATGCCTGGTCTCACCGTAGTAAAGCACGTTGTTACTTCATCTGACTGAGACCCGCTCTGATCGTCGAAACAAACGGTACGTGTATGATGCGGTATTCACGTTTGGAACTCAAATTGCGATTCAGTTGCGTTCAGACAAGTTTCTTCTTTTTTGTTTTTCATCGTCGTTTTGCTTCGCCTAACATTTGCTACCTTTTACTCATTTCTCAGTACGAATTAGCCAACCAGAGCTTTGCTCGGGTTGGCGTCACTGTCGTTCTTCTCTGTAAAAAAACACGGTATACCACATAACCCATATGTCCAAAATTCTCGCTTGATTAGGTTCTGAGTGCAAAAGTACGTTTCTACGCGAGTCCCGTATGTTTGTAATTTTAAGTGATTTTGCTACACAAAATATTAGTAGTCAATTGACGTTTCATTCGATATCTGGTTTATGTGCAATAGAACAGTTCTCGAAGATTCCTGTCCCTCGCTTTCTGCTCTGTCATTACGACTGTCGTGCCAGCCATATGTGAGCTTCAATATAGCTATACGAAGCTACACATGCGAATGACAAGATGTAGCAGTAATAAAAGTGAACGTAAAGCGGTACCACTATGCTACAAGACTAGAACGCTCGTTGATTACAATCCCCGAAAACCTTAGATGCCTGTTCGCGCTAAACAATATTACTCGCAGCTCGTGGATAAAAAGTGACGTGATTAAGCTGGAGTAATTTTACTGATAGCTACGCAAATGCCACATTACAACAAGGAGGGGGAAAAACGCTATCAGTGGGTCGAAAGCACTCTCCGAAAAAGACTCCAGGCTACGGTACTACCAAAGGCATTTCGTAAAATTTGCGACATTGTTGCACCGCTGCAACGAAACGGTGATTGAATAAAATTGCGTTAGAACGAGAACGGGGGACACTGCGGAATAATTTCGACCACCTGGTGTTCTTTGACGGGCACCTAAACCTGAGTACGCGAGTGCGCTTGCATCGTCTCCCCCGTCGAAATGCGGCCTCCGCGTCCTCCGGGATCGAATCGCTCGAGCGCAGCACCGCCACGTCACGTGACCACTGGGCTAACGCAGCGGGTGCCACGTGTGTTGCCTGCCTTTCTTTACTTAACCGTGCTCGAATCAGTGTGACATGACGTTGGCGGCAGCAAAGTATCGGGCGAACATGGCTAAATAAAGGAAGCGCACAAGGGTTAAACGCGGACTATTATTTGGGGGCGCAAGACAAGCCCCAAAGGGTGTAAAGAATTTTTTTTTTTTTTTTCACAATGCACTGTGTTGCACTTGACACTTTACGAGGTGCCTGACCGGTTACAAGAACAGGCTCAAGGTAAAAGAGGCAAATAGCAACGGCTACTATTTGGCGTCGCGCCAGACAGGCGTCTACAACATCGAGCAATACACAAAACGTTCCGGGAAGTGCAAATCATGCTACCTCGGTCGACGCATGTGCAAGTCACATATCAAACACTATATTATATATACACACGCACACACAAATCATGCTGCATGCAGTCACGAGTCAGTCTACAAAGATTTCGCACGAATTCTGCTGCGGCAGGCAGAGAGTACATTTAAGCATGCGCACATGAGTTAGAAACATAATGCGGATACACTTTTGAAAGAAACTGCGAGGTATCATGCACTGACTAACACACCGCTCCACAGATCAATAAGACCGGGATAGAAAAAGCAAGGGTTCATTGATAGTTAACAGGCAGGCCTACCATTGATCAACGCTACACTTTTTTTTTTATTTCTCTTAATTTCTGGCGAAACTTCTGCGACTCGCAAGCCACCACTCTTTGTGGCCCAGTGTTTACACGAATTTCGTTAGATGATCCCTGAATATCGTGTGCTGCTGGGGTGTTTTACAGTACAAAATGGCTAAAGAAATTCTGGGAATTGTCTACGAATGCGTAAGCATCTTTAGGCTCGACTGTTACTTCGCTGATGCTTACTTGCTTTTCCTAGATTACGTATGTCTATACATCGCTTTTCCGCTGCCGAAGAAATGAAATCTATGTACTGGACGCTGTGGAGATGAGCTGCCAAGAAGCTGCATGGCCCCTTCAATGTGATCGCATCAAATTAACCAGCGTGCCGTCAGAACCCGTTTTACCACAGCAGTTCTTTTGTGTTTTATTTTATTTTTCATTTTTTTATTACTACCTTGACGCGACGAGGACAAGGTCACCAGTTTTTTCTTCTTTTTGACGCCGCCAATCATTTATTATTAAACTATTAACACATGTTCAAATTATTATTCTATACTCAGCTGCCCCACAGCAGGCTTTTCTGCATACACGTGCGTCATGCGAAAAAGTAAGCTTTCAAGTCGGCCTGAGCCGAACGGTTTTCTTTCTTATTAATCTTCTATTATTTTTTTTTCAATTTTTCCTTATCGTTTATAAAGCTACCAATTATCTACATTTATGCTATTGTAACAATTAAATGCCTTAACTTCGCAAATTAAGTATTTTTGTGCAGACCCAAAGGATTACACTTTTCGCGTGACAGATTTTGCTAGTGTACTCGCCAAAGGAATGCTTCATAAGTGCCTCATAATCAGAAAGTGATTTTGGCACGTAAAACCCCATAATTTAAAGGAATGCTTACGCATTAAAATGGCCCAGATGTTGAATGCGGTTAAATGTCTATTTCTTATGACTCGCGTACCGGTCCTGCGGCGCGAACACTGAATTCTAAATACAATATTTCACCATTTACTTTTTTAACCTAACATCCGGCTGTTTATCTGGCGGTGAAATGCAAATCCAGACTTTAAAATTAAAGGCCACCTGCAACGAAATTTCACTTTGGCCATATGGTTGTACATTAGTAGTTTATACTACTGAAGCAATCCTGGAAAAGCTGCAGGGCTCGTAATTGTTAAATTTTCGTATCAGCCGCCTTTAAACAGCAGCTAGGGCTACATGAATCACCTGGTGTAAAGCAGCCTTTACATACCATCTGGTGGTTAACGAATATGACGAATCCCAGCACGTCGCCTCCGAGATTTGTAGGCTAGCCGCAGGCGATGCCAATCTCGAAGGTCATGCCATGCAGCCACGCTATTTATGATTGTTCTGGGTGAAAGATCAGTTCCGGTGGGCGGTAACAATGGCGTGTCCTTTTTTTTTCTTTTTTGCCTTTAGCAAACCATCCACTCGTATTTCAAGCCTGAAATTTTTTGCGTGTAGGCAGGCCGCTCCATGCTATGCACTTTCTGAAACTAGGCTCTCTCTCGGTTCCAAGTTCCATTGCAGCTAGCCTTTAAACACTTGCACGGGACTAGAAGGAAGTAACTCAAGCGCCGCTCTTCCCGTTTCGAGCGCGCAACGTTTCCCGAAGCTGCTGGGCCACACTTACGGGTCCCTGCTCGCCGAGGTGCCATCTGGCGGGCGCCTCGCAGGGCGGCATCTCGCACGGCTCCTTGTCCTGCGGCCGCGGCGTCGGGTGGCAGAAGCTCGGGGCCACCACGCGGTCTCCGTGGTGGCACCACAGAGGGCGCTGCCTGTGGCCCGATCCGCACGTCACGGAGCACTGCGGCGGCGTCCACCACGACGGCGATGCACGCGAACGGGACACGTCCATCAAAACGTGCGGCGCGCAAGCGATAAGCGAGGGTGCGTTCCAATTCTGGCCGTCTTTGAAGACAGTCAACTCTGACTGCTAGAAAGACGACTTTCTTGACGAAACGCGGCGTAGTCGAGAAAACGCTAAGGCATTGTAGCTGTGCTTGAACACATGGCGTGTGCGAACCCCCGAAAAGCACAATGTAGGTTACATTGAGCGCATAAAGAAGTGCTGCTACGTTTTGTTGTACGCAGGAGACCTCCTGCGTCGAATTTTCAAGCATTCTGCTAGGCCGCCGTCTTGTTTCTACTGCAAGATAGCTAGCATTGCTATCTTCTTTTGACGGAATCGGCAGAGTCGGAACGAGACTTAAGATGAGTGCTGTTTGCTTAGCTGTCAACGGCGAGTATTGGAACACAGCCCGAGCACCTGAATATCCATCGTACGGAAGCGTCGGAGCGCCGCCATCTTGGACTGTTTTTCGTGGGAGATCTCTAACTGCAACTAATGCAGAGTACTACGGTCGATTTACGCAGGCATGAAAATAGCTGAGCAGGCGTGTTCGATGCCTGCCGCTTCAGAATAACCTTAACCTTATTGCCTACTAAACTAAAAAGTTGTTTGTATAACAGCCAAAGATGGTAGCGCCCATAAGCCGAAAGCACAGTCGCCTCGAGTCGTGGAATCGTCGTCTTTACCTTCGGAGTATTGCAAGCGTATCGTAAAATGCCTCGTTTTCAGGATTGGTTTACGATTGTCGTAATGTAACCATGACCTTAAATAAATTCACTTGCGTTCAGTTGAGGGAAATACCGACCGCGAGACAATACAGGTGCACTGGCGAAACAATTTTTCGGACGCCTGAGTTACGCAACTTGGTTATTCGGACGTACCCCACCTCAGAACGACCGGCTGCCTACTCCTTAGGGGAATGTACAAAGGCGACGAAAGTTTTGGGCGTCATACGGTGTCGTTCCTAGATTTTACGGACAAGATCCGTGTGCGCGTTGTCGTTATATTGCATTATGCGAAATACACTCCATAACGCCACAATGCACTCTCAAATGAAAAGTGCCTTTTATATAACACATCATCTTGTCATTTACCGTTCTCAGGAGAACATTCATATTCAATAGGCCTTAAAGAATGCAGGCTCACTGTCTAGGTCAACCCTAAAGTAAAATTTAATCGCTAAGAGAACATCCAATTCACATGCCACAGGCGACAACCATGCAGCTAAAATGCAAACAAGTTTTACACGCCCGACAGGCCCTGAGAACTCAATACGTCGAGTTCATGCTACTCACTACAGGCACAGTCATGCACAATAGTGCTCAAACACACGGGGCACATCGAGGAACACAAGCACAGAGCAGTGCAATTTACGCAGATCCCACGCACTGTCGGGACCAAGTTCTAACTTCCCGCTATGAATTACTTATTTTACGCGCTGCCGATCTGCAGAATGTGCGAACTGGCAATGACGAATTTAATATAATGTGCACTTGATTACTCCCAAGTACTGAAACAGTTCATTCTCAGCTATTGAAATAATCTAGAAGATCTTAACCGAAGAACAGCACAGATAGTTTCGTAATCTTTCACGAAGTGCGAGGCTATCCGCGTCGAAATTCGCTTGAACATCCAACAACCGACTGTAGTTCCTGCTTAGTGCTATTAACCGTTAGGACAGAAATACGGGCACGTTGGTACTGCATCTTCAGGGAAAACGCGCGATAACGATGATGACGCACAGGCAGACCGAGCCTTTAAATCGTTACGGATGCACATGGCACAGCTGACAAGAAGTAAGCCGGTTTAATTGGAGAAAATAACGCATAGGCTGGCTGCTCCACGCTGAAGGAAGGGGACTTGCGCGTCATTCTGCTGCCATCAAAGAGATGTTCCTCGTTTCAGCCTCGTTTTCGCAACTGTGCTTGCGTTTGTAGTCTTTCACACCAGGTCATGCGAGCCAGCGGGCCGGCAGTGAATACAAACTGCTCACCTCTGTCCAGTGTCCCAGCTCCCACCGCGGGCAGTCCCCTTGGTTGCAGGGTCGCTTGACGACGCGGGCCGACAGATCGCACTGCGAGTCCGGATGACGCTCTTGGTTCTCGTTGACGCAGGCAGCGGTGCGAGCCTGCTCGCCACCGCCGCACGTTTTGCTGCACTGAAGGTGGGAGAAGGGAGGAAGAAAGCATGTCAGTTGTTTCATAGGCAGTGTTCAAGAGAAATGGTGGCCGTGACGTGTTTCTTGGCTTCGGTGTCATTTCCGGTGCACGCAGCTAACAAAAGCACTGCCTTCGAGATCTATTTTTGTTACTCAGAGGCAACCATCGCTGGGGTATGGATTTAAGCACTACCTACACTCTCAAAGAAGTGTACACCCCTTGGGTCGTATCTTGCCACGCAACCATAATCGTCATCTGTCTTGCTTGCGTTTCCTTTCTTGAAAACGCTGCGCCCGCTACTTTCCTGTCGAAAATGCTCTGTCATGCTGACAACGCGCATGTCGTTCGTGACTTGGAAGTACCGGGCTCCCAGCGTTAAAGAAAGGAAATGCGGACAAGACAGATGACGATTATTGTTGTGTGGCCAGATAAGACTCAGAAGGAGTAATTTTGTTTAAGCGTGTGTGTAAATCAGCAATACAGAAAGAAGGAGGAGGACAGAAAGAAGCAAAGGCTGTGAGGTCAACCAGAAGGGCGTCCGGTTTACTACCCTACACAGGAGGAAAGAGGTTAAGGCACGAAAAGAAAGAAACGAGGGAGTGAAGGATGTGCACAGTTCAATATTGTTGTCTTCTTGCGAGCCACGTGTAGCCAAATAAACGTGGTGCATAAACGATGGTTTGTGCCTCAGCTCATTACATGCAGCATATTGCAAACTTGCTTAACGGCAGATACCAACGACATGAATAGCAGTGAAAGAGACACGACACTACGCTGGACTAACATCTGCAGTTGTAGCTTTTCAGTTACTAGCCTAGCAGACTGTCATGTGCGTTTCTTTTTCCCATATGCCATGCACTTGATTCTCGGTGGAAATAACTTATCAATGACGTAGTGATGCACCCCACCGATCAGGGAGCTGGTGCTACATTCTTGATCTAGACCCACGAAGCTACCGCTAAGTAAGTGGAAAACAGTAAGTGAAGCGTTTGACTTACAAAACTGAACCCACAAGCAACAAGACGGTAAGCCAGGCCACTTGCTCCGTCTTCGTAACGGACAGATCTCGAAACACACCAGCACACAGTCGGTTTCTTTTTTCCAATCCCGTTCCGCGTGCGCCGGTCCGCCTCACAGATCCGTTCGTTCCCGAACCAGAGCGAGGCTTAAGCCGTCACGAACCCCACAAGCGCGCGCTACGTACGGGCTGCCAGTCCCCGTAGTCCCAGTGGAAGTTCCGGCACGGCTCGCCGCACTTCTCGACCTCGGGCGGCTTGGGCTCGCGGGCCTTGCAGCGGCTGTCGGGCACCACGGACTCCTGGCCACCGTCGGAGCGCTGCACGCACTGCACGCTGCGGGTGCGAACGCCATTGCCACACTGCGCCGAACACTCGGACGGCTCGCCCACGCGCCACCTGGTGAAGGAGCAAGGAGACACAGTGGGTTACTCGGCAGCATAGACTGATGGATGGATAGATGTTATGAGCGTCCCCTTTGGATCGGGGCGCTACCTGGTGGAGGAGGCGGGGAGGGGGGGGGGGGGGGGAGCAAGGCCACACAGTGGGCTACTCGGCAACATGGATGGATGGATGGATGGATGTTATACGCGTCCCCTTTGGAACGGGGTGGTGTGTTGTGCGACCGTGCTCTTGCTATTACACTGCCTAATGCCCTACCTAGGTCAAAAAAGACAAAAAAATGAAAGAGAAAACCACCGACGACCAGCACCACTCAAGACAAAGACACGGAAAAGAAGAACCGCAAGACGCCCGCTGAATTAACACAAAGTTTCTTAGCAAGCTTTCCGCGGCTTATGCGCGACACGAGAAGTATGATACGACATTCGTGGGAGGAAACAAAGTACAACAAAACAAAAAGAGATAGGTTGCGGGGGTTTCTCGTCCTGGAAGTCCAAAGTGTGTTACGAAGCAGTCAACGCGGTGGTGCGGGCTACAGTTGGTTGCTGGAGGCTTGCATTCATGTTTGCAGCGCGGACTTAATACTCGTGCACAGAAAGAAACAAGTAGAATGGACGAGCACTGGGTTACGAGGGACGCCACGCAGTGGAGGGCTCCGTATATTAAATTCGACCACGAGGTGTTCTTTAACGCGTGCAACTGACACACGGTACACGAGAGTTTTCCGTTTCCGCACCCCGGCCGAACGAGGCCGTCGCTAACCGCGCGAATCGAACCCTCGACCTCGTGCTTAGCAGCACAGCGCCAAAGCCACTGAACCACAGCGGCGGTTAAGAAACGAAGTGATATAATGCAGCCATTTCTAATGAAACATTCTTTTTGAGTGTAGAGTCCAGTGCAGTAAAGAGTACCCGAGTCTTGCGTTAATCCACGGCGCTGTCATGGCCGGTCACCGTGGCGCTTTGTCCGAACCTTCTGTGGAAACACACATTTTGCGATAAACTGGCGATGAAATTTAGTAACCTCGTGATCAATGTGTCAGCTACTTGTGACATATATGTGCCGCACATAGTTGGGCTGCCGATTCGGGTTGCCTTGAACACCTCCACCCACCCCCACCCCCCTTGAGCGCCTGCAAGTAAGAGCGGCCGCTCTTACGTGGGATGTCAGCTTTCGGTAGGTGCTTACATGCCCCGTGCGATTGTCGTAGAAACGACGACTCGCCGCAGCAGAAAACGTAACATACAGATATATCTATGCAAGGCCAGAATAAAAAGATAAGGCACGATGTGAATCCTGCGAAGCCTGCCCTACGACCGACGCCGTCACCGAGCGAGCTATCGCTGTTTTGGCGGCCGCTTCATGAGTCCGCTCTTTATGACCTTCTGCAATACCTTTCTTTCTGTACGAAATTCACATATTGTGCGTTTGTATAGCACGCCTAATGAGTTCCTCTCGTGTTTGACGAAATAACAAGCCGCGGGTACGCAACAGACGTCTAATGAAATGAATGAATGAATGAATGAATGAATGAATGAATGAATGAATGAATGAATGAATGAATGAATGAATGAATGAACTAACGTGCAGCGCCATGGCTTCTTCACCTCATTGTACAGTCATGCATACTATACTCACCAGAGGGTGCAGTGCAGGTGAATGAATGAATGAATGAATGAATGAATGAATGAATGAATGAATGAATGAATGAATGAATGAATGAATGAATGAACGAACGAACGAACGTGCAGCGCCGTGGATTCTTCACCTCATTGCACGGTCATGCATACTATACTCACCAGAGGGTGCAGTGCAGGTTGCAGGCCTCGGCCATCATCTGCGGCTTGGTGCTCGGCTCGCAGTGGGTGTCGTCCACGACGACAGAGTCCGGCCTCCGCTTGCACTCGGCTCGACGGTGACGGTGACCTGTGGTCTCGAGAGAAGGGCCGCGGCACGTCAGTCGAAGGAGGCGAACCCCCTCAGACGCAAGTCGTGTCTCAAGAGCTGAACTGAAGACGCGGGACAAGGCGAGACACGCAAGGACCTCGGCTACGTCCTCGTCTGCCTCACTTCGCACGGTGTCTTCGGTTCAGCTGTTCGAACTCGTCTTAGATCTGGGCTACGACCTCAGTTCAACTCTATTGTGGCGTTTCCCAAACAGTTGAAGTGGGGTATCTTATACCAAGTGTTTCTTATTATGCGAAACACTTTAAAATATGCGCGTCTAGAATCATGGCAGTTTTGCTGATAAGCTACGCGGACATTAGCATAAAGAACTATTTCAACGATAAGGTCAGTAATGAAAAAATGCGTAATGCAGAGCAAACTAGCTAGTTAAAAGGCTAGATGTATTAGCCGCTTTTAGCGTAGCGTTACCAATATTTCACACAAACCGTCTTCACCACCGTTCGGCTTTGCGCTCAGCGAAGCCGCACTGCACGTGTACCTGGGTCAACTCAGCTAGCACGCGCAAAGCTCGAAGGTCGCGAAGGCGGCAGCAGTGACGCTAAAGCTCTCTAAATATCCTACGCGTGCATTAGGCTTCTCTAGTGACTCCGTCGCTATTGTTACGTTGTTATACTGTTAAGTTGCACAACACACAATATTAAAGCTTTTTAGCAACGCCAACACACTCGTTCCGACGCTGATGCACTCGCGCCACATTCGAGCAGCTCGTCATCACCGTCGTATTTCCTTTTCTTTTTTTTTTTTTCTTTTTCCTGCCGACCATCCAATGTACCATGCTCGCCCACTTCCCACGTCACACTATCCCGAAGCTGGTCGCGAAATATAAGGCAGCCAGTTGAGCTCCTTTGCGAAAGTTGTGTTTCGAGCACTTCGAAAGAACAAAAATTTGTTTTCCGTTCGGCGACCTCACCTTGGCAGTGAGAGCTGCACTCGCTCCAGTGGGGGCTGAGCTCCCAGTAGTAGCGGCGTTCGTCGCGAATTGACATGGTGTACTGGAACCTGATGTCGGGAGACTCCACTTTGCCGACAGTCAGAACCTGGGGGGCGGAAGAATTAAAGGCACGGCTTGCGCAAACTACACGCAAAGAGCCTGATTACACGAGCTCGAACAAAGTGATAGTAGATTCACAAGGAAGTCCGGAAAGAGCTCGTGGAAACGCCCACATTTCCAACGCAATGCGTAAGCGCGTGCCGTAAGTCGTGTATTCCGCATTCAGCGCCAGAAGCAACCCGAGAGGCTATAATAAATATTTTTTTTTTCTTTTCGAGTAAAAGCCTCGCATTACAGACCGCAACACGTTTGCTAACAAACAGCACAGTTCAGATAAAAACAGCAAACGACTATACGAAAACCTCCCTTTTTTTGTTCCCGTTGCTGTCGGCTGCCTTCAAACAGCTATCTTAACAGATGCACTCTCAAAAATTTCCCCCGCGTTAAATTATGAAATAAATTTTAGGGCGTTCCGAGTATAAATGCGATCTAGTTATAGTGCAAGCCGCAGTAAAGGATTGCGGATTAAATACGACCTCCTGGGGTTTCTTAACGAGCTCCTTAATATAGGTACACGAGCGCTTTTGCCTTTCTCCCCAATGGAAATGCGGCCGTCGCGGCCCGGATCGAACCCGCAACCTCAGCAGCGCAATAGCACAGCCACTGAGCCACTACACAAGGAAGCATATTAACGTCTAATGATCCTGCCTGCCGAGAAAATTCGCGCTGATAATTTGCACGAATTTTTTTTTACGTCAGTGCCACCTCACCTTTGTGACGTCATGCCCTACTGCTTGTTTAGAGACTGCAGTGCAGTCACGTGCCAGCCGCGCGAAGCACATAGCTGCTTGCTTGTTTGTTTGTTTGTTTGTTTGTTTCTTTGTTTGTTTGTTTGTTTGTTTGTTTGTTTGTTTGTTTGTTTGTTTGTTTGTTTCGAGGGGCGGGGATGGCATGTTGAGGATCATTTAGACTTTTGAAGCGGCGTGTCCTACTTTTCCTTTATCAACAATCGAACAGTATACAGAGTGTTCCCTGCTCGACGGCACCTCCATCAGGTAATTTCGTATAGTTTCTTCTTTCTTTCTCTCAAATTCTCAATACCAGGAACTGCGCAGCGACAGCAATAGAGGCAGCGTTTTAATAACAGCCTCCGAGATTTCACATGAAGGCTTACGCCAATCGGATCTCAGATTCAACGTTTCAACCACATGAGTACTACGCAAGTTCGCAATGTGGAGACAACATCGCAAAGTGAAAACTTGGCGCGTTAGCAACTCGGCCGCAGCCTAAAACGGCTGTAGACAGCAACACCAAGTCGACCGACACTAGTAAGCTATCTTTTCTGCTATTTTTTCATTCATTAGGTGCAAGCAGCTTGATTGCCACTGAAGCAAAAAGAGGCGGTACTGTGTTTTCTTAGTTCTAAGAGATGCTACAGAATCACAGGTATACTTTACGGAGAAAACACGAATTTTAAAAGGTATTTTCTTATATTTAGGCGGCTCAGGCATAGGAAATATTCTCGGAAGTACCCTGTTTCCGTTTTTTCAGCTTCTCTAGAAAACAATTAAATCGTTCACCAGTTTGTATTTACATGATATTACGTGGTTGTTTACAATGTCCGAGAAAGCGCTATACAAATCCACGACATCACAGCGAGCTGATCCTTCTACTTCGGGGCGGCATCACACCCCTTTTCTTTTTTCTTCTCTTGCCTATTTTCCGGCTTAGCAAGGCTGCCCTCACATCACGAGCGGTGGTTTCTTGCTATCACAATATGATCACTGACTAATACAACTCAACCTAGTATATTCCTCTTCGGTAAGTTTCTTTTTTTTTTTTAGGCGCAAGTTTTTTAACCATCCCGGGGCACATTGCCACCCAGCGGTGCGGCACCCCCCAATTGAATCGCTAATCCCGACCAGAGCACAGCCAGCGAGAGCGGGCGTACCATGAGGTGCAGTTCCTTGCCCAGCGGCTTGGTGGCGTTGATGCGCTCGACGGAGGCGTTGGAGCCGCTGTACTCGATCACGGTGCCGCCGTAGCGTAGGGTCTTGCGGAACATGCTCACCGTGTAGTTGCCATTCAGCAGGAACTCGTCTTCGGCGCTCTTCAACGCTGCGAGACGCCACGCGGCCACGTGAAAATGAGAGACGCGCACGAAGCGTGGAGGGGAGGTGGGGGGGTTGTTCGCGTCTCGCGTGGAGAGGATACAATCATCAATATATAATCATCAAATACAATACAATCATCAAATCGATACAATCATCAAATCGATACAATCATCAAATCGATACAATCATCAAATCTTCAAGAAAGCGTTCGCCCCTACGTTAGACTTTGCGCTAGCGCATGCTGAACATGCAGCGCTAGTTTTAACGAAGAGCGGTTTATTGCGTGCGCGTGTGTTTCCCAAGGCACGTAAGGCGACGCACGAATCAGTGTGGAGAAGACATTTTCGTAAGGCTTGCCAAGAGTGCGTAAAAGAGATTTGGAGTGTAAAAAACGCTTGCACGTACATTCGGTGTGAAGGGCTTTGTCTCGTATTCGGGGATTATTGCGTTAAGGTGTTATTAGCTGAAGCGCTATCGACGATAAGGAGATTGTCTTCTCTTTGTTTCACTATGAGGTCGTCGCATCACAGAAGACTCGGTCTAAAAGGCTGACAGCGCACTCACCGAGGTAGTTGTCGTCCTTCTCAAATCCGAACTGGTGAATTTCTACGTAGCTGGCCCCGGCAGGAATCACTGTGACGAAGTTGTAGCCTGAAAATAAGAGAACAAGGGCTCAAGCCTAAAGAGTCCAATAACGCACGAGCACGTTAACGCGCACACGATAGCACGCACGCGTTTTCAATATACAAGTTATCGCGTTTTAAACCTAATAGAACCAGTGAAGCGGGCTTCTCCCGGCGAACTTCTATGTCGTGGAGAAGCAAAAATTAACAAACGCCCGAGACGGAGCGAGGCACACACATGGTATGCTTGCAAAGCTAACAGGGGGATGCGAAGCTAACATCCACGCCACTGCACCGAACAACGGCAAAAGGAAAATTCCGGTCACCTAAAAATAAAGAAAGCTCTTCTTGCTCGTATCAAAAAAAAGAATATTGTGGGGTTTGCATGCCAAAACCACGATTTGATTCCGAGGCACACCGTAGTGGGGACTCTGGATTAATGCTGACCAGCTGGGGTTCCTTGAACGTGCCCCGATGCGCGGTACACGAGCATTCCTGCATTCGGCCCCCCTCGTAATGGCGCCTCCGAAGTCGGCATAGAACCCGCGACCTCGAGCCCAGCAGCGAAACGCCGCAGCCACTTAGCTTCTGCGGCGGGTAAGAGGAACCGTGTAGTTAAGAAGCTTCGCGAAGGGACAAACACGCACGTTTTTAGCTCAAACCGTACACCGTATATCGCGCGGCCTTCCCGGACGTCATACCACGCTTCACTACATTCCATAACCAGCTATCTCAAACTACCTCTTCTCACCACCAGCCAAGCTGAACGACCGGCGGGCCTAAAAAAAAAAAAACATGAAGAACATTATCCTTTTTTGCTCTACTCAGTCATTCCCATATGCCCCTTCCCTCTGAAGACGTTTCGAAGCGCTGAAGGTTTTTCGTCGTCGTTCTCGCGCTATCGTTTGAGCTGGCTCAGTTCCTCCGACGGCCACATAGCGGTCACTATCAAAACCTTGAGGGCAAACCAAAAGTTGCACTCTCAATAGCATTTACGAAAGAAAGGGCACTTATTCAGCGCTCCACACCTCGCCGCAACGCAGTTTTCTTTCGCTTCTTTCTCCGACGCTATCGAATCGACTCGAGTTCGAATTCGGGGTCTTCGAAAAGAAAGACTGAGGGTCGTGCCATCGTTGGCTGAATAGGTCCACCGCTTGCGGCACCACACAAAGAGACAGCACCGACCTCTTCCTGACAGACGATCGGCTCGCTAAGAAATGACTGTTGCCGCATCAGGCGGCTGCGTTGGTAAAGCGACAATGCGGGCGCCTAGGCAAAGAAATATGGATGCTGACTCAATCCAAAGGGTATAACAGGTCGGTTTTTCGACGCTTTCAGAAAGATACAAGCTCGCTAGGGTGACAGAAACGCCCACCTACTGCTTGATACGCGTTAATGATTCGCAGCAATATATTACAGGCCGGAAGTAGTGCGACAAAAGAGACTGCTTCCGCGGTCGGACGGAAAGCGAGTCTTGCGGGGACCTAACCACCCGTGCGAAGAAAGCAACGTCACTACAACATGCAAGACGAAAGCGCCGCTCAAGAACAGTTGCTTCGAACATCGAAGGTCTTCAAGGTTTCCGTAAACCCACTCCCGCCAAACGCGAAGGCAAACCAGCCACAGCGCAAGCGCACACAGCGCCTCGCGGCAACGGATGGCGCAGCGCACCAAACTAAAAGACTGCTAGGATTACCGCTCCGTGAAAGTGGCGAGTCAACAGAAGCATAACACGGTAACGCTGCCCGATAGCCTAACGTGAACGTCGAATAAGAGTTACCTGACAGAAGAGCGAATCGCGGAGCGTTCCCCCTGACGTCTCAGTCGAGGTTGTCACCCGTTTGGTTTCCGTGGCTCCAACGACAATACCCTTGCGCTCCGTCGTTTTAAAACGCGAAGTATGGACAGCTGGGCTAGTTGGTTGTGATTAGCATTATGAAACATCGTTCCAGCGCACAACTGAACACGGACGAGAAGAGTAAGAACGATGTTTCATAATTTTAAAGCGCGAAAGGGGGAGGGGGTGCAGACGATGCAGCCGTTTCCTGCTCACCGAACTGGGCGAGGTTGAAGTTTCCCTTGATGGTCCGGCAGGTGGCGTTGTCGCCCCCGCACACGCCGCACATGTCTGTCGTCGCCGTCGAGTTCAGCTGGTGGTCGCAACCGGCAGGCTGCGCAACGAACAGAGAAACGTGTTTTTTGAAAGCGGTCTGTGATCGGTACAAAGTCTCGGTGCGCCGGGGGTTGACAGCTTCGCGTGCGCAGCGTTCTCGCCGCTCAGTTCGCGTTGAAGCGAGAGGCAGCACGAAGGTCAATTCGCTCGCTGCTGCTGCCGCGTTTCCTCACGCCAGCGTTTTGACAGCTACTGTCCGCGGTCATCGAGTGAGATGCGTTTATGTGTGCCTGTGCGCGCCTGACACTGTGCTCGTTAATCTAGCTAGTGGGTGAATGTTTACGAGTTTAAGAATACTTCTTGTTGGGCTAGTTCTCTTCTCTTGTTCCCGTTCTCTTCTCTTGCGTGTGTCCGCTTATTAGGCATCTCTATATTTTATAATGAACGTTTACGAGTGTATACGGCCGGTGAAACTGCTATCCTTACTTCGTATAGCTGTCTAATGATTTGCTACGCCAATTGATGCTTCGCCTTTCAGATGATACTGTGACCTTTTTTTTTTGGGGGGGGGGGGGGGGGGAGGGGGGGTCACGGAGAGGTACTTTTTCAGGTGCGCCGTTGACGTACTCGAGGAAAAAATAGCCGCTAGCCGTGGATTGACCTAAATCAGTTACTTCAAACAGTTGATTTGCTTGAGCAGGCTAGTGTTGAAGCAGCGAACTGTCAAGTCTAAGCTCGAAATAGTATGCCCGACTATACAGAAGAGAGTCGAGAGTGAGAGGCAGAGGAAATGGTCAACAAGTCGTCTGTAACACAATATCGGACAAACTGTTCGAGCCATGCTGTACAGCCGCGTTGTATACCGCGTTTTCCTGTCGTGCGGCGAGTCGTATACAGTTCGAACAGGCCACTGCCTCAACATTGCGCCGTTTCACTTATTTATTAAACAATAGCTTCGTTTTTTTCATGCGATAGAAGACAAAAAAAAAGAATGCAGCAAAATAAAAAGGCACACACACGCGCACACAGCGGGTAGGAAATAGCGCACCTTGCAGACGCCATTGATGCAGACGTCAAACGATTCCGGGTTGCAAGCCGTGCCGTCTATGACCTTCTCCTTGAGCAAATAATAGGCGGACTGGTCGACCACCCGGCAGTACAGCTTGCACGAGTCCACGTGCGAGACTGGATTGACGAAAAACAGATCGTCGAGCCGTTAATCCCGCTAGCTCGCTTCAAAGCGTCGCTAACGAATACGTCGGAAAGAATTAGGTAAGCGAAATTCGAAGCTTGTGCAAACTTCACACGCACGGTTATATTGCCACGTGTGCCGTAGGGAGGGTATAAATGATTTTTTAAAAATTTGTCGAAACACTTGTAACGTCGAGGTTAACACAGAGTAACAATTACCGAGTTTTTAGGAGCGTACCATGCCGTTCTTAAGCGTAACCGCCACGTATGTATCGTACTACGCATGCAGGTGTCGTCGTACACGCCTAGACAAAGATTTCGGCAGCCAAAAATGCAAGATAAAAAACGAGAGCAACGTAATTATTAAATTATGGGGTTTTACGTGCCAAAGCCACGATCTGATTATGAGGCACGCCGTAGTGGGGGGCTCCGAAATAATTTGGACCGCCTGGGGTTCTTTAACGTGCACCTAAATCTAAGCACACGGGTGTTTTCGCATTTCGCCCCCCATCGAAATGCGGCCGCCGCGGCCTGGATTCGATCCCGCGACCTCTCGCTTAGCAGTCCAAAACTCCATAGCCATTAAGCAACCACGGCGGGTGAAAACGTTGAATCTGGCGGTGTTTTTAACGCTTCCTGCGGGTCACAATACGGGAAAGAACTTAGAATGACTTAAGGTTTAGCAGGTTGCATAGATTCATGGCATTGGCACGCAAGCGAGTAGACATGGGCACAGGTAGGAACGAAAAAGGACTGCATAATCTTTGACGTTAAATAAGCGCACGCGGAAAAGAAATGCGGAAGAATTTTCGAGCTTCCGTGAAACAAGCGTTTGCCTTAGAAGTGTCAGAAGTAAATAATAATAATAATAATAATAATAATAATAATAATAATAATAATAATATTAATACACAAATAAAACACATAAGCGGTAAGGTGATCGCTCACTTCCGGAATGATGGGCCGTCCACTTGGGGTTGTAAGGGACGTCGGGAAAGTTGAACGTCTTGCCGTTGAACGCAGAACACTGTTGCTCTCGAAAGTCCATGGAACCGAGAGGGCAGGGCTGACGCAGGGACGCAAGAAAAAAAATATGCCGATAAGATAAAACGCAACGCAGAGTTAATGGCCAGAAACAAACTGCAGGACTCTCTAAACCGCTCATTCTACTGGCGTCTGTAGACAAGGTGTGAGCTTCGCGCGAAGGCTAAAGGTTTTCGAGATACTGACAGAAACAAAAGGGGTAGGATTGTCGCCTGCTGTCGCGAAGACAGCCTCTCGTGGTCGCTACTGACAACCACGTAGAGAACGCTTTTTTATTATTATTATTATTCATGATAACTTATCGCTGATGGAATCCAGCAGCGTAATTCGACGCGACCATCACCGCAGTGCTCGTCGCATAGTTGTCACTTGAGAAAAAAACAAAACAAATTATGGGGTTTTACGTGCCAAAACCACTTTCTGATTATGAGGCACGCCGTAGTGGGGGACTCCGGAAATTTCGACCACCTGGGGTTCTTTAACGTGCACCTAAAGCTAAGTACACGGGTGTTTTCGCATTTCGCCCCCATCGAAATGCGGCCGCCGTGGCCGGGATTCGATCCCGCGACCTCGTGCTCAGCAGCCTAACACCATAGCCACTGAGCAACCACGGCGGGTATTGTCACTTGAGAGCTGCCTCGTTCTTGTCGGGCGAAAGTATTGCACTATAGTGAGTTTTTTTGTTCCAATTACTATTCCCGTTCTCGTGTTTACGGCAGCATTGGCACCACCCAGTGACAGTACGCTGTGGTCGTACAGCTAATAAGTAGTTCGACATTTTTTTTTCTCCAAGGCCTACACGCCTCCAACCAGACTGCACCCAGTTTCCTCTTGGAAACGAGAGACGCAGTGGTAACGCGACGTTCATTCAATGCTGGGACATCGCATTCCTTAACACAACCCTACTTGACAGCCCTACTCCCCCGCAGGCGTAGACAGAGGCCTGCAATAACCAACGCTGAATTCCACCAGTTCCTGCAGCGCTCCAACTGGGTCTACAACATTGCGGAGCCCTCAGGAGACCGGAGCAAGATGGAGCCTGCTCCAGCCGAACGTGCTAGCCTACTTCCAGTGCAGTCGGGGCACCCACGCGATCGAGTCGGATCTCGATTGATGCTCCAGGGTTGAAGGTGGGTGCCCCTTCCAGCACTCAGAGCTGGAGCGCGGCGTTCTGAACGAGCAAGGCGGGTGCGTTCGGAGCACTCGAAAGGGACCACACGAATGTGAACCACTCTAGAGCGCTCGAGAGGGGCCAGTCGAATGTGCCGTAAGTAAACCTCGGAGCAAGTGAGATAACTCCTGCCAGCAGGGCTCACAATCTACAAGTAAGTTACAATCTATAGTCTACAAAGAGGCGGCAAACCTACGAAGCAACTTTACCCTAGCAGAGTTGCTCGACGACATTTGCAGGCTAAAGACGCTGTAACTCGGACGTCGCTGTTTGAAGAAAGAACAAGAAAGGTGAAAAAAACGTTAACGTACCTGAGTGTTGCACGAGCGGTACTTGACCCTTTCTCCGGTACAGTAGCGGCCTCCGAACGCTGGGCTGAAAAAGAGACGATGCGAATGCTCTTACACAAGGTGTCCCGCATTCCTGCCCTCCACATAACTTGTGTCGAAATGCACAACGACAAAGGAAAAATGTGGCAACGTTCCATTTCTTGGAAGCTCCTGGCGCTGCACGACATCTTGTACAACTCCATCGGTCACCGGTTTCAAGATCGAGCAGCATTCATTCACTAATGCCACCTTGGAAGGTTGACCTCGGTGTCCTGAGCTACGCCCACCAGCGCGGCTGGACCAATTAGGGACTGATTAGGGACTCATTACGCACAACACGCAGACAGATGGTAACCTAACCAATATTAACCACTAGGTGTTGTAACAAATGCTTCTTAATTCTTTGTGACAGTATTGACACGTGGACTAGTTGATCTTTTCCCGGTGAGCGCTTTTCACCGTCTAACAAATGTTATCGCTCAACGCGGGACGTGCCCGCATGTATCGGATGTTTCTCGAATGTTATCGATGGTTCTGTTGTCACCGAAGCTTGTGCAATCTGATCGCATGTGCAACGTGAATTGTGTAGAACTTTCTGGAAGACACGGGGGCACCACCGATTACCCTGGAGCCTTCGATGACTCATGTATAAAAGCCGACACACTCGACCGCCAGATCAGATTTCCGACGATCACCGACTGTGTTCGCCGCTGTCGTTGTTCCTTGAGTGTAGCCTGTTTTTGATGGCACAGGTAAACGCTAGTTTCGTCATTCCCCGTTTTGCTGCTGTTTATACCGTCACTACTAGATGACAGTATACAGTTCCACTTGTTAAAGTTTTTAACACTTTGCCCCGGCGAACCTATCAAAAACGCAACGTCGCTTACAATAAGCGCATAAGAAAGCATGAGTGCGTTTTCTTTTGACCCGACGACCTTCTCCTCACCCACCTCCTTGTTTGAAGAGGCAAAGTAGCCTGCGTCGTTCCGACTTCGATGCCGTCTCAACGAAGCTGCCTGTTTTGCCAGCCTCGTCAGTATTGGAGTGAGACTTGAGATGGCCGCTTTTCGCTTAGTTGTTTAACCGCCTACAGCGATCGTTGGAACACAACGAACTGCGGTAATTATGATGATGACGACATTCGACGGAGTCGCAGAAAGTGCCCAGTCATCGTAACAAACTGCAGGAAGCTCCTCTCACCTGGGGCTGTTGCACTCGCGGCGCGTGCTCTGAATGCCGCCTCCGCAGGTCCTGGAGCAGCGCTCGTACTCCTGCCAGGGTCCCCACTCGCCGTCAACCTTCTTGCGCCGCTCGGCGTCCGGTGGGCGGGCCACGCACTGACCCTGCTGGCACCACTGCACAGGAGGGGGAGGGGGGTCAAGTTAGAGGCAATTGGCTATGGGCCGTCAACTTGGAAACGCGGGAACGTCGGCTCACGCCAATGTAAGCTTGTTTCGCTAACGGCTGATCAGTGTAAATTGTTCAGCGGCTCCCGCATCAACGACTGGTGGAATATAACTTAAATTGTGTCCAGAATCCCTTTTACAAGGTTTTGTTGGGTCCACAGGGTTTGACGGGACTTGTGTGAAGCGGGCTCCGTCCCCAGGACAGTTCCCCGTTGAAGAAAGCAGAGTGTTGTGCCGGGCGACGCCTACGCCCATTTGGCTAAGAGGCGGCAGCGTGGTTTTGAATCCCCGTTTTTCCTGCAGCCGGAGCTGTCACTCAACCGCGATAAACACAGAGGGAACAGGGATGTCCGCTTTCCCATGTGTCTCTCAAGTCATCTCTAACCTGTCCGCATATGCTGTCAAGCTGCTTGCCTTTCTCCTCTCGGACATTTGTCAGTCCGGCCAAACAGTGTGCCCTGCTCGGCCCGAGACGCAAGCGACCGCGTCATCTGTTTCTTTTTTTTCTAGTGCTTATCGGATAAATGTAAGACAAAACACGGACAGCTAGAAAGTCGAGGGGCACACCGTTCTGTCCCAACTTTCCGCGCTAAGCAGTGGAAAAGACGCGTACGGCCGCAATCGCCGGAACTCAACCCTCGTCAACGTCGGCGCAGGTGGACCAAGCGTCGGGCACACTCACGTGGTTCTTGCCGCACGAAGTGCCGTCGGCCCAGGGCATGTGCTGGGTGCGGCAGCCCCCGTGAGGATGGCCGTGCACGGTGCACCACAGCCGCTTGCAGACGGGCATGTAGGGGCACACCTTGGCGCCCCGGCCGAACACCAGCTCGCACTGCTCGTCCATGTTGAACAGCTCGCCGGGCTGCTTGCTGCTCGGCGAGGCGCGGCTGCTCGACGAAGGGGGCGCCACCAGCAGGTTCTCGCCGGGGGAGTCGCGCAGGCACTGCCCGTAGCCTGCACTGTGTAGCGAAGTGACGCAGCCGAGAGTTATCAGACGCACCAACTCACCAGGGAGACGGAAGAAGAATGGGGATGAGCACTGGCAGGGGTCAGTCCAAATCCGCAGGTACGACGACGAGAGTAGCATTTGAACAACTAGGTTTATTCACTTGGCATTTGCCGTATTAAGTTTAGGCTGTACAAAATATTTACAAACAGAACGATGTCATACCCGTCGTCGTCGTCGGCCTGCCTGACCGGCCTAGTCTCCCCTGGTGAAGTTGCGCCGTGTCTGCTGCTGTCTACTTGCTCACTCAAAAACTACTCGAACGACTCCTTAAATAAGTTTCCCCAGCATCCAAGGGACCCGCGGACCGGCGGGAGGCGCAGGCTTCTCCACCAATGGGTTACTTCGTTACTCCGACCAATCAGGCAAGCCGACATCATCGAATAAGCGGCAGAGTTCAAGGGGTCAAGAAATGGTCGCGCCAACACTCCGTACACAAAGCACTCTGACCCTAACTAATCGGCCTTTGACAGCCGAGCGAGGGGGAAGAGGGCGCGTCAGGTGCACGTGTGACGTCAGGCGCGGCGGCCGGGCGGTTAGTACCTGCCCGTGGCGCCGTCGCGGTTATTTGGGGTACAAAGGTTGTCCCCGCGTCGAGGAGCCCACAAAATTCCCCGAAAGTAAGCAAAGAGGCCCGCGCTACACACTTTTCGCGACAACTGTGTGGAGTCCCCCAGCGGGACACCCACCGGCGCGCGGTCAATGCCGTCCCAGCGAAGGTACGCACGGCCGCGCGAAATGCGAGGCCAGGTTGCGCAAGTTTTGAACCGTTCTTCCCCGTCGCATGCGACCGAATAGTTGCCGCGAAGTGAGTCAAATGCTGCGCTCAAAGCATGGGCGTGACAGGCACTTTATAGTGACCATCGATTTGCACGTTGCCACTGGCTAAAAAGAAAAAAAAAATCTCGATTGCGCCGTGCAACCTAGAATATGCCAGTTACTAACGCAATAGGAACTTAACAGATAGCTATGGTGGCACAAAACTCGCATCACAGAGACGCTGAAATGAACTTGTGTCTGGAGCGGTAGCTGCGTCACAAATCAATAAATGTTCGCATTAACGCTTCCTTAGTTGCTTCTAGCGTGTCGCTGTCACTTTACTCTTCGCAAAGCGTTCTTTTTTTATACTTTCTTTCTTACTTTTTTATCATGTTGAAGTAAAGGGGTATCGAGCGCCTCTACGAGGCGCCAGCATCTCGAAACAGGGACTTAAAATTTAAATAACAAACGCACCGCATGAAACTTGTTATAGGCCAACGCGCGGGCAAATGTCATGTGCTATAGGTGATAACAGAACTGCCACCGCCATGTAGAGCCAGAAAAAAAATATTAAATTGGGCAGCAGCCGCCATATTCAAAGCACCACGAGTCTGACCCTACAAAAGTACGCGAACGGGAATTCTGTACGTCTGCTAGGGCAGTCGCTCAAACCTGGCCAAAACTCGGGTCTGCAGGACACAATTTCGGATGGCACAAAGAGAGAGACGAAACATGAATAAATACGCAGGACAAGCGCTCCCTTTCAACTAAAGTTAATTGCGAGGCAATGCTCGTTAAGTTTGAATGCCAGACCCGCGTAGAATAACGTAGGCCATCGCGTGCGAGCGAACGCGCAAACCGCCATTCCAAGACCCGTACGGAAGCCTCGTGCCGTAATCGGAGCAGAGCCTAATACGAGAAGTCCGCGGCACGATCCGAACACAGCCCAACGTACGCCACTTCAAGGTAATTTTCGAGAGACGTAGTTTTAGCGACGTGATCAGCATTCGACCTTCGCGAAGTGCTCACCACCGCGGTATTTGACCGGACGACCTGTCGTTATATAGCACGGTCAGAGCGTTGTGTGCACCCAGGTGAACACGTTCTGAAGAATTATCTTCAACTTAGTCCTTTCGTTCGAATTATTATTCTATGCGTAACAGTGACTACATGCGACGCATTTCAGGCGTCGCGCGCCACTCGTCGGTCCGTCTGCTTCGCACCGCGTTTAACGACGCTAAAATGCACGCCACTTTGTGCTGTTTTATAAGGCAAGCACATAAAAAAGAACAGCGCATGGATTACATGGATTACAACATCGATTACAACATGGATTACAATATGGATAACAGCGCAGTTATCAAGCGACGCAATACGAACGGGCCGACGCCGATAACCTTGTTTGAAATACAGCACGTGTGGTTGCCACGGGTTAAGCTAGCGCTTAACTTCATGAACATACCGCCCCTTTGGGGGCTGACTCTGGCCTTGAGAAAAATCACGGAGCTTCCAATATCTCGCGAGGCGCTGCGTTAGCAAGTGAAGATCTGTTGAGTCTCCGGTGCCTGTTTACCGGGATAGCGAGGAAAAGAAAATAAAGACGGTTAAGCAAGGGATGCTGCACGCCGGAGACCGGCGTGCTAGAACGGCGCCACCCTTTTCCCGTGCACCCGCGTCTGGTTTTCGCAGGCTGTTTGCGTAACCGATCACAAACTAGCTTTAACCGAAACCTGCTTCGCTCGCTCCACTTCCGCATTGGCGCTTAAGCAAAGTTGGCCCGGATGCGAGTTCGCTGCAGTCTCCAACTCACACCCCGACGCAAGATCATCGCGTAAACGCCAAACACTCTCCGGTTTCCGCGCGAGAAAGAAGCAAGACGGCGAAGAAAAAGAACAACCTGCAGCCGTGTGCATTAACGATTAGAATTAAGTTAATATCGCATTTTCAGCAAAAAAAAAATCCTATTTAAGTATTGTTTTTCAACCCACTGCCGCCCGATTCATGGCCAATCCCCCGTAGTGGGTTGTGCTACAACTACAGGCACCAAACCAAACCAAATTCTTCCTATTCCGATCCTCGTGCATGCGAGCAGCCCGATGATCTCTTCTTCGGTAGCTTAGAATGCACAATACCCCTGATAAACCTGGCCAGGAACAAGAAGCCGACCAGGAAGGTGTAGCATAACCGAATACAGAAGGACATCCAGGAGAATTTAGATAATGTTTTTAGATATCTGGCTGGTGGTGATGACGACAGCATGATCATCTCGGATTCTCTGGCACCTACCCACCGTGGCGAAGAAGCCGCACAGGGAGAATGTGCTGATGATGATTCTTAACCATAGCGTGCACTTCTAGTGGAGACAAGAATCGAGCGTTTAAAAAAAATCTCCATAAGAGAACATGACCCACCGAAACGAAACCAAAAAGGTAAAGCAACACACAAAAGAGAAAAAAATGGTAAAGGATGAATAACGCATAATTCGGTCACCAGACAATATGAATGGACATTTCAAATAAATAAGATACAGGCACTTCATTCGACGATTCAGCCTACAAAGCATTCGGAAGAAAGATAACAGGGACCGTGAGGGAAAAAAAATGCTTCACGGCGTGAGGTGGACTAGCTTAATAGATGTCATTATCCACATGGGAGTTTCTTTTCTTTTTTCAGAAGCTAGCGTGATGTCGCCCCATCTAAAGATACGCAATGCGTAGCCAACTCACTCGAGGAAATTGGTCACGTAGTGTCGGCTACAGGCGGACCAGGACCACGGGTGGCTGTTGTAGTCCAGCATGCGGGCCATCACGTGCAGCGGTTGACTGGCCAGCCGGTACTTGGCGCACTTCTGGTCGTCGTCGTGGGGAATGTTCAGGCTGCGAGACACCCGGCGAGGGAAAGAATCACGGAGGAGCGCTTTTCCAGACGAACCTTTTCTTGGGCTAGTTGGTGCATGTTAGTGAAGTACTAAACCGCCAAACAGACGACACGAGAAGAGACACGGACGAGCGCTTCTTGTGTCGTCAGTTTGGCGCTTTAGTACTTCAGTAACATGCACCAACTAGCCCAACAAAAAGTTCCGAGGGAAAGAATGTAGACAGAGGGACTTTGAGTGAAAGTGCTGAAAGACGTTGGTTAGGCGACGGCAAATGCGCGTTTCTCTACTCCCCGTGTTTAAGGTTTCGCACGTGTTGCGATTGCGTGCGATCTGAGAAGAATTCACGCGCTTTAGGGCTCGTCCCGTCCCGCAACATAAATCGTCATCTGTCTTGCCCACGTTCCCTTTCTTTAACTCTGCGCACCCTGAACCTTCAGATAACGAATGGCATGGGCATTATTAGCGTCACATAGTATTATTGGCAGGAAAGAGAAAAGCGCAGAGTTTTCAAGAAAGGAAATGCAAGCAAGGCCGATACCGGCCATTGTTTGAGGACAAGCTAGACGCGCCTCAAAGGGCAAAACCTTCATTTTTTAAATCGCGACCAATAAAATAAAAACTTTTTTTCTTTTTCATGCCACAGGGTCTCGAACAGATAATTTCGGTTGAAATTTTGTTGGACATTTCGTTTCGCCGTATGTCAAGTGAACGCTACTGCCTCAATGGTCGTTTACACATTACAACGTGAAATTATTGTTAATAGCTATATTGGCCTTCTACACTGACTTGGTGGCTTGCACTACATTTTCGTTGAACGTGCTTTGCTGTAACTCAACTTATGTAAAACCTCCTGCTTCCTGTTCTCTCGAGGTTCGCCCCTTCGCAGCAACCGCAGTGATATTGCATTATTATTATACTTTGGCCAGAATCGTTCAATCGGCCAAGTTTGTCCAGACTGTTACATAGCTACAGTTTATCGGTTACCTTCTTGCAGCAGCTCATTTCACGGGTGACGAGGTGCGCATTAAATCGTAGCTTTTTTTTTTTTCCCTAGACGAACGAAGCAGGCAGACATGCCAAGTATTATACTGAACAATGTGGACTAAAGAGTGTCATCTTCCTAAGAAAATTGCGCGATGACAAAGCAGCAATGCGTGAAAGCCACGTTGAAGTGGTTTGAGTAAAAACGAATGCCGCATCACTAACACTCTTAAGTGCGCTGCACTCATTAAAGAAATTCAGCATGTGGCGCCCGTGCACTGCATGGGATATAACGAGCCAGCGGACAGCGCGCGCCGCTTCCCGATGTCCTCACGGTGCGATAGGGCGAGCGCCAGCGTCGAAATGGCGTGGGTTCATCTCCCATGTCGTGTGCATTCACTTGTACAGAAAATTGCTCACCATTTCAGCGCTAAAGTTCTCGGTTACAAACGAAACGAATACTTCCGATATGTCGTCCTCCGCTACGCCTGCCCACCGCGCGTAAAGCGAAGGGGAACCCAGAAGCGGGCTTCACCCTACGTACACTCTTGCTGCGGAGAAGCCAGCTCTCAAGGCACGCTACGCGTGGGTATGTGACTGTTACAGGTTCGTCTCGATTCACGTCAACACTCGCACAAAAAAAAATAGCCCGTGAAACGTAGTACGGGTTACTTATTGGAGTTTTAACGACGCAAAGTAATACAGTGGTTACGAGAAGTGTCGTATTGGAGGGCTCCGGATTACCCTACGTGAGTCTCAGATTCGCACTCAAAAATGCCGTAAGAAAGAAAGAGAGAATGCAAATTCATGCCGATCCTACGCCCTGTGAGAACCGGTGAAGCTTTCCTGAGCCAGCAAGGCAAAATGGCGCATCACGGTGGGAGACGCACGGCAAGACACGCACGGCGAGAGACGCACGCAAAGTGCTTCTCCTCGTTTTTCTGTGTCCCTTGTCCGGCTTTGCGCTGCACCACTCAGCCTCATGCAGATTTGAGCGACAAACGCGTCCCTCAGCCACCGTGGTGGACCTTGGAGAGCAAGCAGAAGCTTTTTTTTATTCGGCAGTAAAACGCGTCGTCGCGTGAGGTACTTGCTGCTAACTCATACGACTACGCAAAGTCATATGCGGAATTACCGGATACTGACGTTAGGAGGCGCACTGCCTTTTTTTTTTTTTTTTTTTTTGCGGGCTCGGTATGACACCAACGAACACCTTTGTTCTCCCACTTCCTTCGGCTTCTGATTCCTACGGCACAGCTGCTTCCTATACGCAAACTGCACTAAAAAGCACAAGTGCGCCGTACATGACGTGTTGTAGTAAGTAAAAAGGTCGCGCTGTGCGCATCGCTAGGCCATTATTGAGAGAGAGAGAGAGAGAGAGATTAAGCAGTCTCCCGACGGTGATGAATAACACAAACGGCAGACACTCACACGTGTCCCAACTCGTGGGCGATGGTGAAGGCTGCGCTGAGACCGTTATCTTCGACAACGGCGCAGCTCCCATGCGGGTCGCAGATCATGCCAGACTGAGCCAGCCCTGGCCAGAAAGAAAGAACGGGGAGAGGAGAAAAACATAAACTGAACTCAGCTTCGTAGCCTCCCAACGAAATGCAACACATGCGTGCACGTATGCTCGAGGCATCAGGTATCTCACCTGCGGAATAGCAGCGCCAGGTACTCATAATTACTTCTGCTGAAATGCTGGGTCGTTCGTATTCGCTCAAATCTCGCACAGGCGCGGAATTGTGTAGCGAGATTAATTTAGTGCCTTGTTTGCGGGCATTAACCAGAACCGCGCAGATGGAGATGCGAAGAAAAATCTGGAATAACATGTGAGCGCTGGCGCCACTCAAAACATATCGATTCCGCTGCAACAGAACGGTGGCGCCATCTGTCACGGCTACAGCAAGATACCGTGTTTTCAGCCGTAGCCGCGACCAATGGCGCCACCACTCCGCTTCGGTGGAACCGAAGATTTTTCGAGGAACATCGCAGTAGATGACACTCACTTTGGATTTGTTGAGTACGAAACGGGTAACAATTGTAGAAGCAGTATAAAACTAAATTCTCTGTAAAATGAATTCTTTACGTAAAGCTTGATCGCCAACTGCCCAGCAGTTACGCAAGAACGTTCATGAGTACCCGGCGGTCCGACACCTACGACGCACAGTGCACTGTATGTAGGAAAACACAGTGAGCATACAGCGAGCCACTTCAATGAGCATGAAATAAGCTCTGCGATAATTTTCAACCACTTCATTGGCACGGAACATTTCACTGCATAAATATAAGTTTACAGCTTATATTCATCCAGACATTTCATCCAGAAAAGCAAAAGGTTGAGCAAGTTCATATGGCTTCATTTGTTGCTGATGAAGGTCGCAAGAAAACAAGGGGGATGAGCAGGAAACACAACAAGCGCGAGCGCCCATCCTAAATTTGCATGTTCTTTTTTTCTTTTTTTGTTTAGTCTGCACTTTATTACTTATTCAACGGATGTACATATATTCGATTGGCACGATTGAACTTTCACTCCGACACGTGTGTTCGTATTTTTCTTCATGGTACTTTAGGTTTCTTCGGTCCTTAATCACCAAGAAATATTCTACCAGTTCTCAAAAAATATATAAACGGTTACTTTACTGCTACGCTGCAATGTTACTTTAAGCTCTTGGTCATCGGCTGTGTAGGCACCCACGACGTTCTACTTCAAGATCTAAACCACGTTATCTGAAAAAATAGTGTCATGGGCGAGGTTAAGAAGAAGCTCTCTCACTAAAGGACAGACGTTCTCAAGAAATAGTAACACATCACAGCTTGTTGCGAGCTAGTCTGTTCACACTTGTCATGGCGCGAAATGACGCGAACGAATGATGCGTAGTAACGACAATACATAAAAGATCATCGCTCGCAACTAAGTTTATTCAGAGCAGACAAGTGCACTTTTCGTACGAAACTTATCAATTTTTATAAGCGCGTGACAATGTAGTTCCAAAAATGCATGATTATTCAAACTTACTGTCGAAGAATTCATGTTCAGTGCCGCGAAAGGCCATAAACATTTCTCTTCTTTTTTTGTTGTAATATGCCTCCATTAACTCACGTGACAGGGCATGTTAGCTTTTGTTGAATATGCCCATTCATTTACTATCGCTACTTCGCGCGATTTCGCGTGCCTTATGACAAATACTGACACGGATGCGTCGCGTACTCAAGCAAAATATACGGGCCGATTAGATACATTTCCCTGAAATTGGGGCTCTGTTATCTATAACGAGCAAGAAAATTGCGAAACGACAACAAAAGAATAAAACACAAAATGATGCACGTTTAGCGTTTTGTGTATGGTTTGCGACCCGAAAACGAGCTCAAGATTCAAATGCACCCGCACGCGAGAAAAAAAATTACCGCAGCAGAGACGGACGACAACGCTACACAAACGCGTTCCTTGTTCGCCATCGTTCTGTCATTCTGTCACCCTCGTCCTTGCTTGCCCGCGCGTTCGCGCCTTGAATACGTTAAAGAAAAAGCAGCTATCGCCGATATCGTTTTTACAACGGGCATCACTGTGGGCGGTAAACAAGTGTGGCAACAATTTCACTGAATAGTCGTGGGAGCGGGACGTAGGGGGGTGGGGTGTCCACTTACCAAGCGTGTCACATGTCTTGGGCAGTCTGCATAAGTCTTCTCTTCAAGAAAAGGAAAGGCAGAAAGTGTTACAAAACAACGTTACTCAGAAACACAGCACACCACACAAGACATTGCGCAAAATCCTAGGCGTACTGCTATGATGTTGCTCCTTATGACGTTGGCGCGCACGGAAATCTTTGAACCCGACGTCAAGCGTAAGCACTCCACTGCGTGCAATCGAGACTTGAACGACAACAAATACTCAAAACGTGAAATCTAACAAGAGAAAAACAGGAACAGAGCAGCAGTTATTAAAGAAATAAGGAAATACGACATAACCTCTCCAACAATGTAAATTACGTTGCTAAGAATTGATGTGGACGCGCAATTTATTTTTTAGGCTGGTAACGCAAGCGTAATGTTAACAGACAAAAAGAAAGCGTGGCTAATCTGTATTCTCTTGCAAATAACGCTCTAAAAAGTCTACTAGATTAGTCGATCAAGAATGACCTTCGCATTAACGCTAAGAAATATAAAGCAATCATTTTTGCATCACAAAAGAAAACATCAATGTACGCCTATAGGCAATTCAACATTGGGCTCCTCCAACATCAAAACGGCAAATAACACAAAATTCCAAGCTTGCTTCTACTTCTGTGTCACACACTGTTTCGTGTAAATTCAGTTCCGTGCACCAATTCTAATCAGCAGCGTCATGTTTAATATCACTGACGTTTAGCCACCAAAGAGTGTTTTCGGTTATTTGCGTCCTGTCGACCGTCAGTGGCTCCTTGGGACATCAAACTGTTGGACGAAGCCTTCTTGGCAAGGAGGCCACCAACATATCTATGTATGTCGCAAACAAAAAGTAATCGAATTGAACAATGCCATTCTGGCTAGACAAAACCACTGTACATCAATCACTTCGCAACTAGATACTGTAGTCCACCAGTACACCCAGCCTCCAATCTAAATACGCTTTCGGACGGTACATAAACAGTTTTTCTTTAATAAGTACTCTAACTCTTAAATAAACAACAGCCTCCGAGGTAAGGCGGTGAGTGAGCGCGGAGGTTATCGCGCGCGCCGTGGATCGCGGAGGCCCGCTTAAAGCGCCAGAGCGGACGTGAACCACCCAGTTATTACAGGCGGGTCAAGCGCCAAGCGATGGAGGGCAGCGTGGGAATTACCTGGTGAGCAGTATGGCCGTGTCGTGGTGGTACGGGTGGCTGTCGTCCGGGTGGTTGTGCTGCTGCTGCCAGCGGCAGAAGTTCTTCAGCGTGTTGGACGCGCTCGGGGAGATGATGTCGTTGTCCTGCGCCGCGGGCAACCATGAGAGCAAGCAACGGCGCATGCGCGCGTTCTAAGTCGGCACGCGCGAGCAGCACGCTCTCGGTGCGGTAACGAGCGTCGACAGCATCGCGATTTTACGGGCAAAGTGCGAGAGACGGTCAACGCGCATAGACGCGTAATGAAATTTTGAGTTTCGATTACGGGGAAGAATTGCGCAGTTGTTATGGGGATATGTGAGTCTGAAAGAAGAAGCAAGCAATCACACAGACATTAGCCACGTCTACACGATTTCATCGATGTAGAACGGTGTCATCTTTCTAGCGCCCCACGCTCATGTAACCGCATCACTTCAAGTTCCGGTCACGGCTGTAGCTTGAGAGAGTGAAATCGACCCTAGTGATTTTGCATAAGC
Organism: Dermacentor andersoni; assembly: GCF_023375885.2. Taxonomy (NCBI): domain Eukaryota; kingdom Metazoa; phylum Arthropoda; class Arachnida; order Ixodida; family Ixodidae; genus Dermacentor; species Dermacentor andersoni. The sequence continues at coordinate 64,156,947 of NC_092822.1, forward strand.
ACGCTGTAACGCATTGCATTGAAGGGGGAGAGAGACAGTTCATTTCACACGAGTGTTGATGAACAAGAGTGCCTGATCGCATTAAGGTGATGCGCCAGGGTATGCGACGCGGTGCAATCGCTTTCCGCGTTTCAAACGCGCCCATTGCAAGCCGAACCAGTGCAAACCGAACGGAACGCTACACGCTGCCACGATAATACGGCTCTTGCCGCGGACGCCTCACCGGGACTGCCACCATCTAATATACTTCTCTACGACAGACGCTAGAGAAGCAATGTAAGGGGAGGGGCCGGGGGGAGGGTAATAATAAATCACTGCGCTCGCTTTCCGGTCTGCCTTTTTGATCGTGCCGCGGACACCCAACAGGACGCGGTGGGTCTATCGAATAGATAGCTCGGCAAAATAAGACGCAGTTCTGACACTGTCGCGCAAACTTGTAGGGTGTACCGGGATAGGATCGTGGTAGAGGACCGGAAGGAAAAGTGCCGGTCGGTCCTCCGGGCGAGCGAGTGTCCCGACGACGGCGACGACAACTAAGGCGAGAAACGGCTAAGTGAACGCGCGCCGGCGCCACGCCGGAAGAGAGGCGGTGATCGATACCCGGAAATTTATCGGTTCGCGGCACGAACAGTGCCCACCGCCTGCGTGTGTTTGCAGCGGTCTATGTATATATAGTCGTATACCGGCACCAACTGTGAGAAGAACAGGAAAAAAATAAAAAGAAAACGGACACTTCTCGAAATGCCTGCGTACAAATTCAAGTACGTTTAACCGACTGTGTAACCCACTGTCGAGTTTTCCCTCTCCGAGGCCGAGCTGACGAAGACGTAAGAACAATGACCCCATGTGGCACACGGTTATCCGTAACGTGTCGGCGGTGCGGTTGCCTGGCCGAGATGTGCCCGAGTGTAGAGTCCAAAGATGGGAAGGCGTGAGTAAATTTGCAGATTTCGCGAGCTTTAACTCGGGAAGGGGCTCCTATAGAAACAGATATTCAGAGCTGAATTCTAGGAATTTCAGTTTAATCAGGAGTACTTCGTGGTTACTCTCACGTGAGTAAATTTGCAGATTTCGCGAGCTTTAACTCGGGAAGGGGCTCCTATAGAAACAGATATTCAGAGCTGAATTCTAGGAATTTCAGTTTAATCAGGAGTACTTCGTGGTTACTCTCATAGAGATCGAATGCACGAAAATAAAGAAATTAACCCCATAAAGCCGGTGTATATATATGAAGAAAAATTACGACGATTCGTTCAACTTTGTTTCTGACCTAGCGGAATGCATTCGTAAAATAAAAAAGGCACTGCTATTTGAGGTAAAATTATTAATTCGTTCCCTGAGCTGAAGCTTAATTCGCATCAGCGCATCAAACACTTTAATATGGGTATAGTTATATTTTCCACGCGTAAAGCAAAATTTTTAGTATCAAGCTTGGCATATGAAAAATGATACGTAGTGCTTTGTGTGGTTAAAATGGGAAACTGAGTTTTAACTGTTTACTTGCATCTATAGGGTTAAGAGTTACAAGATGATTTCACAATCGGCGATCTGGTGAGGATGTCAACCTTTGACGACGCGGAGATCCAGAATCTGCACTCGCCTGAATTACAAGTAGCCCGGAAAAGTGACTTAACGGTGAAAATGGCTTCGTGGACAACAACACTAGAATATCTCTTTTTTTTTTACCGCCGCAGTACTAATATGACGTAATATGACGTGACAGAGTAGGCGAAAGCACGCAAAAGAAGCAGGACAGCGGCAGTGGGACACGTCATTGAAATTAGAAATCGTTTCACCGGCTAAATTCGCAGGGTACTTCGCAAGATAACTAATACATGAAATGCCAATTAGAACTTCTTTTTGGCGTAGTGGGCACGAGTTCCTCTTGAAAGAAGTGGCGCAAAAGGAGACGACACATAAAACTAGACAACAGGGCATGTTCGAACTGTCATCATGTGCTTGTCCTGTGGTCTAGTCTTCTGTGGTCTAGCCTGTAGTCTAGGTTCATCGAGTCGGCAGGCTAGTGATGGGCTGAGCGAGACCTAGTGCGGCGGTATTCAGACAGCCACCTATAGTGCCCATTATCGTGAGGAGAGAGCGTGAAAGATACGATGACGCAGACAGGACAAGCGAGGTCCTTGCCCTGCCTACGCCCTCGTTTAACCCTCGCTCTGTTCCCTCACGACAATGGATCGCCGACTAACCCAAAACAACCACCTTGCTAGAGTGCCCGCGTGGACAACGAGCGATATATGAACATCAATAGCCTCCGAAAGCCAATGTTCTCCGCGCCTGCTGAACATCTCGGAGGCAATCGAATGAAGCTGAAGCGAAAAACGGCTCTGCGAACTCACCTCGTCCTCCTCCATGATGAGCAGCTTGACCACGGCGATGTTGAGCAGGTTTCCGATGCTCGGTTCCTTGTAAATGTTTGCTACCTGGCACAAAGAGACAGGGCGTCGCCCTCAGGTACAATCACCCGAGGTCACAACTCGGGTGCACAGAGAGATGTGAACAGTGATAACCGCTTTGATCGATATCTCGCGCCATGGATGCCTAGGTCGTTTTCAAAGCACTACCGGCACACGTACGGTATCGAAATGTTCCTGTTGGGTTAGGTCGTCCAGTGCTATAGAAAGACGATTGTTGAAATGTACTGAATTACGAGTCCGATGCGTGAGCAGGAATTTCCGGCGATGCAAATTAACCGGGAGGAGGTCGCGCTTGGGAGGACGTGCCGTCCGGAATACGTGGACAGTTGGTTTCTTGGAGTTTCTTGAAATTTTCTTAGACAGACCAAATTGTCCAGCGATTACTGACGTTTAGAAGCACATGTCAATAGCGACTAATCAGTTGGTGTAGTAAGACTGGGCATTGTGAAATGTAGATAGTCGAACGTTGGTCCTTATCGCAGCTCTGCTTATTCCCCCGTGAGAGCGCTAAGGATATAAGGGGGTATGCTCCCGCCACATGCAACTCCTTGGCACACTTAATTCACAAAAGATAAAATGAGACGTTCGGGCTATTGCCGGCATGGCGTTGCAAAGCCAGATCCGCCTGCAGCAAGCATAATCATCCACCGATGCGCATGCGAAAAGGGTACAGTTGAACAAGATCAAGAAACTAGCACCTCGACCGCCCCCCCCCCCCCTCCCCTTACTACAATATGAAAGTCGAAAGACTGGTAAAGTTACCTTCATCTACCCTGGAGTTTGTCTAATTCAGACTCAACATCATCGTTATATCCCATTCTGAGTCAACTGCAAGAAAAAAGTCCCTCCCAGAGACCTCCAATCATCCCTGTCCAGCGTCAGCCGAACACCATCTTACTCCAGCATGTTTCCTAATCTCACGACAGCGCCTACACTTCTTGCTGCCCTCCTCGGCTGCGCTTTCCATTCTGTTATCCTTATAGACCACCTGGGCTGCCCGACTCCGTCTCTACCTCTCTCTAGTTCTCATGTAGAAGCATGCCGCTTTGTTTGTTTGTCTTCTCTCTTATTACAAGAAACCAATATCTGCCGCGAAAGTTCCTTTCAAAACGAAAATAAAGCATCATGTGCAAGGTACATCTCACCGATAATGCATCGTAGAAGAGTGGTAAGCTGGGCAAAGTGGTATGGATTGCGTAGTGTAGGTAATCGGAGCACGGACAAACACAGACTCAAGTGAACGAACGGCTCGAGCAGCAAAGTGTCTTTATTGTAAAATACAAAGAGGCCTAATAAACGGACACACAAGCGAAGAGAACGGGACAGGGCGACCGCAAGGTGTCGTGTCTCCTCTCGTTACGTGTTGTCCGTGCGTCGGTTCCCCTATGCGATGCAACCCATAGACTGTATACGCTCACTTTCAGTCTCGCTCACTGAGCACTTTGCGCGCTGAGTAAGCGCTGAAATTTGAAGTGAGGAGAAAGGGGGATGGGAGGGCTTAAGGGCTGTGCCACGGCAGGAATAAAATATTGGCTGCCAAAAAAAAAAAAAAACAACGCGCGAGCGGTTCGTCGAACTCACCGTAGTGAAGCGACGGGCACGAGTTATGAGGGTTCACTTTAGGCACTCGCGCATGTAGCCTCACTCTTCCGCCACGGCGTGACGTAACTCCGAGAGTTTCAAGAACGGCCTCAGACTTCTCTATTTACTTTTTCTCTCTTTTTTTGTTCAGGGGTGGGGGTTACACCGTCAGGGAAAGATGCCGGGCCAAATAATTCGCGTCAGAAATAGACTTTGCAAGAAGAAAAAAAATGACTCGTGCCGAACGGGCAGGAGAGATTGCATTCGGCGAGAACAAAGAAAATTCAAAGAAACCGAGAAAAAAAACGGAGACAGAGAAGCAATCACTGCCAGAGTGAGCCTATGCTTTCAGCCGGACCATGCCAAATGGGCTTTCCCTGACGCCGACGATTGACAAATAAACAAGCAAGTGTAAGCCTAAACACGACGGCTGCAAAAAAAAAAAAAAGAAGGAAGGGGAACGCCGGGGAGATTTACGCGGAGACGAGCTTGCCACGCGGGCCTCTTTCTTTCGTTACCTGTCGGTGTGTTGCGGACTGCGACCGATCCTTCTGGAAAGTATATGAAGCATCTCGAAGACTGGTTGTGACGCAACGGGCCCGGCAGGCGCAGGCGCATCCATAAACCCGCCCGTGCAATGAAGCATAGTCACTGGCCGAACTCGATGCGCGAGCGAGAAACGTGAGAGAGAGAGAGAAAAAAAAAACAGATTTGAACTCGGCAGCAGACGACGCGACAGACGACGGAATTTGTGACGAAGACCCGAGGGACACTATTCTGGGACGGTTCTTCAAGAGCCCGGGCGGGTACGCAGAGCCAGAGCGGTGGTCTCGTCTTTCGGCAGAGACGAGACAGGTTGCATGGGATAGTGGAGGTAAGAGGGGGTGAGACACTAAATCATTCAGGGATGTCCCCCCTTCCCCTCCCCCTTCTTCACGGTCGCGCGCGCAGCAGACGACCCCGGGTACAACCAGACGGCCACTGAGCGTTGGTCTCATCTGTGTGGAGCGACACCTATGGCTCGTTTCAGCTAATTAGAAATCAGAGCCAGAAAGAGGGCTCGCGTCCGCCTCTGATCGCCATCCGCGATACGCCAACTGAACGGGGGGTTCACGGAAAGACGACACAGCGGGCGTGCCCTTTTACTTCGTGAGAACAGGCAGCCGACTCTCACTACTTACTGGCTGACAGGAGCCACTAGCGTTTGCTGTGCGGCGCTGAGTCGGTGAGACGAAGCAGAGAGAGAGAGAGAGAGAGAAAGCTCACGGGGTTCACTTTGCCAAATGTGCGGGGCTAGCGTCGTTGTTTCTTGCTCGGGCTAGCGCTAAGTTGGTCTCTGGAATGCAGACACCGGAAGACGCAAGGATTCCAGAGATCCCTCTTTCAGTCGGTGAGAGCTGTTTCGGGGCATCGAAATTAGGCTTCGCGGGGCCGACGTCATTCGCGCCGCGGCGACGTCTTTCAAGAGCCTACGAGGTTTGCAGGAACTATTTCTGCATAGGAAATTCTAGCACAGTTTAGAATTCGGGTCAAGCGAAATGTGGGCAGAACGCGCGCACTCCCGCATGAGCTCGCGGACAACATCTCCATCGCTCGCTCGAAGCTGGCAGTTCGCGAACCACCTTAGGCTTCAAAAGGCGGTCGCTTCAAAACGCAGTCGTTTCAAAAGTACGTGTCGCATTACCTCTGATCACTGAGGACTGTTAAACGTGAATCGAAAGCACGGCACAGGAGTGTGCCTTTGTATTTATCAGGCATCAGCCGGCGATTTCATGTTCAGCAGGCAATATCACCGAGTCAACGCATGCCTGTTCCTCAGCAGCCACTACACGCGGGTATGTGGTATAGTGCGGCGTTTTATTTACATTTCAACGCTATACTACACACGAAACCGCGACCTCGTTGTTCGACACCAAAATGCCATAGTCACTGAACCAAAATGCAGCTGGCATAGCCTACCGCTTTGTAGCAATTGTACACAGTAGCGCGGTGCTTCTATAGATGCGCACGCTCAACGAACCTTTCATTGCTTCAACGCTGTGTAGCGCGTCGCATCAAGACAGTCATAAAACTTGTTCGAAATTTTCGAAAATCTAAAACGAAAACTCAGAGTCATAAAAAAGAAGAAACCGGGCAAAGAATGAGCTACCATGTCCAAGACAACGAGAGATAAAGGCTGAGCTTAATGAAAACCTGCGGGTGTTTGCCTTGAGGCGAATTGGCGTGGGCGCTAATTAATAAGGAGTTGTGACATACACAATATTAAAAAAGCGGTTGTTCTTTTTTTCTTTCGCCTTTAGCGCCCTGCTTTAGCTTGGCATTCCGCGCAGTGGTGACACCTCGGTCTTCTGTCACTTGTGCCGGCATTTGACGTCACACCGAAGACGGATGGGCGCGTTTATTTATTTCTGTCGAAAAAAAAAAAAGATTTTCGCAACAGTGTTTCGAAGACACGCGTGAGCCATCGAAACGTTCTCTAACTGTCGCTGCTAATTAATAAAAGAAATTCATTAGCTTGCGACATGTATTCAACAGCTGCGTATTCAAGGAGGGCGGGGAGAAGTGGGGGAGGGGGGGGGGACACCCCGGCTATGTGTCACGCGACGCCTCTCCTCAGAAAAAAAAAAAACTTTGCCTAAACCACTGGTGTTAGCCGCTACGTTTCGGTATACTTGCGAAGAAAAAGTTTCATAACACAGGCAGCTTGTGACACAACCGCGACGTTGACAACGGGAAAAGTCGAGATACAGAGCGTTCGCTTGGCTCATCGTGCCAGAATTACTGCTGATCCATCGGCGGCAACGGAACTGTTTTTACTGAGGTCACGAGTTGGCGGCTGGCCAGCGTGTTGTTTGTAACTGTCCTCTTGCAAGAGACACAAGCTAACGCAAAAAGGCTTTATCGCGCCAACAGCTCACGCACCCGCGTAATTTTCTGTGATCCAAATTGACTCTTCTTTTTTTAAGTACAGCGCAATACGCCGCCGGAATTCAGAGCAAAAGCCGCGCTCCTCAAAACCAGCCCAGGAGCAGAGGCATTATCCTATCCTCTGTCACTGTGTCAACGGTAGAACGCGTTGCCCTCAGAACCACTATTATCGTTGCCGATGTGGTCTGCCAGACAAACGTAAAACTCGCCATGCCATTTATGCAACAAGCCATCTTATTTGCCATGACTGAACAAACAGTTGGTCAAACTGCATGTACGTAGATAGACAGATGTAGCCAGGGGATCAGTTGGGATGGTCGAGCGCATGCCTCCTCCATATGTCACTTCACTTGTACATGGGCTAAGGCACTATGACTGATGTAATTTACTCAAAGAGTACTGATTAACACGAGAAAAAGAACGAGCGATAGATCACGTGATGCCAAACTTAAGCACGGGGTTAAAAAGAAACCAAGAAAACGAATAGGTTTAATACGTTAGAACGCATTCACTCAGCGCGAAGTAAAAATATATATATAATAAAGTTTAACTGGATATACACTGATTAGTTCGAAAGAAGGTTGCACGAAACAAAAACAAAATGGTTATGAATAAAGTGAGACACGACAAAGACAAAACGTAAAAAGTTGTGCATGCTTATGTATCACGTGCCGTGCCTTCTTTGCGAACCATGCAAATCAGCACCGAACAACCGCTAGTACTGCTGGAAGCTATATCGGCCACCTTGCATTGGTAATTTAGTATCTGACGTTGCAACTTTTGTTGCACAAAAAAGACACTTAAGTTAAATATGCACCGATCTCCTGACGTCACAGACACATAAGAAACGTATCGATTGAGCACGTAATTCAAGAAAGGAACTATCGCTTTTGTTTTCTCCGCTTAGAGGCAATTGGTTTCTTTCTTTCGCTCTTTTTTTTTTCACAATTGAAGATAGCCCTGAACGAGTAGGCCGCCAGTCCAATTATCAATCAGCGTTTTTATCTTGTACACATTAAACAAAGACTAACATTGATCGGTTTAGCCTGCGGGAGCATTCTTTCAAAACCACACCATCATTCTGGCACAGAAAAGGTGGTTAATGCTCAAGAAAGAATGGCGCCAACACACAGAGGTCGAGTAAGAAAAACACGAACGTGCGAAGGTTGATTGTTGCTGGACAAAATGACGGCCAAATTTATCGTCTTTGAACTTCGCGCGAAATTCTCGCGGTAGAAACCTCCGTCATCCGTCCGACTATACAGAACAAAGCTACGCAAAAAAAAAAAAAAAAAATATCGTACGAGTTCATCAGCAAGCTTCGTAGACTCGCAGCTTCGGTAGCTGCGTGGCACTACAGTCACGTGGCGAATGACAATTGCTTTTTTTTTTTTTTTTTCACGAACCTTCGACCACCTAGCGGACTTTCCGCGTAAATGATTTTTTTTTTTTTTCATAATCAGTGTTCGTGTGTTTCGATTTGTCGACTAATTAGTCCTCGCGCTGCCATATCTCTTAGCGTCCTGGTTTAGCTCAGATGGTAGAGCGACCGACCCGGGAAGCAGTTGGTCCCGGGTTCGATCCCCGGACCGGGAAGGCTTTATCTGCAACTGTGAGAAGCTTTCCTTCTGAGAAACCCGGACTGAGTCTCCCCCGGCAGCTTGTTGCTGCAGTCGGGTAGCGAATGACAATTCTTCCGTTTCGTGAACTTTCCTCCACCTAGCTGGCTACTGCAGAACTGATTCTTCATATCGAGACCTTAGGTCTGTTACAGCATTGTCACGTTACCCTTTACAAGATATGTTCACGTATATATGACGACTTTGTCGAGGTAAAAATTTTGAAAGCTAGCTAGGTTGAATGAATAGTTCCTTTACGACGTAATGGAGCCATTTTCGTTTAATCCATAAACGTACAACTAGAGCCGGGAAGACGCCGCCGGGGTATGTGACGTCACAGCGGGACGGTGCGGGAGCTTCAAGGCGGTGTCTCCACTCGTCTATTGTTTCCGGGTCATCGCCAGTCTCAACGAAACCTCCACCTCCTCCTCACGCAGTAATAGCGGCCTTGTCGTTGTCGCAATAGTGCAGTTTACCGGCACAGCCTAACAGAATGTTCAACCGTGGTGTTCGTTCCTTAAGAGGAAGCTTTAGCTCGGGTGCGCCTATCTAAATACATATAGAATGAGAATTCGTTTTTCTCGGCAGCAACTGCGCCAAATTTCACGAGGTTTGTTGCATTTAAAAGAAATGCTTAAAATCTAGTGGCTGTTGGTTTCAAATTTTTGATTAAGATCGTCAATTTTTTACTAAAGATTGGCAAAAATAGCAAATTTTCAGAAAACGAAACTACCATGTTTACAACTCCGTAACTACGCGAGGAAAAATTATACCACAATTCTGTGAAATGCACATGATAGTACATCCAAAGCGGACAAATTTGAAATGTTACACATGAATCTAAAAAAATTCAGTAATATGGAAATACAGCTTTTACAGAACCCTTGTACGCAACGGAACAAGTTCACGTAAGATATGAACTGACATATCGAATTTGTCTGCTTTGAATTATGTAACGGATGCCGTTTACGAAACCGCGATATCTGTTCTTGGCCGAGAGCTATTCCTTTGTAAACTTCGTGCTTCTATTTTTTTCGAACTTTCGAGAATTCTTTCAACAAAATTCGGGCCTTAAATCGAAATTCCGCTTGCAACAGTCACTATAACTCTCTCTCTCTCTCTCTCTCTCTCTCTCTCTCTCTCTCTCTCTCTCTCTCTCTCTCTCTCTCTCTCTCTCTCAAATTCAACAAATTCCATTAAAATGGGTCCAGCGGTTATCTCACAAAAACGTTTTTGCGTTTCACACGTATTTGAATAGGCAGCGACGGAGTTGGGCCCGAGCTAAAAGCTTCCTCTTAAGACAACGTCAGCATTCGCCAGAAACACACATTCGACGAACCCCTGCGTGTCCCACGTACGTGGCTCCTCGCACGGCGACTATGGGCCAACGCGGCCACGACGACCAAGTTCGAAGGCGTCGTTTCAGTCGCGCCCAGCGCAGGGGTACAGATACAAACCGAAAGCCGTGACGCAAGCCCGCCTGTCGTTTCGGGAGAGACGCCACCGCCGCCGTGACGCAAGCAAACCACAACAGGAGCAATAAGCTACGCCGCTCGTGTCGTTACTGACAGTTCGACGGTGCGCGCGCCGCTCTTCATACGTCAATCCCGTTGGGCCACGTCCAAAAATGCTGCTCGCGCGCGCCTGCCAGGGCAGCGTATATCGCTTTTCGCCCCGCGGTAACTTTTCTCCCCGAGCGCTACACACAGAGAGACCGAACCGGCCGCGGAGAACCCAGCCGTCCTGTCTCACACGCCGCGTGTGTTAAGGCCTCCACTTAACTGGTTTCGAGAGCACTGATGGATCTCCCTGGTGATTGATTATGCTAATGAATGTTGGTGCTAGCTGATGGACCCGGTTAGGAACCCGAACCGCAGAGCACGCCCGAAGAGAATACGCATTTCAAGACGCCCGCCGAATGGCACGGAAGTTGGGAAGTTTGAAATTAAATTCTGGGATCTTTCGTATGCCCAAGCCACGAAGTCACGCCATCGTGGGGGACTCTGCATATTAGGTTTGACCACCTGGGGTTCTTTAATGTGCATCCAATGCGTGGCCCACGGGTGCTTTTGCATTTTGCGCCCGTCGAAACTTGACCGCCATTCACTTAGGCCAGTCGATTTCGTAAAGCGCAGTATAACGCCCGCGTTGCTTTGTAAGCGTGCGATGCACGTGGCCATTGTCCAAGAATATTTGTCTCGCAAAATGGTATACGATCCATCCCGTTGAACACCCTCTGAAGAAAAGCTGCGTTGGACCTTAAGACGACGACAAAAAAAAAAAAAAAAGGAAGAAACACGCAAGTGCGATCGGTACACCTAGTTTGGCGAGTCGGTTTAGCAGGACGTCATCATCGCTACGAAAGAACACACGAGTTCGATCGACCTCCTCAAAGTAAAGCGAATCCCACGCGGGCACGCGAAACTGCCATTCCAAATAAGGAAACGAGAGTCGGGCTTCGGTAAAAGCCACCGCTAACCTATAGGGGCGGCACGGCACAAAGTCGCCTCACGGCGAGATGGGAATCGGGAGAACGAAGTGACACACTCACCGCAGCCATGAGCGTGAGTATGTAGTGCTTGAGGTTCTTGCCGTGGTAGCGCGCCATCTTGCTGTCGGCCGCCACGAGCACCTCGACGTGCTGCTCGAGCGAGTAGGAGCGCTTGCGACGCCGGCGCCGGTGGCTCGCGCTGCCCTGCTGTGGCCTGTGGTGACCGCTCCGCGAGTTCGACGGTTCGCCATCCTCGTCTGCGGGGGCGGAAAGAGAGAAAGCGCGAGACAGCGTGAGGGACCCAGCGATTGTGTAGCTCGCTCCAAAAGTGTACGCAGTTCGCATTGGACATACTGTTATGCACAGCGAAATAAAACGAACACTCGCCAATGGAAAGACATGAACACGAAAATAAAACTTGACGTTTCGGGTCCCGTACGGAACCCTTGACCACAATCCACGTTTTCCTGTGACAATAGAAGAGCCGTGCTTCTTGCGGGGGTTCACAAAATCTAGAGTTCGACGGAAAGTCCCCGTGAGAGCAACGAGCACAGTGAAATGAAACGAACACTCGCCAATGGAAAGACAAATGTCTCTCCATTGGCGAGTGTTCGTTTCATTTCCCTATACTCATTCCTCGCCAGGCGGCTTTCCATCGAACTCTGGATTATTTTGTTATGCTGTAGACACTACGGTAGGCGTGTGCAACAACATGAATGCACTGCAGCGGGCACGCCTTCAAAACAGGGTGCAACTGGCTGCCGCGCCGCATCCTTGGGACCTGACAGCGGTTCGCTGCGGAAACGCAGCACAGACCCTTGCTTCTATGTGTTCATGTTCGCAGCATCTTAGTCACGGGCTCCTTCGGTTGCGACAATACGTGCCACATGTGCGCGCTCACTGAAAAGTTTGTTTCGCGCCGGCGCACAGAGCGCTGACAATGCACCTGGTATACGCGCTAGTTGGAGTTGTCGTCGTCGTTGTCGTGGTCGTTGTTGTTAATGTTTGATGTATGTAGCACGTACCTCCGCTGAGAAATTGGCCAGGGTTTCTTGTGGAAACAACACCTAAAGACTTCATATGCTCCGCGAACTATCGTATATATCAGTAATAACTAAACGCAATAGAATGGGCAGTGAATAGAATTTATTGACAGGAAAGGCCGAGAGGTCGACCTGAGCTAGTGCGCTCTAGTCTGCTACTCTGCACTGGAGAAGAGGGAAGGGGAGTGAAGGGGACACCAAGCTCGCCGCTCGTCGAGCTTGGTGTCCTGCAGAAACTTCAACAACACTTTAGTTGCATGCACTGAAGTTGCAGTGTCAGGCCATGGGCCGAGTATAGCTTCCTCCGACAGTGGTTGCCTGCCAACACTGGCTACGAAACTTTCTAACGTCCTTCGCTCCAGCGTATATGCTGGGCAATTGCAAAGTACCTGTTGTTGAAAAGCCAACAGTCCGACGAACGACGGAGCCGCAGTACAAAGACGCGCAAAATAAAAACTAACTACGTGCCAACAAGGTTCTGACCACCGTCGTCTTCGTAGTTTGCACGTCTTAGTCATACCAGTCCCTCGGATTTGGCAATAAGAAGTCTCACTGTCTTTTCACTTCTGCTACATTGAACGTTCAGTTACACGTCGCGTGACATTTCGCCCGCTTGCTTTATGTCGACAGGATGCATCTTTCGCCATCACGCCGACTAGTTGCTAGACATGTGTCACGCGCTCCGCTACAAAAAACGAAGGAAAAAACAAACGCTTGTGAACTGTCAACTCCAGCCAGCGTGCGTTGTCAAGGAAGCACGAGCCAAAACTGACAACGACGTAGCTCAGTCAGTGCAGTGCATCGGACTCGGAGCTAGAGGTTGAGGTTTCGGATTAGCGCTCGAACTGGCAACGCGGTTTTATCTGCTTCGTTACCCGACCACCGGGGAGTGGGGGATGTTCGGTTAAATTTGCTCGGCGCCACCAATAAGGCGCTTACGCCTACGAAACGGAGAACTTTCCTCACCTCTCACGCGTGCACGCGCACGCACAAACACCACAGCCTGGTGCAACGAAAAGGTTCTGTACCCCAATCGGCAACAACTTACACCACCTCACACCAGCGTCGTACGTCGGACGAAGGCGCGAGACGTCAACAGCACGCGCCGAAAGTACAGCGGCCGCTAGAGCGGCATTGCACGCCCCCCCCCCCCCCCCCCCCCCCCTTGAAGTGAGGACCTCCGCGCTTGACCGCTACTTCTTGCGTTACGCAACAGCGCTGTGAACCGGCGTCGGAAACAGCCGACGAGCCGATGCGTTGATCCCGCCACGACAAGGCGTCCCAAGCAGTCAAGATTCTTGTCAAAAGCCCTGCGCCCGTGTATATCGCCTTACACGTGACCTACCCGCACTGGGCCGGTGTGCGGGTTCACGCTAAACCCCTTCGGTCATGGTCGGTCACCGGGGCACGGCTATGCCGCCGGCGCTCGGTTTGCCCCGTGTGCTACCCGTGAAACATTTACAGCTACTCATAATGGCAAAGCCTTTAGCACAATTCAAAAACACAGGGGACCTGACAGAGACACAGGACGGTCCCTGTCTTTATCAATTGCGCGACAGGTTTTGCCACTATGGGTAAACCGTACCAACTATCCCAATAATCAGCCTTGTTGATTCACAGCTGCTTCAAGTGATTCTCCACTGTCGCGTAAGGAGTCCAAAAGAACTACAGCCAGGGTGACGAAGACGGACCCTGCAGGTCTTCGCAACGTCTTTATAACATGCTGGTGTGAATGCAGCCATATTACGGATCTTATGGCAGTATGGACGTTGTACTGTTTCAGTGCTGCCTGCCTGAAGCGCGGCCGAAGCTACGCGTCTATTCAGATATAGTCTTCGTGCTTCTTACTAAGCACGATTTGCGTCATTGCCCCGTCGATCTTTTCCTTCCAGCGTAAGGCGACGGTACTGTTACGTTTCGCCTACAACGCGCGGTAATGCCGGCGCGGATGCAACGGACGCCGGGGCTTTGTTCAAAGCGGCGGACATTTTGGCCCGTCCGACGCCGCCGCGACGCCTACCCGCCAAGCGTGTCCAGGCGTGTTTCAGTGCCACGTGTCTTCGTGTGTGCGTGTGTGTGTGTGTGCCCTCGCTTGTCAAAGCGCGGCAGCCGGGGAGCGGAGTTCCCCGAATGAGGAGCCTGGAGGTCTCTCGGCTCAACAGTTCGCGCCGTCGTGTGGGCGGTTGGCGATGCGTCACTACACTCGGTTCAGCAGGTCTCTCGGCTCAACCGCTCGCGCCGTCGTGGGCTCCTGCTGCGCCGTCCCGTGACCTTCATCCCGTGACCTTCCCTCCTTCCCTTTTGGACCGCGACGCCGAGGGTATAAGAGCAGCTGCCCCGGACGCCAGAGGAGAGGCTCCGATTTGTACTGTTGAGTTACGTGCTCTCCCGTCTCTCCACTCCGGTCGACCTGACCGGCCGCTCTTTTGCTATGTTAGAATAAACAAGTTGTTCTGTTACCAGTCTTCTCTTGCTTTGCCGGGACCTTCAGATGCTTCCAGTGCCCCAGGCCGCCAGGCCAACGCTACCCTTGGGGCTTGCGACCCATTGGCAATAACGGGCGTCAGCACCGAGACCCCAACTCGTGCCAGCGGTACGATTCCAACAGTACCCAGACCGGAGAGCTATCACGTGTTCCAAAATTCCACTGAGGAAGTCGCATTGTGTACGCATTCCTCCTGCGAGCCTGCCGAGACACAACTTGCCAGACACCGTCTACGGGGACCAGGAGAAACGGCGAATCGCGAATAAAGTTGACAAAATAGTGAACACATTACCGAAGAAGCGTCAGTTGCTTTGCCCCTCGGTTCAACCAGCAGCGCAAGCTGACGTTTTGGCACGACCAATCGAAAATCAAATCAAATCAAATCAAGTTATGGGGTTTTACGTGCCAAAACCACTTTCTGATTATGAGGCACGCCGTAGTGCAGGACTCCGGAAATTTCGACCTCCTGGGGTTCTTTAACGTGAACCTAAATCTAAGTACACGGGTGTTTTCGCATTTCGCCCCCATCTAAATGCGGCCGCCTTGGCCGGGATTCGATCCCGCGGCCTCGTGCTCAGCAGCCCAACACCATAGCCACTGAGCAACCATGGCGGGTCACGACCAATCGAAGTCATCGTCCACATGGCGGGAGGTGTACCGTGCCAATGCTGCAGCGCGAGCCTCACCCACGTTTGAGGTCCTTTCCCAATTCTTTACCGTATTTTTATTTCTTTTTTTACGTAGAGCATTCAATTCCTCGCCAATCCGACGAATTGGGTACGAACGCCTCTTCTAGAAAAAAAGATCAAATCAATTTAACCAGCGTATCTATGTTCGCGTGGCTGGACACGCATGAGACAATTGCTTAAAACGTATTTCAACGAGGCAAGAAGACAGTCTATTCGGAAAGAAATGGGCACTCACTCACCTATTGACTCACAAGCAAGCTCGTTAAAGATTGGTAACGTGAAGGTAACTTCTAATTTGATGTTTGGTTTAGTTTTCCTCGATTAATGGCGCACGTCCACTGTGGAGGATTGGCCAAGAGCAGGATGGCATTTACCAGAAGAAACAAAACGGTGTTTGGTTATTGCTGAAAGCAATGGAAAATTGGGTAAACAACCAACGAGGAGGGGGATGATGATGATGATTTTCTTATTATGGCACATACCACAAAGAACAGGCCAAGAAGCGGGCGGTGCAGTTAAAGTAAGATAAAATTATACGAATAAATAAAGGTCAATATAAATGTTAGGAATAAAAATGGAAGATTAATCGTGCAGGAATAATTAAAGGTGAAGGAAATAGAACTGCGAGTTTTGCGTGACAACCTTATAAAGATTATAAGAAGGATAATATTCTATTATCGCACCAAACTTGTGTTCCCAGAGAAATTGCCTATGGCAAAACAAACGCCCCTGTAGCTAAAGCCCGGAGCTGAGGCGGAGGCAGAGAGTATAATTTGGGAAATCAATGGTATTCCGAGTTTGTGAAGCGGAGCCTCGTGATGTCCTTTTCTTTGTAGCAAAAATCGACGACACAACAACAAGAAATTGCAGAGAAGGAACTGCGTCAGATCAGTCCTGCGCAAATAAAAAGATTAACTGTGAAATGCGGCACTGCAATCTCGCAAATGCAACCTCATATTGACGTGATGGACAGCACCGATAATTCCAGGGGAACAGCACGTGCTGGAAATCCGATAGTATTGTTAGTTTTGCAGCTGCTTAAGGCAGAATTTTCTGTACCTTGCCGGAGTGACGTACGCCGTAGCCGGCAGATTGGAGACTACCGGGCACGTAACGATGCATTCGGCGAGAGAGCCAGCCCATTTCATTTAAAGTTATTCCGCAATGATCCGGTATACCCGAATAACGTTCACTAGCTGCAAAATGTGGAGGGACTAAGCAACAAAATGTCCGCCGTATTTCCGAGTGGGTTCTCCCATTAAGCGCTGAGCACAGGAACAGCGAATCCTTTAACATAACATAACCTGCTAAAAGAAATATTCCTCTTCCTCGACCATCAACATCGCCACGGAGGAACGTGGCGCTGTTCCCGCTCGCGGCTTCGTATTCCACGAGCCCCGCGTTCCGAACCGGACCTTGCTCGCATCGCACGCTGACCGAGGGTCACCAAGGCCGCTGTGGTTCCTTCAGTCTGCTTTTTGACGCACTTCGGCGAAGCCGCGGCGGCAGCAGTGGGAGGCGCCGCCTTGGCGAGTCGTCAGTTTACAGAAGGAGCACCGACTCGTACAGGTGAGCACACTTCCGCTTCCTGTGCAGTCAGCCTCCTACAGTAATCTTGCGTTCTTTTGCTGCCTGGGATAGATCGAAGCGAGGACGCCGAGATGCGTCTGGTATACCCGTTCATGTCAAACTCCATTAGCGGTATTTAGTCGACGTCGGTTGAAGAATACAGTCTGGAGGGCAGGTTCGCGAGCTATATGCAGATTGTCTAACCACTTGTGTACAAGAAAGCCGCTAATCCCTGCGAACCATCGTAATAAAATCTGGCTTTATAATTTATTCAATCTGGACACTATGATATGAAGGCGAGGATAGGCAAATAAAAAGACGATGCATCTTTTATAACGACATCGGCAAGGGAACGCTCCTAAGCCTGTCAAGCGTATGTTATACCGAGCGCACCTGCGGATTTCCTGATGTCTTCCAACACATCCTGGCTCTTCGCTGACTCACGTCCGACTAGCTAGCGAAGACAGAACCTTCTAGCGAGAGCCATCGTATTACAGTGGGGTCTCCTTTATGTCCTCAGTTTTTCTATAAAGAGCTACATCTTCTGAGTATCTATCTATCTATCTACGATAGGGTACACAGTGGCTTTACCTGAAAGTGCAAATACCGATAACACGTTTCCTAAAGGGGATGTGACATAATTCCCGCAGAGAGAAACGTCGACGGAAACCATGAAGAAGACTACCAGCAAGCCGAAACAGGAAGGTCAGAACCAAAGGCACGCGCAGCCGCCGCGACAGCCACAGCCCAATCCGAAGCCGCAGCAGCAGCAGCAGCAGCCCGCAGCGGCAGCGGCGGCGGCGGCAACTACGCCCGCGGCGCCAGCGGCGCTGGCGCAAAATGAGTCCAGCGATAGCGCCAGCACTTCGACGTCGAGTTCGTGGAGCATCACGCTGAACGAGTACGGGACCGGCGCCGTGGACACGACCAGCACGTCGAACAGCACGGCGGCATTCGAGACCGGAGGGCGCAAGGCTGCGCGTAGCAAGCGCAGGCGCGGCGACACCCCCTACCCTCGTCGCCGGAAGAGGTCTTCTTCCACCGACACCGAAGTCGCAGCAGCGCCGAAGAGGTGAAATCGGAGCGGCTGATCCCATATTAAACATACACGCCGCGCGAACAACGGCACAGAAAGTTAAAGCAAACGCTACGGTGCATTAAGGCCGAACTTGTTTACCCAGGTTTTGTAGTATACCGCGAAATCCTTGACGCTTTTGTTTACCAACTCCCCCAGCCTCATGGTTTATTAAACCAATTTTGAGCTTCCAAAGCGGTACCTACGCGCCGTACAAGGTTCCATATAGGAACTCCGACGCATGTGTGTGTACTATATGCTAATACAATGACGTAACAAATAGCAGTTGCTATGGCGAGGCCTCCAAGTCCCGACTTGTTGACCGCGACCAAGCTTAGTCTCTCTTCCTCTTCTTCCGTCGGGATATGGATACGACTGTGACGCTCTAGGCCGAAGTGTCGCCAATGCACAAGTGAGCTGCGCACAGTTGCCCTCGTGGAATATAGCCTATCTGCCACAGGGCGTAAAGCGAGCAGGCTGGTTCGCCTCATACACGACAGGCCACTAAGGTAGTTCGTAAGTGTCACGTACGCTTCGGCGATCCCACGCAGCCATCGTTGGTCCTCCCTTTCCTTTCTCAGTGTTTTTCCTCCCTTCGCACCTTCTTTCAGTATATGATAACAAACAGAACACGTGTCCACTCCTCCCCGCCTTTCATTTCTTCGTTCTCTCCGTCGACAGCCGCGGCAGCAAGTGCTGGCTGTACTCCGTGGTGGCCATCGTGCTGACCATCGCCACAGCCAGCGCCATCAGCGTGTCGCTGCGCGCCGCCGACGTCGAGACGGACGAGCCGCTCGAGCACGTCCTGGCCAAGCAGGCGACCACCGCGCGGCCGCCGCACTGCAGCTGCGCCAACGGCAGCGCCACGAACGCGGCCAATCCCGGCGCCACACCGCGCGTTCGCCGCCGCCGCCGCCTCACCACCTCCGAACCGCGGCCGCGGACGTCGACCGAGAGGCCGGACGGGGGCGCAGCCGGCGCGCCGGACAAGCCGGCGGCAGCGGGCGGCGGCAACGCCAGCGCCGTCGAACGCCCGGACGGCAAGGATGCCGTGCCGGACGACGGCGCGGCGCGGGAGGTCAACCGCAAGGCGACGCGGTCACTCGTCGCGCACAAGATCGGGCCGGGCCGACGAAAACACGGCGCCGGGGCGGCGTCGACCGCGTCTCGAACGCCACCGAAGAACCACACCGGCACGCGAGCAGCACCGCGGGGTGTGCCGACGCGCGCGAAGCGGGGACAACCGAACCCCGCAACCGAGGCGCGGCCGACGCTCAAGCACGCCGCGGGAACGAACGAAGCGACCTCGAAGGCGACTCCGCGGCACTCGAAGACGGTGGCGTACGCTGAGCACGGAGTCGAGGAGGTGGCGGACTGGGAGCAGGAGAGGAAGCTCGTCGAGGGTTACGGGGAACGGCATCGTCCGCCGAGCGCTGCGGCGAAGCGGGGCGCCGGGGAGGCGTCGGACGAAGTCGGCGCCTCGAACGCGGCAGCGCAAGATGCCGCCGCTGATGCAGCGTAACTGGGGGCCGACGCAGCGAGAGCCGGAGAACAGCGCCGACGCGTGCACAGTGGAGGGCCCACGCCGATCGTCACGGCGCCCGACACGAATATTATTAGGGGCACCGTGCGACCGTTATGAGCGCGCGCGGCGGCAGTGGAACGATTGTTAATAAAGATAACTGGCGAGATTCTATAACGTGGCATCCTTACAAAGGTGTCCGCTAGATTTGATACACTCCACCAATATCAAAAGAAATGCAAACCTACACTGTATACGGAAATAACTCCCAGGTGGCAGTATGATGCTTGAGCGACCCCCCGGTTATGGTTGGCCCCCCGGGGCCAACCATACGAAGACATTGTCCAGTGTCCAAAGTGTTCCGCTCCTGCGTGTGCAGCGGATGCCCGTCATCTACACTGGACGTATCCTGGGACAAACACAATTCGCTAAAGTGTTCTTAAATGTACGAAATTGAACGGTGACCAAGCTGAAGACTACGAACCACGGAATATTAATGAGAACACATTTTATAAATCACGATCGCAGTACCTCTACGAAACCGGCTTATATGACGGTATAACCTCCATTATATGACGCTATGTCACGTGGCAACCCAAGCGAAAGAAAAGAGAAGAAGCTTGACGCAACATTCGACATAGCAGAGCGCAGAGCTAAAAGAAATCTGACCCGCGTGCTACGACGGTTGCGTGCTTCCTCGTCGTCTTCGCGATGTCTCCCGTAAAGCATCCGTAATCTATCGTGAGTGAACCAGAAGAGACCGCGATCAACGATCGGCATTGCCATCGGCATTCGGCAACGCGCAGAACGCGCACACTTCTCGCGCCGCACACGCGACGCGCGAGCCAGCGTTCCAGCTATATGGTTCCAGCCGCCGGGGACACGTAGCCATTTCATTCGGTTCGTTGGTCTGGTCGGACGCAACCGACTCCGGGTCCCGAGCAAGCCAAAACCGACATTCACGAGTTCGAGAGCCTCTACCCCTCCCTCCCCGTTGTCCGTCCAGCAGCGGCCAGGATGTCCATCGTCATGGTGGGCCCGTTCCCGGGCCCGTTCGACAGGACGCACTACTCGGACTCGTCCGGCGAGCACACGACGGACCGCGAGCAGTCGCGCCCACCCAAGGCTCGAGCCCCCGCGCTGCGCCAGCCGGGACCGTACCTCCGGATGCTGCAGGAGCAGGAACCGGCCGGGACGCCGGGAACACCCCACGACGGCGTGGCTTACAGCGCGGTGATGCAGACTGACACCGGAGCCCCGCCGCCGGTATGTGCTCGGTGCCTTTAAGGTTTCCGACCGCATTTAGTCTACGATTGGGGCGAAGCTCACTACGCAGCAAATCCCTCTAACGCCTCTAAATGATCATCTCGTATCCCTCTAGTATAGGTTTGGGCAACCTAACCTAACCAAAACCAACTTGAACTAGTCAATAAGGATTGAGGCTTTATTTAGGGGCCTCAGTAGGATTTGCCGTGAATTAAGCCTCCATACAGTCGCCGAGATAATACCCGATAATTAAAAAAACTATCGCTAATAAAGGCAGCACATTGCTATTATAGCTCCCTCCGCCCACTCTACGTGCCAGCTTTTCTCCTATCTTTCCCTTACCCGAACTGAAGGATAGCAAACCGTACGCTCCCTATAAAGGGCTGCAGAAAGTAATCACTGCCTTTACCACAATCACTTTTTCTCTCACCCTGCATTTCCTCTTTGCTTTCTCACTTTCCCGCCCCAATGAGAGTGGGGCAGTGAGCAACTCCTGCCAATGAAAGCATTGTTGCTCTGATCAGGAGCGGTATTTTCGGACGGTAACTGTCGGACATATTTTCACTTTTGCGAGATTTCGCAAGACGTGACCTGACAGGTCGCGTCGGCGTCTACGAGCCGCAGCGTTTCTAGCTTCACGCCAAGCGCGCTGCTTTGTTAGCATAGTTGGCACACAGGAACGCTGTTGCCCGTACACCGAACGCGCCCGGCGTATAGACCCATGAAATCTCGCAAAACTGACCGAAAGTGATCGCCTGCAGTGAATACCACTCCAGAGTCCTTCCCTGAGGAAGACATAACATTAGTAGCAACAGCAGTAGAAAACATTTTTATTATTTAGTTGGCTTTTCCTACAGGATGGAACTCACAGACCAAAGCTTTGTTTACTTTTACATCCTGGCTGGCCCAGTCGATCAGTTTTCACTGACCTTCTGCGGGATCTTTTCTCGGACGATACCACCCAGACAGAATTTCACTTTCCGCGAGATTTCTCGAGAACCTGCACCGGACGCGTGCACACTAGGGTGGCCCAAACGCGAGAAGGCTCTCGTCGGCTCTCGTGAGGCAACAACTGAATAAGCACGGTTTCTACGCGCAGGCGTACATTCCAACGTGGCAGGAGCCGCAACCCGAGACGCCGCCAGAGCCTCCCAGACCAGATCGCGCTGCGCCTTCAGCGAAAAGCAAATGGTAAGTACGTGCGAGTGTGGCGCCATCTTACGGCACCGTGCACGCTCAATCTTACGTGCGAAACACGTGCGTCAATGTTTTGGTCCGCTGTGCCAATCAAAACTGGTCGTACCAAACCACCAAATGCAAAAAAGATTCGCACAGCCCATTCGGCCCTACTTTCCGGTGCACCGTCCGACGGACGGGATACACTGTCCGGCGCAGGTGCGATTGGCGCGGCAATTACTGAGCGCCGGAACAACCAAATCCACCGGACGTGTTGGAGAGATTTCTGCTTGCACCTCTGAAGAACGTGTCTCAAACTCGTTGGGCTGTGCTGGAAAACTTAGTCGTACACGTCGGAAAGTAGGCGGATGAAAGGCGCTCTGAAGTGAGAAAGATTCACACCACAACCATCCGTTTCTGTTGGAAAGTGTTATATGCCTGTTCGATGATGGTGTTCGTATGCCCGGCCCCATAACACCAACCGCATTCGATAAGTATTCAACGAGATCTAACAGCAGTAGTGAAATAAACTTGCCAGCACTGGGGTTCCTGAAATGTCTCCCTACAGAGAAATGACGCGAGTTCAACTATGGCGGCCAGGATCCCGCGAGAACAAGCACGTTCAGCGTGGCATTACCGACGACCAACTAAGGAGGTTTCAGGACCGCAATGGCCTTGAAACGAAAACAATGTCCTTCCACACTGCGAAGGATGACCGGCCAAGCTGTGTATGTGGGCACCTTAATGGCAAACTGCATCTCTGCCGCGGGTCGGCCCGGTATTGCACTATCTTCGGGATCGGCCTACGTGTGGGCAGTGCTTAACGCCTGCTTCACCTCCGCCGCGGGTCGGCCCGGCATTGCACGATCTTCAGGACCGGCACGAGTGTGGGGAGTTTCGTGTCTACACACGGACGCGATCCTGGAGGAATTAGCCCTTGGCAGCTTCGCTGTAATTCGCTGTAAAGTTGGTAATTACGTATTTGTGTTAATTAACTACTAAGGGAACTAGCCCTTAGCAGCTTTGCTTGTAATGACGTGTTTCCTTTCATGCTGGTTCACCCAATGTAGGCATTCCTTCTACAGTCAACGTTTCGTCGCGTAACAGTTAAACTCGACCCTCCGTTCTCGCGCGCCAGCTACGCCCTGCTGCGCCGCCTGGCGGTGGTCGCCCTGGTTCTGGCCGTGGCCGCAGTTGTGGCGGGCGCGGTGTCCCGGGGCGTGCGCGGCGGCGGCGCCAGGACCGACACGGAGCCGATCAAGGCCAGAAACGCGGCGGTCAAGTCGGCCAACGCCACGGGCCGCAAGAGCGCCGCGTGCCCGTGCAGCGAGTCTTCCACGACCCACACGACGCCCGCCACTGTCGAGGGACCCGGTGGTCACGGCACGCCCACGGGGCCAGGAGCGGCGCGTCACCGCAGGCACCGCGGAGGTGAGAGAGAGGGACAGAGTTTCGTAGATGTATGCAAATCTGGACAACTTGCACGTCAAAGGCGGCAAAGCGGCATAGGGTATGGTGAACGAAGTCATTGCAGCCCAAGCAAAACAGACACAACGGACACAAGACCGGACACCCGAACCATGACGCAATCGTACAAAGAGGCAACGGAGTGCATCAGTGATACACTTGCGTGACTAAGTGGAAACGAAACGCGTTTACTTTTCTTCCTGTACTGAACCAGCGCACAAGCTCATTCTTATTGCACGTTTTTCTCGTAGTCCATAGGGCGACTTATAGATCGGTTCAAAGTGCAGATCCTGTCTTGTGTCCGCTGTCCCTGCTCTATTTGCGCTACAGTTGCATCAACAACCGACTAGCCCAAGGACGCGTTATTCCGAGTTATTCTGCATACGGCACTACTCACACGCGTCAGAAGACATGTGGCCTTGCGTGCCACTGTCTAATGTATATATAGAGCCCAAGACTCGGCGGGCGCTTCACTATATATCCAGTGCATTCCTTTCGCTACACCAGAGTCTTTCCGGACGCTTCACTACGTCCGAGCTCAGCAAGTCTAAAGTCTGCTACCCTATATCCACAGTTTCCGATATAGAAGCGGCGCGTTTTCTAGCTGTATTCTGCACTGGCTATACCGATGCCAGCTGCGTGTTGCGCCGGCCCGGTCATGGGACCGCTTCGGGGCTGCGATGCAAACTGCGTTGCTGGCTCTGACATTTGATACCGACCACGCTGCCACTCCGCATAAAAAGCGTCGTGAAACGCCCCTTCTAACGGCTTCGCTTTAATATCACCGGACAATGATTGTGAACGTCAAGCGATAGCTTCCCTGTAAATATCCTTAGATATGCCGCCGGAGACACGTGTTGGTGAGCTCCGTCGGTTAATGCTATGGAGCCTAGATATGCCGCTGGAGACACGTGTTGGTGAGCTCCGTCGGTTAATGCTATGGAGCCTAGCCTCCGAAATCGAGAGGCGCACGCGCCGCGAGATCTCGGGGGCAATGCATAGGGACACGTAACGTATCTGTTTGTGCTCGCAGCGGGTACAGTCCTCAGCTTCGACGTGGGACTAGGCGAGACACAGCGCTCGAGTTTGTTCACTGTGTTACGTTTTTGTTTCGAAGTGCACTGCCATAGTCTATAACGAGACACGTTGATGTATTCTTTCCTTGCACCTTTGATTACGTAATCACACACGTGCTGTGGCTTTGTGCTTCGCATCCAATCCCAACTGTGTTTCGTATCCCATCGACCTTCCACTGAAGTGCAGAACGCTAGGGTGTTTTCATTTTGATCCACAACCACCCTGGATTCGGCCCTGAGCTGTAAGCTAGTATGCGCTTGTCTGAACTGTTTGCATGTCAGTGTCGAGTTCCCACTCTACCCCACTGGTGTTATCAGTTTGCGAAGATATAGGAACTACACCAAGATTGTTCGAGTACACTGGGTGTCCCAGCGTTATCCAAGTTCTTTCAAAAAAATTCTGGCGCAATATGTACGGCTATAAGAAACTTCACCGTGTGAGGTCGTCTGTACACAAATTGAGAAAATAAACAGCCTGGCTCGTTTTTGCAGGGACACCTTACACAAGTAGGAGTGTTTACGCAGAGCGCCGTCATAATTTTTTTTCGTTGGCGCAGGGACCAGCCACGGCCGGAAGACGGGCCGATCGTCGCTGTTGTCGTCGTCGCCGTCGTCGTCGTCGTCGTCGACGTCGTCGTCACCGGATGCGACGACCGAGGCCCCGTGGCAGACGGCCGAGGCCGCAGAGCGCGAGGTGCCGCGCGAACCGGCGCTACGCGACGTCGGCGACTTGACGCCGTCGGGGCAGCGCACCGTCCCGACGATCTCCGAACCAACGCGGACATCGGAGGGCGCCGCTGTCACGGCGGCCACGTCGACCTCGCAGGTACCGGCGTTCGTTCTTTCGTTCATGTCCGTTCGTTCGTGTTCGGTCGCTCGTGTTCGGTCGTTCGTGTTCGGCCGTGTTCGTGTTCGGCCGTGTTCGTGTTCGGCCGTGTTCGTGTTCGGCCGTGTTCGTGTTCGGTCGTGTTCGTGTTCGGTCGTGTTCGTGTTCGGTCGTGTTCGTGTTCGGTCGTGTTCGTGTTCGGTCGTGTTCGTGTTCGGTCGTGTTCGTGTTCGGTCGTGTTCGTGTTCGGTCGTTCGTGTTCGGTCGTTCGTAGCTAAAAAACGAAAAAATGAGGCCGCTTAGGCTTCGCCTTTCAAGAGTGGAACGCAATAGCGTTCAAAGACACCTCGCTGCTTGTCATGCTCCGCGGCAACTGCAGCTTATGTAACCGTAACGTTTACCGGGAAACGCTGGCTTCGAACGCTGTGCACAAAGGCGAGCTTTCTGGTAGAAACGCGGCTTTTTGCGTGGTGCGATCTCCTGTTATTGTTTCGCACTTTTAATAATTCAGTATGAGAAGAGCTAGCATAAAGGACCTGCGCTGTCGGTGCTTTTTTTTTTTCTTCATTACATTTGTTTGTGGGCTGCCGTTCTCAAAATTTCGAGGAATAACTTTGTAAAGAATGAAAGACAAGGTATGATCGAGTAACTTTGGTGGTAGAGAAGTGGTTGGGTATATGTGGTTAGGAATTCGGTTCAAAATTCTTTTGCCGTAGCGACGTCCCACGCCGACGCCGGACTTTCAGCGGGCGGGCTCCTTAATGCTATCGCGTTAAAACCGACACCGACCAGGGTGAAAAACAGTCTTAATAAAAAGTTGACATTTCGGCCCCAACCGGGAGCCAATTCACCGTCTTGTCTAGGGGCGACATCGTTTTTTAAGAATTTATTTTTCACCTTGGTCGGCGTCTATCTTGTTTTATCTTGTACTCATCAAACGAGATAGTATGCTTTCACGTTCGAATTAAACGAGTTTTCCTTTCATAACAATGTATAATTTCTCGCAGAGACTTTTCAGTCGTACGAATTAAGCGAGAACCGATTTAGCCGATGTCGAAGTAATGGGAGTCAAAAAATATCGAAAGCAATGTGCAATATTGGGTCTAATACACAAGGGGTCTCGGGAGGATGTTGTCGTGCGTTCATTGATTTGCCTTTTTTTAACGATGACCGCTTTTCACTGGATGTCAAGTGTTGTCGAGTCAATGGTAGACTCAAGACGCCCATCCTGTATCCGAATCTATTTCGTCGTCGCTACGAAGATTCGATATACTGGGTGTCCAAAAAGCAACTGTAGTGAGAACACGAAACAAAAGTGTGGCAATTGCGCGCGTAATCGCAATATCGCGTGAGATATATTAGCGCAAGATTCGTGTGTTAACGTCCGTGTGGTGCAGTCGGTTGAATGACGGGTTTACCAGGAACAATGCAGATTGCAGGGGCTACGCAAAACCATTAACCCTGCACACTGCACATGCAACTGCAGCAATCCTCCACCGACAGCTTAAACGGCAACTCCGGCGATTTCTCAATGTCCACTGATCTTAATAAAGTTTTGAATATACGTTATCTTTCGCACTCTGAATATCTTTGCCAAGCAAAATGGCTACAAGTCATTTAGTTTTCCTGAAAACTGTAAAAGCTTCCTGTGTCATCGGGAGACATCCATCACGCTCGCTTGTTTGGCGTTAGCGCCATGTGCACTGTGTGTTTAGCACGCCTTCTGCGTGTTTACATTTTGATAGGGTAGGACATGACGTCATCGACTGATCCGACGTCACACGAAACAGCTGTTTCGGTTTCGTTATCTCGTTTATTGGTTATATAAAGTTACTGATGAATATCTAAGCAAATCGAAGCACCCTACCGGTGACAGGACTGTCAATATGCCATTTGAAAATGACAATATCCGAATAATGGTAAAAAAAACGCCGGAGTTGTCCTTTACGAATGCGGAGTGTCTCGCCGCATGCCGTCATGCCAGTGGTGGACATTTTGACGCGTCGCCTGTAGTGATCGCCATACACTGGCGCAATTAAAACTTGGGAAAAGATATTAGGGGCCCGCGTTTCCACCGCACGGTTACTTTTCGGACACGCCCTGCTTGAGCGGTGGCGAGATGTCGAACGACTCTGATCGTGCCGAAATCTCCCCAGGCGGCGGCGGGGGAGGCATCCAGCCTGACGGGGGCTCCCGCCGGCGAGGCGACCGGACGCGACGACCGGGGCCGCCAGAGGTAAGTGGGCAGCTTTGCGTGGAGCATCAAACTTCAAGCACGGCTCCTCTGTGTACTTCCAACGGGTCATTAGAGGAAAGTTAAGATCAACTACGTGCCAAAACCACGATTATTACGCATGCCGTAGCGGGGGAGGGAGGCGCTCTGGGTCAATTTTGACCCCCCGGGGTTATTTAAGCAATACACAATGCGCGGTATACGAGGGTTTTCTGCATCAAAAAAAAAAAAATCGTCTAAGCCGCGTGAGCCATTCGGCAGCAAGAGCACCCGGTAGAAACTCCCTGCAGCCACGTTCACTCGCGTCCGGAAGGGTTCGCGTAAGGAAAGCTTCGCCTTAAAGTTGCGTATGCATTGAGCTGCGGGTAAATATTTTAGCCAATGTTTACCCAACTGGCTGGATGAAGCAAAAAACAAAAGAAAAAACGCGATAAATTCACACTACACAAAAGCCGCTGCTATATGCTCAGAATAACTAAATCCCTCAAGCACGGCGATACAAAGCAACAAAAAGCACACGTGTAAAAAACTATTCGGTTGAGAATACCGCGCTGTAAATTTCGCGACTTCCATGTCCGGGTATAGAAACGGCTGCTCACAAGCGTTGGAGTATGGACAACTGGGCTAATTGGTTTACTCGCATCTCGAAACGACAAAAGCGCGCAAAGACGAGAACGAAGACAGTGGACAGGACGAGGCGCTTCGTCCTGTCCGCGCTCGTCTTTGTGCACTTTTACCAAGCAGCAACGCGCGGATACCGTTCCAGCTCGCAACGACCCTACACAGGCGCGCTCTATATGCAAGAGATTTCACTACAGATTTTATCGCGTGGGCTCGCTAGACAACGCGGCCGCCCTGGTATAGCATTATGTAAAGTCTACACACTTGTGGACAGTCTAGTAAGGGTTACATAGTGGATTCCAAGAGAAGGGAAGCGTAGCAGGGGGCGGCATAAAGTTAGGGGGACGGATGAAATTAAGAAGTTCGCAGGGACAACATGGCCACAATTATAGCACATGACCGGGGTAGTTGGAGATGTATGGGAGAGGCCTTCGCCCTGCAGTGGGCGTAGCCAGGCTGATGATGATGATAGTACTTCGAGACTGAAGAGGACGTAGGCGCACCGCCGCTTAATTCTCACCGTCTTTTTTACCGCGAAAGCAATACTACGCCCGGTCTAGCCGCTCGTCGCGTATGCCGTGGCCCCACAGAGCCGGCGCTACGCTTAGGAGGTGGTGTGACGTCAGCTCTCTCTGTTGCTATGACGACGCGTGACGTCATCCTGCTCCCCGCCGCAGCTAGAGGGGAGCCGCTCGTGGCGTGTGCCGTGGCCCCCGAGCCGGCGCCGCGCCTAACAGGTGGTCTCTACGTTGATATGACGATATGACAACCAGGTTTAGCCAGAGCTGAACCACAGCCATTTTTTTCCCTCCCACAGCGGCCTGGAGTCCGCGCCGACGGCATCGACCGTTTCGGCCGTCTCGCTGGCCTCGTCTGCGGCGGAAGCGACTGCCGAGGTCGGGTCCGTGCCGGTGGCCAAGACCACCGCCAGCACGGACCTGCCCGAGGTGATCAACGAAGCCGACGCCCGCACCGACGAACAGGAGGTGTAGGGGGTCGGCCAGGCAGAGGGTGCGGGGCCCGAGCACTCCGTGAAGACCCTGCGGTAGCGGCTCGGCCCCGCAGTGAAGACCGCGCCCGTCTCGACGCCGGTCAACGGCGGTACGGCTGCAGTGTCGGCCGGCCAGGAGGCCCGGCTACCACGGCCGGCTAGCCGGGCCTCGTAGATTTCGTGTTATATTGTGTTGTAAATATACTGTATTACTGCGTCGATGCTGCCTCGCTCACTTTACAATCGCCCATCGCCGCCTGCCGAAGCGCTTACGCGCAAGTACGGCAGGCGAAAAACTTAACGCGGGATATCTAAATACGCGTATATTTATCAATACGATGTGATGGCTTCAGACAGGCTGCAGCGACGTCAAAACATGACTCGTCTTCCACATATAGAGGCAACCATTGCGTCTTTGTGGTTGTCGACTCCGGAACCGCCGAATCGACGTGAAACAAGACACGGACGTTGGTGTCTGTGGTTCCGGGGCAACAAAACTTGCTGCACGTCACGAAATGTGTCGTTTCCATCTTATGGGTCTGCCTTCCATATGTGCTGTCCGCCATTGCGAAGGAATTGCCTATATCGGAACACATCCCGATTAATCGCGTATGGAGGTCTAGTGCTGCGCGCGACAAGGAGATCAAGATGCTGCGAACATCTTTTGAGGCGCCACCATTAACAAGTTTCACAGGTGACCAAGCACGCAGATATCTATACCGCGCAGACTCTAAAGCTAGCGCTGGCGCAGTTTACAGGTGCACAATTAAAAGGGCCAATAAAGGAGCTTACGATAATTCGCAACTTGGAAATTACTTCATCGCGGCGGTCTTAATTATCGTAGCCTCGGTAAAGGCTAAGCTGCCTTCACATCAAATTAAAACGGTTATCTTCATGCGCGGATGTCGATTACTTCCGTCATACGTTCTCCTCTCGCCTGTTCAGCTATTTATAGGGTTAGGCAAGCCAATGTTGTGTCGTGGAATAATCATTTCATTAGGCAAGCCAATGTTGTGTCGTGGAATCACTTCATTAACTTAGGCATTTTTATTCATGAATAACCGTTGCTTTTACTAAAGCGAGGATACGGTGGAATCAGTGGGCATTCAAGTGTAGTTTCAGATGTCAAAGTGCTGAATAGCACAACCTTGTCCTGGCGTTCTTATATGAAGTACTTTTTTTTTCTAGTCCCATCAACTTCTCATTACAAGAGGAACAGGGGACAGAAATTGTGTGAATAAATACACATGACCAAATTTTATGTTTACGGTGCTTGATCCGAAGTTTTTCAGCTCGCATAACTCGTTTCTTTAAACTGAGTATGTTTAGAGGCGCCAAGCAAAAGGCATCGCGAAGGCTTGTGGCAAAACGCACAGTTTATATCCTTTGATGGCTGTCATTAGTTGCCAGTCGTTTCATTTCTCGGCGTGACGCCAATACCCCGCGTGACTATGTGCCATGTTTGAATGAATGCACATAAAGCACGCATGTCTGGCCTGGCTGCTGAACCTGCTTCGCCTTCAAATTCGGAGTTCGTCGACTATTAGTTCACATTGCAGGACATACGCACGACCAAGCAGGCTTTAAATCAGACTGGCACTCCTGTTGAATATAAACAGGCCGTCCAGCATCGCCTTTAGGTGCCAATATCGTCGAGAGAGACCGTAACGAGCGCTGGCTGCAGCCTCACACTGTAGAACAACACCACCTGAACATTTTTGTGTCATACGAATGCCACGTGCTTTAGACCAGCTTAAGCCTAAGGCATTACAGCGCCTAACACCCTGACAGCCATTGTATATCTAAAAACACAGCGCCACCGTAGCGATTCAAATTATCAAAAAAAAAAGGATAGAGCGCTCGTACGCACCGTGCTTTGATCTTACAGCTATTTTACTGAAGCGTTTAGTTGCCACCATCTTGGGCTGTTAACGCCGCTGTTTTCCGTCTTAAACGACGAAGTGTGTGTTACTATACAGTCGATTCCCAAGCATGAAAATAGTTGTATAAGTGCGTTCAGCGTTTCATGACCATGTTACGGCGCTGTGCGTCTGATAAAACACAGAAATTGTTTGTGTAACAGCCCAAGATGGCGGCGCCCGCGAATCCTATATAAAATCGTCTTACCACGGGGATGCAACTCCGGCACAACAAAGCGTTATGCGTGTTTTACATGTACGCGCGAGCGCAATTGGAGGAGCTCCAAGGGTGACGATTTACGTTTGGTTCTCAACTCCCTAGAGTGACGCGGAGTGACGCCGAAAACTGGCGAGAGATGGCGCGACCTGTACACGTGCCGGATTCTGTAGTCGAGTGCATTCCGGGGTTGTTTTATCGCGATAGCGCTAAGGGCCCCGTGTCGCAGAGAAATCCTGCGTCGGACGTCGTTTCGGCAAAAAATATTTTCGAACACAAGAAATACCCAGGCGCAAGGAAGCTGCTGAACTAATTCATCAAGCGAAAATAGGCAGAAAAATCGCAAATTACGAGTTACACACAACCTACAGAGATGAGAGCATCGGACTGTAATTTGACTATACGAGAAAACATAATTGTGTTACGCGAAAAAGAAATCATTTTCCCAGCGTTTCTACCATACATAGACCGGCCGCGGCGTCCGCCACTTGAGCGCGACGGCGCGAGAGTTTCACGGAGACCACGAAGCGGTGCGCCCGGCTCCTTGCAATAGAGACTTTTAGCGTGTCCGGTATTCGGGCAAGCGCGGGCGGTTTTCCGGTTTAGCGGGGGCGTCAACGTGAGCGGCCAGATTGGTGGCGCCAGCTGGTGGCGCAAAGCTCAACCACACAAACACAGAGCTAATTACTATATTCTGCTTAGCTGCTGGCGTAAACTTTCGACAGTGGCGTAATCGTGTTCACAATTACGCCGCTGCCAAAAATTTGCACGGGTGGCGAAGCAGGATATGGTGAGTTCCTGCAGTTTTAGCCATGCGTTTGTCTGGTTGAGCTCAACAACACCAGGCGGCTTCACCGCTCACGTTTACGCCCCGACCATCCGGTAATCCGCCCAAACCGCTCCCGTTTACCGGAATAGCGTACAAGCTAAATGTCTCTAATACCACTAGCTGGCGCTCGCCTCCATAGCCTCGCGGCCCACGCAAGAGGCCGCGTTTCTACCAGAAGGCCCGCCTTCGTGAATAGCGTTCGCGGCCAGCGTTTCCCGGTAAACATTACGGTTAAATACGCTCCAGGTGCCGGGAAGCGTGAGGAGCAGTCGGGGCTCTTTGAATGCTATCGCGTTCCACTATTAAAGTGCCCTCCAATCTTCACGACGTCTGACACGCGACTTTTGTTGCGCGCTCCTCTAGTGCTCACGCATTCAGCGACAATATGCCATGACAATAATTATACCTTCGCTATAAATACAATGTCTAAAGAAAAATGATCAACGACCTGTGAAGCAGATAGTTCAGCTCGTACTCCGATGAGCCTCGCGTCAAATGCGAAGGTAACCTTGAGTTTTATCTAGTGTTTTATTTTATGACAACTTATGGTAATTTCCCAAATTACTGATTGTATTGTAGTTAGTTTCATTATATGTCAAAAATACGTTCTTGTTTATGCCATACGATTACTCCGCTGTTAATGTCTCTACGAAAAGTACCTTTTAATATTATTTGTACTAGTTTTCCTTATTCCTCATTTACTTATTTTTTGCCAGCTTCAATCTCCCCCCCCCCCCCTGCTCTTCTTCCCTCCGACTTCCCTGCTGGTCCCCCGTAGTCGGTAAAGTTAGGAGCAAGCAGGCGAGCGAGACGCCAGAAAAGTACCATGTTAATTCTAAAGAAAAAAAAACAATTGCGGATCGCATGCCCAATCATTTTATTGCCTCAAAATTTGCCGTCTTACTACAAATCACGCGTTTCCCTAACCAATATCAGCCTCTTTACATTACCATGCTTCAACACTATTTCAAAAACTTCAACCTAACCGTGTGCCATTTCTTTTGTTTTACATTCCCTCGTTACCGCCACCTTCTTGGCCAATTCTCCATAGTGGGTAAGACATAATCTGAGGAGCAAGCAGCAAGTGAGAAGAAAAGGAGAAAAGGGAGCCGCGATCACCAACACCGCAGTGCAACGATTCTGCGCACACGGCCCTTGCCAACGGCACGACTTCTGCGTCGCACAGAGGTAGGCACGCACGAAAGTCGCTCGAAGTTGCCCGCAGAATGAGCAGGCAGTGATTTATTATCCACGAGGTTCAACGCATGATTTGGAAGAAGCCCGTGTCCTCTACCACCATATCGCCATCACAATCTACAGATAGCCGTTCAGGTGCCAGCCGTAACGCTAAACGATGACGGTCAGCAAGAATTTGCGCTCTTTCTGGCATTAGTGTCAAGCAACCAATTACTACTGCTACCACTACTGGCATTAAGATACCGTACGTCGGCTGCACTGATTGCAGTAAGCTTCTGGTAAATGGTATCGTGCACCATGTCTCTATTTCATAATGACCTGTCACGCGCTGCTTTCGGCAAGCAAAGCGCGATTATGCCGGACTGGTGACGACGCCATACTCAGACTCGTGCGCCAGGTCATTGTAACGTCATACGTTGACGCTATAGTTGGCAATGGCGAAGAATTACGTTGCGTTTTTAAAGCAAGCAAAGCCCCAACATGGCAGCTCCGGCGACGTGAACAAAACCAGACCAAACACGTGAAAACGCCATACGTTGGCGTCAGGGGCACAACGTTTTGGCACGGAGTTTTAAAGCGAAAGCTTTACTGGCCGCGAACGCGCGATTTCGCCGTGGCGGTGCTCCGAGGAGGCACATGACGTCACAACGCGCGCCTCGCCGCGGACATTTCTCTCTCTCGCTCCCAAGTCACTACTGCGCATGCGCCACAAGTAGAACCAAGCCGCAGGTGTTCCGCCGCTGCGCAGCGCCGTGCCTTTCCGCTTCTGCCGTTCGGTATGACGTCACACCGCGTTCCTCGTCGTTGCGCTCGCCTCCGCTCGCTTCGCCAGCTGCGTCGCATGCCTGATAACATGTTGGAGGATTTAAAAGGAGAGCTTGCGTGCGCCGCAACCACAGTTGAGGCGGCAGTTTGGACGGCGACAATTCTAGTCAGCCGGAGGAGGCCTGGAATCGACATCGGAACGAGACGAAGAGGAAACGAATCGCCCAGGAAACAGACTAACAGCGCGTCGAACGACTGGCTAAACGCTGCAACATAGGTAGACAACCAGACTAACCTGGACTCGCAATAAAGATTAACCAAGGCTAACCATGCTACGCCTTAGCTTTCGCTACGTATATCCTAGCATAGCCGTGCTAAGCCACTGCCAATTTTTTACAACAGGAGTTGAGCCATAGTGTGCTTCGCTATTTATCCACCTGCCTTTTCTTTATGGCGCAATTGACATGTACGACTTGTGCCTTTAGTGTCCTCTTGTTTCTTGCGTATAAGGTTGTTTCTGTGAAAACACTGGGCATTGTTGCAAAAAGTGGTGAAGAAAACGCCGCTGAGTAGAAAATTTAACATTAATTTGACGGAAATCACGCAGACGTTCGAGTTGGTCAATGTATGTGAGCACCACGCTTAAATAGCCTTTAACATGTAGATCCTGAGAATACCTTCGAAAAAGTTCTCGTGCCATTCTGCTTTCATTCTGTGCGTTCCACATTACCGTGACATGCCCGTGAGGCTGCCTAACCTTTTAGCGAACAAGTAAAATATAGCTATATATATATATATATATATATATATATATATATATATATATATTCCTCACCACAGACATCATGGCAAAGCTACCAATTTAGCGCTGTACAAAATTAGAGCAATAAGACCGGAAAACAGCTCAGATGAAGATCTGCCGCGAGTTAAAGTATCAAAAAAAAAAAGGGGGGGGGGGGGGGGTAGTCGGTAAACGCTGGTTATTCTCGACAACCATTGGACGCCTCACAGAGACAGAATGACCGCGCAGGACTCGGCGTTGCAGCAGCGAACGGCTCCAAGGGCTGCGACAGGAGCATGGCCTATCGGTACCACCAAGGCTACAGGGACAACGACAGCAAGAATGCGTAAGCCACGTGCTGCTGCAAACACCGTCCGATTCATCGCTGTACCAGCTACCGACGGGCGTTCGCGAGACGACCCTATAAGCACGCCAATATTTACAGCCTGTTCAAAAAGAAACGAAACCAACTGCTAACTTTGAACAGAGTGATTACAATGCCTGGTGGTGCTTGCCCGTGCTTGCGGCAGTCTCCTAATCGAGTGTATATAATAATCCGGTTTTTTTTTAATTATTATTCCAACGACTTAAAAAGAACATTGCGCTGACAGCAGATTTGTTTTCGCTCGAATTTGACCAAAAAAATATTTTGGTAAACATCGTTCGATGAAGCACCTGGCGTTTCCGTTTTCCACAATTTTTTTTCCTAAACAAACGCACACCTCGGAGAATCGAGTTACTGCAACTACATGAACAGGTTCCCCCACCTGTTGACAGCTACAGATGTCCGGAAGAAGAAAGCAAACAACAATCCCAAGTGCTTTTGTTCAGCGCTGAACATTAAATAATGCCATTTTGTACAATATGAAAAAAGAAACTATGCACGAGGTCACCGTACGGACACCTCAGTAATATTTCAACTGTATACGGGGTGTCCCACACTAGTGCCGTGTGAAAAATAGCGCGGGACCTTTCTGTATTTCACTGACTTTCTTTCAGGCTTGGAAAAAAAAAACATTTTATATATTGGGATGCCTGTCTACACTGGGAGGGAGTGCTTTGGAATCCCAAGCATGCTGTCAAACTTGGGTAGCTCGCATGGTTAGAAATCGGGAAAACATGCATATAACCGGCGGACACATCTATGAGGCAAAAAACAGCAGGCCCTCTGGCCACGTAGAAGACATGTCTTGTATCCAAGCGTCAACGATTTTTTTTTATAATACAGGCAGGCAAGGAATCTCTCGTCTGCGACTTCCAAGAAGAAAAAAATGAGTAAGAACGCTGCGGGTAATTACAGAAATAATGAATTGTTATACATGTGTTACAGTTAAACGTTTGGACACACATTTCACACCCCCGAATCTGGTTCGCGCGAAAGAAATGTATGACGCGCGCATACGATATCCCAAACCGCTCCGTCTCTTACAGCTAAGGAATCGCTCCTACTCCAATAACTTCGTATGCATACGTCCCGTCTTGTGGCTGCAGGTACGTCTCCATGGTTACGAGACACCTATTTATCGAATAATAGTCCCTCTTCCCCCCCTCCACCCTTCCCCGCCCTCTGCGTCTGCGCGGCGTATCGATTTGGTTTGCGTTACCCCTATATACGGCAAACGATACGTTACGGTTTCCACGGGGCACAACTGCATTGCGGTCGTCCGACGATGCGTGACTAATGAATACAGAAGAAGACGAGAAGACCGCCCTGCCGGCATTGCATCTCGAGTTCCCTCTCCGCGAGTTTAGATAAATTTTAAAAGAAAACCGTGCACGCCATGTTGCTCGTCGGGAAGAAGTGCATAAATGTGAACACCGAGGCTCCACGAAACCGCGCCGCCACCGACTTTCGCCCTGTAACAAAACGATCGGAGCATAAATGGAAACAGCTAGGGAAGGAAAATGCGATGACAAACAGGCTTTCTGGGGGAGGCCTCACCAAAGATACGAAGGGATATGCTTCTCGAATGACAAAGAACGCGAACATAACCTGTGAAACTGGGGCCGCCGTTACAATTTAGTCGACGTATAAAACGAATATAGCAGTATGGTATAGTATACTGGCGGGGTTTCGCGTGCCACAATCACGATCCGATTATGAGGCACGCCGTATAGTGGGCGACTCTGGATTAATTTTTGACAGCCTGGGGTTCTTCAACGTGAAGCTCAATCTACAATTACGCCAGGATAAGTTGGAACTTATTCACGATAGCATGCAGCGCATGACAAAACGAAGACTGAAAGAGAAAGACCGCACAAAGCTGGTCCCGCCTTTCGGGCAGGACATTGTCTTTTGTTATTTTTGTATCACGATTTTCCCGTTCCGTCTTTTAGTGCGATTAGCGTTCCTTGGCTACGTCACCCACTGTCCGGTATCCGCACCGGTATCTAACCGTTTTCCTTTTCACGTCAACTTGCGTCACTCGGTGTGTGTCACTATAGGATATGTGCAGCTCTTCAGGGAACCTCTGACGCCAGCCGAGGTCACTGGATGTGTGCGACTGGCGATGCGACGCCGAGCAGGGATTCCTGGCGACTTGTCAGGAGTACCAAACAGCACCTTAAAATGGTTTCTGCCGGAATTCCTTTTTTTTCTCTCTCTCTCTTCCTGGGTCTTCGTTTGACCGTGCGCCGATATCAGTGGATAAGCGATGCCTCTTATCGTTGTGGGACAAGATAAACTATAAAGAGCCTGAAATGTATCCGCAGCGTGCACTCGTACAGCCCTCCCGTCCCGCGCATTATCCGCACATGTACTCGGCGCGCGTGTCCAGCCAGGGCATGGTGCTGTTCGGCCTGTCGCTGGCCTTCCTCACCTTCCTGGTGGTGAGCATGGCGATGTTCGCCGTGCACGTCAAGAAGGAGCTGGAAGCCGCCGCCCAGGAACAGGACGCCCTCGACGAAGCGGCCAGGGCCAATGGGACCCGCAACAACAGCTCCGCCGACGCCAGCCGCACAAGGTGGGTGGGGGAGGGGGACAACCGTGAGAAAGCCGTACATTTCATTCTTGCCAATTCGCATTCGCATCCGGCCAGAGTCGAGCAGACACGGACGGGTCGCGCTATAGCGCGAGTTTGAAAGGATTTGAGGACTCGTACGTTATAGAGTCTGTCGCGAGAGTTGCCAGAAAGAACGAGTTTCTGACCACTCCGTAAATGTACCAAAGTACGCCGAACCCGTTGTGCTCGCCCACACTAACCTCGCAGTACAGATACGCAAGCGTCCACGTGGTCCTCTGTGAACCTCTAGTTCATATATCAGGCGTGTATTTGTGTGTTCAGCTATACCGCCAGTACGTGCGACGGCAGAGCTGACACATCTTCGTGACGTGGCATTCAACAGCTTGACTGCAGTGTATTCGCTTTTATTAGCAACCCCATGGACTAACTTTCAGCAAGAAACACGGTGCGCTCACCGCATACAGACGAGCCAGCGCTACGCGTGTCCAATTCGCAATCACGTCGCCAATGCGTTCTGCGTATTTCTCGGCTGATGCTGCAAGGCTCTCTAACGCGACGTTGCGTCTTCGAGATAAACCTACACATGAGCCGGTTCTTATGTGCTCATTCCTTTGGTTCCATAACTAAGCGTTCCTTGAAACACAGCTTTCTCCGTCACATAATGTGAATTTGACAGCGATGGAGACGGCGAAATCCCTCTGCAGGAACGGTTTCGTGACCAAGGTGGTCTCGGAAACCACGCCGGCGGCAGCCAGACGAAGACACCTGCGAAGGCGGGGGCACCAATTCACCGTGGCACCAATTCAGCGCCATAAGCCTCGGGCGCGCGCCGAGGAGAAGACCGTCGACGGTGCGGACAAGCGAACGCAGAAGGCCAGCAAAGCCAACGGTATACGCAGTACAGAGTTTGATCCTACGTCCTCGCGAGGCCCCTCCGAACCTTATTTTTTTCAAGATCAACCTGCAAACGATTGCATCATATGAAGTCAGACGCACGCGGGAATGTATGGAAATGGTTTTATCACATTCGGTTCAATGGTTTTCGAGAATATCGGCACCAATTTGATCTGGACGATTGCGTGGTCGCAGACGTCGGAAAACAATCCCGAAGAGAGCTTCGAATAATGCGAGGAGTCGCAACGAAAAGCCAAGCGGCGGCGTATAAACTTCCGAACACAACGCGCGACGTTACGTCTTTGTTTCCGTGCCGAAAATCCGTTTTTTTTGTTTTTGTTTTTTTTACCACAGCAAGCAAAATGGGATGGCTATATTCTCCACGTACATCGATATGTTGTTCTTGGCAACTAACCGATGTACGAGGAAACAGAGAAATCGTCTTTACCGGCAACCACTGCCCCAAATTTGGGAAGGTTTGTTGCATTTAAAAGAAAAGGATCAAATCTAATGAGTGTAGCAAGACGGTTTTTTTTTTTTATTTATGACGCCAACTCTTCCAAGAAGCGGAACTATAAAGTTTACAAGTTCAACTCGGCACTGAAAGACGATATCACAATTCTGTAAATTGTTTTTAATAATGCATGTAAAGCTGACAAAACTAATGTGTTAGACCGCTCTGAAATACACCACTAATTCGCGAGTGGGAAATTTGCTCACGTATAAGCTGTAAATTTATAAATCAAGCTTGTCTCCTTTAGACACTGACAGATTGGCTGGAGCCGCTCGTCTCCTCCTCGCTCGCACAACTCCATCCAATCAGCAGCGGCCGAAATGGACAGTCCAGTAGGTGGACTCTTACAGAATAACCCCTCCAGCTCCGAGCGCCACGGTGTGCTCATTGCGCGGCTAGAGAGACTTGCATGAGTGGGCGAAGGCTTTTTTTCAGCCGAAAAGAATTTGTACCCTGCAAAAAACATCGCAGCTCAGCGTTTTGTGATCAAACTGATACATTGACAATTAGAACTGGTTCGCCAGTTGGATAATTAATCATAATTAACTGACTGTCAGAAAATTACAGGCAAATAACAGGCATATGCACCGTTTCATCATGAACAATATGTAGTTGGCTCCGTACGCGTAAAGTCACTTTTTTTTTTTTTTTTTACTTCGATGCGTGATAGTTCGGAGCACCCTGCATATTTGTATACTATCCACTGGCTCCGCTAATACAAGTCTTCCAGGAGCAGCGTAAATGCAGGCGCAGTTTGTTGTTTTGTTGTATTGTTTTGTCTTTAATCCCCCCTTATTTTTTTTTCTCTCGAACTAGTGCCGCAGGCAAAGCCGATCAAACATTCGCCTCCTCCAACGCATCACCGGGTAACGGCACCACCTACTACTGCTGCTCCACCGACGACGGCGGCAGCTACGACGTCAGCGGCTAGGAAGCTAGCGGCTAAGACCAAATCGGCTACGACGGCCGCGGTTAGGACAACTTCGTCAACGCGCACAGAGACCGTAGCTCCCCGGACGCGGGCGATCGAGAAAACGCTAACCAGCAAGAGGCACCCGTCGCCCGCTGCGCCGAGAACGCCAAGGGCGACGAGGAAGATCATCGCCGCAAAGGGGGTCGTCCCCGCACGGGAAAAGGCATCGTCGCGCAGGGCACCACGGTCCACGAGGAAGATCATCGCGGCCAAGGGAGTGGTACCGGGAAGGGGAACGAAGACGCCGGCAGATGGCGCCGCGGAAGCGCCGCTCGCGGTGGCAGTGGCGATGCTGCGGCCCGCGCGAGCTCTGCCTCCCGCGTCCAATGGCCCGTCCTTTCTACGGCCAGAAACGGTGGGGAGCTCGATTTCGGCAAAGGCGGGTCGGAAGGCGTCAAAAGCGACGTTGTCGCAGAGATCCCCGGCAGGAATCGTGGCGCCGTCGAACGAGTCTGCGGCTTTGTCAAAGGCGCCATTCGGAGGCGCTAACATCGGTGCGAGGGCTCAAAGGCTCATCGGCCGCGCCTCTTCCAGCGGGGCTCCACGGGTGGACGCGCGCTCGGCGTAGTGCCAAACGCGGACAGTGAGCCCCTGGCGACCAATGCAGCCGAAAGGCGCTGAAGCGCACTCGAGTGTACACGTCGCAGGGCAACTCACGTCTCAATGTTTTGCGAGTGGGCAAAACAGCACCCTTTCTTTTTCGTTTGGCCCAATTTTTTATTCGTTGACTACCACTTCTAGGTGCTGATGCTAATTACTACAATAAAGTAACAAAAGAAAGAGGCAATACCATCGGTCCGCCCGTCCGAAGCCCCTCTCAATAGACTTTGCAGCCGTTGCTTGACCTCTTCGGGTGTCAACGAATACTGCCCATTTAAAATTTAATTTCATTACAATTCTTTAATGTTCAAAATTATGGCAAGGGTTACAGTTGCGGAATGAATTCAGAATTTAAATATTCAGTTTGTTTTGTTTGCGAACAGATTGAGAACTACAGCGAGAATTCTCAGCAGCATCGTCAGATATGAGGGTCAACTAATTAATGTAATGCGTGCTCCGTAAGCAGCCTAATCAGCCACTTCAAAGATATGCCTGGTGCAAAGCATTGTGGGAAAAAAAATGAAAGAAGCGAACCAGCTACACGAAGACAACAATCTTTCACTGGAGCATACACGCAGCCTCCGAGGTCGTCTTACTGAGACAATTTCAGCCAGATATTATTCAAAGTTGCCGCACAGTCAAAACTGGAAGTGTTATCAAGATGCGCGCGACACGCTATAAATAATATTACTTTCATCAGTACTTATCATTTTGCTGCAGTATCTCGGCAGCACGACACCTCAAGGGGTTAAGACATGCACGATGCGTCTTACCTCTCGCAAGTATGATGCAGTGCACGTTTTAGCACGCGTGCGCTTGGATAAATGGACAACGTCGCACGATGGAAGTGGCGTTTACGAACCACGAGCCACATGCGTCCCTTTCATCCGGGTACTTCCTCCCACGGCGGCGCACCGATGTTTCAACGCAACGCATCGTCGTGTACAGCGAGTCCCGGCCCCTCGGTCTTGCCAGGCACTTCGGCGCGCTTTAAATCGGTGACGGATGAACGGTTCTTTCCGTCGCCGTGTCGAGATCGATCCTTTATCCCCTTCGCCTTTTTTTTTTATTTCTTTTGTTTATACGCGCGCTCAGGACCCGGCGCGAGGAAGTTGGATAGATTCTGAAGTCGACTATACGCGAATCGGCGCGCACGATCACCGGATGTTTCTTTTTTTCGGCGGGGCAGAAGCCTCAGGTAAAGAAATATTCCCGCGCCCGCGCGATCGACGCCATGCACCGCGGCGCGCCTCATACGAACCAACACACACAAAGGACGCGGAACTTGGAGGGGAAGTCAACGATGGTTATATACCGCATCGTGGCCTCTGGATGATCGCAGGTCCGTGGCCACACCGTATAGTTTTGCTACAAAAATTACCGGCTGCAACTCTAGTAATTCGACTCTAGCATTATTTTTTCACTCTAGAATTTCACTCTAGAAACTAGCAATTCAGCTACTACAGGAATGATGCGTTGGTGGCTTCAGATGTTCTTGTGCCGTTACTTCATTACCATTAGTTGTTCTAAACTTTTAAGCATTCATAGCCAATAAGTCTCTCCGCACACGCGCAATCGTTGCGAATTGTTGCATTTATAACGCAATGTACTTGCTCGAAAAAGACCAACTTGCAAAGTCACAAAGCCGTTTGAAGCCAGATGGGGCGAAGTCTAGGGAAATTCATGCACTACCCACATTTCACGCACTGGCCTGCAGGAAACCCCAGCGTTTCCACATAACGTGGCCTCAATGCGCGCTGCCCGACATCGGAGGCAACGGCTTCGAGTAAGTATCTGCCGACAGAGCTAACAGGTGGCATACAATTCGAACCAAAAAGTTGCAGCTTCTAAGCAACTTCAGTCTCTCACATTCAGGGCACGGCGATCACTGGCGTATATATAGTGCAAACGGTGCACACCTCACCGCACCGGCCCGCAAGCGGTGGACGTGCAGAAACTGCCAAACGATCGCCGGAGACTCAAAGTGCGGTTTCGTTAACCACAAACCCCCGCGTCGCAAGAAACCTCCGAAACCAGCAACCTGACAAAACGCAACCTACCCACGCTTATACGTAGCGGTGCATCAGACCGCTCCGAAAACGGCTTCGCCCACACAAACAGCTTGCGTGTGTATAGTATTCTCCCCAGCCAGAACTTAGAGGAGGCGGGGGTTACACTCCTCTGACACCCTCACGCCCTGTGCGGTTTCTTTCTTTTCTTTTTGGGGGGAGGGGAGGGCTCCCAACAGCGTCGCTCACTGGCTTTCGAAATAAAGCAAGCCGTGCGGGACGGGCGGTGTGCGCGTGTAGTCGGATTTTCGGCCGCAGATTATATTTGCTGTACGCGAGGACGGCGCGATCGGAGCGGGGGAAGGGGATTAAACTTTGACCTCGTCCGTTTCGAAGGCGCTAATCTGGAACGCGAATCGACAGTGTCCGCTGACCCGCGTACGCCGCAGAGGTCGAAGGGTGTGCGGGCAGCGTGCGGCTGCGGCGCGGGCCACGACTGCAGCGCCCTCTCCCACATGTGAGGGGCGGAGGCGCCGAAACGTCGCGAAGATTAGGAAGCGCTTTTAGGCGGGGGTTATATAGCTTGTGTCGAAGCTGCTGTGAAGAGGGCTTATATGTATACGGGGCCGTATCTCTCGCGAGATATATATCCAAAACGAGAAGGAAACGAAGCCCCCCCCCCCCCCCCCTACCACCCCCACCAATCGAAAGAACCCGCGGCGTGTCATCTGTGGCTGCCGAAATTGCTCTTACTCGTAAAAGCATTCCAACGTCGCAAGAACCGTACAGTGTCAGTCAGACTTAGCGCGAACAATGAAGAGACGACGCAGGCCGCGTAAGAAAACGCAGGTTGCAAGGAGCAGCAAACACTGAATGCTTTAACAGATTAAAGTGTGCAGCTTATAACGTCCAGAGAGAGAGAGAGAGAAAACTTTATTCTCGCTCAGTGGATTAGTGAGCAGGTGGCCTCACTCCAGGCCGCCTCTCTCAGGGTGCTTGATGACGGGTGAGATTACCGAAACTGTATACCGATCGCCAGGAAGCACGCCGCAGTGGGAGGAGACTCCGAATTAATTTCGACCACCTGGGGTTATTTAACGTGAATCGGAATCTATGTACGCGAGCGGTTTTTGGCATTCCGCTCCCTTCGAAATGCGACAGCCGCGCCCGGGACCTCGCACTCGGCATAGCAACCCCGCAGCCACCACGGTGTGTCGTTACTTTGGTGGGAAAACGCATCAAGCTGCAGCCACATTCAAACCGTGCGAACCGGAAATCTTCAGCGCTCTCCGGAGAGAAGCAAAAGGACGCATGAGGCGTGTTCGGGTTAAGCATGACGGAGGCTCGACTTCTAAGCTCGACTGTCGTCTATACGTAAGCTCGTGGGAAAGCTACAATGTTTCTCCGAGGTTGGCTTATCGCTGTTCGCGGAGTTTCCGGCACCGACCGACGGCTCGTTTCCATAATTCAAATTCGGATCTTTCCGAGAGAGGTTTCTAGAGAAAGAAGGAAGAAAGAAAAAAAGCGAGATGGCGCTTTGAATTTTCAGCGCGAGTACTCGATCATTCCAATTCTCGGACTGGCGGAAGACCGATGAGGTTGGTCTACATTTTAGAGATGCGAAGTAGCAGCCATTCTAAAGATATTAAGAAAGACTGTCTTAGTTGTAATTTCAAGAAACGCTAACAGGCTGTGTGTGGAAGGAGCCATTTCACGTTGAGCGCAAAAAAAGAATAATAATAAAGGAAAAAACTTACACTACTGCGAGAAACTTTACTATAGCTAAGCAATCCGGTCATCGCAGAGCCCCTCGCTAGAAGCAAGCAGGCGTGGGAGCTTGTCAACACCATCCGAAATTACGAACTGCTTTTGCGAGAACCACACATCCATCAATCGTATAATGTGTCTGCCACACCGACTAGACAAATCACGACCGAGGTGTGGCCTCTCAAATTTGACTTGTCGTGGCCTTTCTTAGAGCAAAGTGAATTTGCACGTTGACAAGAGCCATCCTCTTTCCCGCACGTTCCTGGCCTTTGCGGGTCTCGGCGCGTGTCCTCATTTGCCACCTGTTCGCTTCGTTCTCTCCTCTGCTAGGCCAGTCGTCAGAAACGCCATTTCTTCCAAAGATGATCCGCCGTAGCTAGTTTCGTTCATACATGTAGATATGTCTGTTCTCTTAACGGTATCCAGGTTAGCACGAT
Organism: Dermacentor andersoni; assembly: GCF_023375885.2. Classification (NCBI taxonomy): domain Eukaryota; kingdom Metazoa; phylum Arthropoda; class Arachnida; order Ixodida; family Ixodidae; genus Dermacentor; species Dermacentor andersoni. The sequence goes on from NC_092822.1 coordinate 64,201,902, forward strand.
GAATCCAACCAACAGCTGCAGTCGTATAGGTTGTGTTCCAGTACTCGCTGCAGGCGACAAAGTAGACAGCTAAGCGGACAGCTGCCACCTTAAGCCTCGTTCCAATTATAACGAAGCCGTCAAAGTATACAGCTACGCGAAAACAACATCAAAATAAAAAACAATGCAGGCTACTTTGCTATCAAAACAAGATGGCGGCCGAGCAGAAGGCTTAGAAACTCGGCGGGAAAGCCGTCTGCTCGCAGGAAAAGGCATCATGATTTCTTATGCACTTACTGTGTACTCTGATGTGTTTTTTTTTTAATTCCCACACGCGAACAGTTAAGATACAGAGGTAATATGTGCTTTTCTTAGCTTTTTCTTGTCGCCACAAGATGGAGTCCCGTCGCAGAGGCGTCTTCCATCCAGACAGTACCAGACGCGCTCGTTACCTCAGCTCGCAGCAGTCTCGTTAGCTGTCTACGTGGGCTGTCTCCGGTGCTGGTCAGAAGTGGAACCCACCGATAAACGATGGTGGCTTCGTAAACCGAAAGATACTTCGATGATCATAATAAGCAGCAACAGTGGGCCATGTATTTTGGTTGCACTGCAGTGCAAAGACGCGGCCCAGGGATGCTCAGTCGCCGCGGCGCCGCCTAAACCGGCTATGAGGCAGCTAGAGTACCCGTGCGTGGCTGTGGGCAGATGTTTCACATCTGAGTGTGTGTGTGTTATCCTCGTGCACATCTTGTCTCGCCCTCCCCCCGCCCCCAAACATCCGGAGTAGCATGACGCATCACTTCTACGTGTAGCGCGCGTACAGTGCGTATTGAATAATGTGTAAATACACAGCTCGCTGCACTATAAAGCATAGTCACTTGCCCCTTTTCCGGTATCTCGTTTCATCCGTGTGTGAAGCAGCAGGCTAAAGACGCACTCTCCTTCAGCCAACCTCTCTTCTCTCTCTCTTCATTAACACTACACCCTCCTCCTCCTCCTCCTCCATTAATTTAAGCATCTCTATATTCATGCTATGCCCTCCAATGCCCTAATCTTATCGGTCCATGTCTGGCGCGCACTGGACTGTTTTCTCTCCGCAACGTGCCCACAGCACTGGCTCAATGGCTGTGGCGCTGAAAAATGAGGTCGCGAGTTCGATCCCCTAGCGAATATACCGTGGCGTGCCTCGTAATCACATCATGGTTTCGGCAGGTTAAACCTCACAATTTTTCTTTACTATTGTTATTAGACGGGTGGCAATGTGGATGCGCATTAAAGAACTCAGAGTGGCCTTGTATTTATCTGGGACGCTAAAGCCGAGCCAAGCAACCGACACAAACAAGCGACACGTCCGGTGAACAAATGTTTCCGCCTCTTTCGTTCCACCGGTATATACGTGTGGAGCTACCGGCACAGATGAGAGTTCGAAACAATAGCACACAAGAAAGGCTAAGTCGTGGACGTAACGTTATGCATGTTCAACGAGGAAGGCTAAGAGGAAACGAAAATATTTCGTCAAAGGGAAACGCTATAATCTTTTTCGAAGTATTTTCCTCTTTTCAACACCTTTCTGCCCGTAAAGTATCCACGTGTATTTCTATTGCAACACTAAGCATTCCGTGACATATTTTTGGCGATGACTGACTTTCATGCAGCTTTGAATTGCTCTTACAGAACTTTTTTTGTTATTAAGTACTAGCTAATTTATCTAGATAGAGTCATTTTGCGCCTGATTATACGGCTCATAGTTTGGTATTGGTCGGTGTACTGAGTGAATTTGTGTAAACCTATCGGTATTGTTTAAATGAAGTTATTAAAACGTACTGCAAATACGATGTATGCGCTCATGTCCTGCATTTATTTTAGGCTGCCAAATTCCCGCTGCCATAATCATCAGGTTATCATAAGCATGTGTACGGACAGGAGTCCTTGTCGTTCGTCTTGCTTCCTTAGCTACTGTTTCTTTGTTGAAAGTTCATTCAAAATGAATATTTTTATTTATATATCCGCGTTTCCTACATTTCGCCTGAAGGACTCATATTTCAGGGCTATTTACACCAGCAAGAACATCCGGCCTGCATCAAGTGAGAGACCACACAGCGTCGCGAAGCGGTGCACAACTAAATAAATTCTCCACAATGAAGTAAAATACACTAAATGTTTAGGAATTAAAGATAACTTCGAGAACTGTCAAGAAAAATATACCTATATAACATTCAAACGTTTTGTTGAACATGGCGGCGCAGGACAGACGAAAAACTAAAAAATAAAAGCACGCAAATAATCTGCTAGGGTGGCAACTGCAAATGGCAGTTCAGTGCACAATAACGTAGTTTAGAATCTAGCTCTCCATGAGACCACTACGATGAAAAAAAAAAGAAAGCAGAAAAGCGCTACATCGGCGAAATGGCAGTGAGGAGCAACAATGCCCAACGTGGCAAGACGAACAAAGGCCGGACTTGGGGGAAAGATGCGGCAGGACAATATCGAGGAAGGCATCAACGCCAGGAATACCAGGAAGGCGTGGGGAGATTTGACGGGACGGGACACGATAAGGGGGGAGGCTGGAATCGACCGGTCGAAAAGACGCCGGCTCCACTTAGAGACGCGGGAAAAGACGCAGCATAAAGCGTGGAGGCCTGCAGAAGAAAAAGGTGGTGTCGGTCACGCGAGCCCCCCAGGAGAGTCATCAATCGGCTGCCAAAAAACACGATCACCCCGGTGCGAAACCACGTGACCGCCGCGCGCCACGGCAGCCGCGTACGGGGCGTCGATGTCAGGAACGCCACTCGCTTCGTGACGCGTTCAGGCTCTGGGGCAACTGGGCAGGGCAGCGGCGACAACACCATGCAGCTGCTGACCATGCCCGCGGCAAATAGGCGCAGCGTATACTACGCCTACTTCGGCCTTGTTTTTGGGGTGTGATCGTGCGTCTATCTATCCTCCTGTCCATCCCCCATCTATCCATCCATTTATTTATTACTTCTTATTGTTACACTTCCTCTGCCTGTCAGTGTATAGTAGGGTAGCAAACAGGATTTCCTGCCTTGGTTAAGCTGCCCGCCTTTCATTCGTCTCTCTCTGCCTGGTTTTATTGCGCGCCATGCAGCAATGGAAGCTAGGCCAATAAAGACACATTGTTGGGCCAACTCGATCTTTCGTACTGTCAACATGGCCCCTCGTATGCACCCCTATGGCCATATCTCGGACGTGAGTGCCTATAAGGTCGCCCGGCCGGGTGCTAAGATGGGCTGTCGTAGCACGCTCTCTCACGAAAGCCATCGTATGCGTATTGATGCGTGCCTGTTGACTTTGTGTTGCCTTCAATATAACGTCTGCTCAGATTCAATTGAATGGGATGCATTGTTTTTTTGCAAGGACAGGGATCGAAAGGTTAATCGACCAATCACCAAACCCTAATAAAAGGAAGACAATCTTGCTCTTTGTTTATTGTTTAGCCTTGAGTGGCTGTACTTATTTCGCCCTCTTCTCCACATAATCTTGAGCGTAGTTCAACGAACTGATATGCAGAAAGTTGTGTCAATACACTACATTAATGTAATCTATCATCGCCTTGCTTTTGGAAGATCGTCAAGAAATTGACATACATCTCCAGGATTACCATCCCAACAGCTTCTGCATTCATATTCTTCACATTTGTCTTCTGTATTACATATCTTAAGTTACGCTCATATACTTACTTTGATGTATGTTTTTTTTTTCTCACAAAGCCGAAGCTATCATGCGTTTACGTCGTTTGAATGTTGTTCCATTAGATTTATATATTTACCATCTTTAATTTATTCGTTACCTAACACCCGCGGTCCCCTCGATTGTCTTGCGTACTAGCTATGGGACTTAATTTCCGCCCTGAATTAATGCATATTCACGCATGATTTCTACGCGGAACATTTTCTCTCAATAGAACCAATAAAACAAATAGCAACCCACCCACACTAAGTCATTAGAAGGAAGTTACAATGAAGAGTGTGGGGATGCGCGACTCTCGCGCGTCCCCTGATGTTTTTCCCGCATAGCGCATCCCCTGATATGCTGTTTTCCCGCACGGCTCGCGTGGCCTGGCGCCCGCGGCGGTCGGAGTGGTACAAGCGCGGTGCGAGAGATGGCGCGACTGTCGCGCCGCGGCAGGGTTACTCGGGCGCCGAGAGACAAGGCGCGTCCTCTTTGGGTTCGGGAAGCGAGCGGGACGGACGTGCCGCCCGCGCGTGCGCCGACCATGCTTCTGCGAGACCGTCTCGCGTGGCCGCCTTGGACACCGTTCGCGTGACAGTACGCGCGAGCGACCAGGCGTTGGGATCCAGCATGGGGCGAACATATTCGCTCGCAATGCGGTCGCGGTAAGTCGGACTTCTAGATTTGTCGTGCGCCCATCGGCATGTTTTGTGGATAGCAACTCGGCTAGCTGGCATTGATCTATGAAAGGTGCAATAAATGCCCTTGTGGCTGTTTGCACTACTGTGTTGTCGTTCCTTTGTCCCAAGAGTACGGAGGAGAACCCCGTATCTCCCACAAGAGGTAGAACAGAAAAACAATGATCTGCCAAATGCTGGCCCTACCCATAAGCCACGTAGAATGCTCAGTTTCACAATATCCGGACCCCTGCTTCACAATTCTCGAACTACTCGTTCAGCGAGCACGTAAGCAATCGTACCTGTTACGAACAAGCGAGAACTGGGCGCACGCAGTTTCTGAGAAGATTCGCTCCGGAGCGATCTTCACACTCCAACCATGCGCACCACCGCGCGCAAACAGCCCGGCCACAGTAAATGACCTACGCAGTGCTGATAAGCTTGGCCGTAAAAGTACGACGCGGACAAACGCTGACTCAGAAGTGCAATCAGCGCGGGGCAATTCCGTTTATCGCTTCCAAAACGCTTTCTCCGCAGACAAAAGCGGAAACAACAGAAGTAAGAAGAAAGAAAGGAAAGATGCATCATTTGTAGCAAAGGGTAAGTGGGCGCAATAATAAAAAGAGCCAGTTACAGAGCACTTAACAGAGACCGGACGGAAGTTGTGTGTGCACTGAAGGGGAAGGCGATTAGCACGTGTAAGCTACTACCGCGCCCGGGACAAACACTCAGTGAGAGCGACCTCGGTTATACAGCAGTCACTTCCGCCGGCCTGAACTAACAATTTGAGGAGAAGGGGGGATGGGCGTGTTGTTATAGTTATACGGCGTTGAGGAGAAGTCGCAGGAGGCTACACAAACGGAAAAGGGACGAAGCAAGTACCTCGACCACAAATCAAACGCTCGAAGGAACGAGAGCAACCCAAACTTACAGAGGCAGTCAACTTCCGGCGCGCCGTAAAACGAAGAAGGACACGCCGCAGTTCCCCGAAAGATTTGGAGAACTGCGCGGCTAACAACGGGCCAGAATCGTCTCCTCCGAGAAAGACGGGAAATGGCGAAGCGGAGTATCGAAGAGCTAACCCTCTCCCCCCCCCCCCCATCTGCCTTTCCGCCCGTGCCTGCCCTAGACACAACAAAGCAATCTCTGCGGGGGTCGAAGCCGATAGCCTTCGAAGCACGCTCGCCACTGTCGCAATGAGCCCTCGAGAAAGAACCCCTGCAGGCTATAACCGATCCAAACAGAGTTTCAACAGCAGTTAAACAACAGACTTGCCCCCCCTCCCAACTCTCCCGGCCCAACTTTTTTTCTTTCTTTCTTTCCTTCTTTCTTTCCTTCTTTCTTTCATTCTTTTCTCTTATATTCCTCATTAGAAACAGCAGCACAGGAAAGAACGCCTGTAAGGCAAGGCCAGTACGAAAGAGCTTCTTTCTTTCTCTTCCTTTTTTTTTTTCTTTTTTCCACTAAGTTCGACGTTATTCTTGAAAAGTTCCTTTCGGTCAAGCAAGCACTGCGATGAAAAGGCAAGCCGCAGCTATACAGCCCGTGCACCCCCCTCCCCACCCCTCGCTAGCCCCAAACAACCAGGTCAAACAGCGCGCGCAACAGAATGTCAAGTAAACACTGAAGAGCAGCGGGACTCTTTGGAGAAAACGCCGTCTGCTAGGCGTCCGCGCCGAGCAGACGATTTGGCAGGCGGCGAAGGTCAGAAGAACGAAAGGGCTGCAGCAGCAGCGGCGGCGGCGGCAGCAGCAAGCGTGGCATAACCAACGCGGTCTCGTTCGTCAGCGCCCAAGCGACCCCCCGCCTCTCAAACTGCGTGCAAGGGCAGTGTCGGCCCCGTGAGGCATAAACACAGCTTCCCCTCGGAGCACCCCCCTACACACCCCTTCGCTACAGCTGCCCGCCCGCGAGAAAACGCGGGTCCCCAGTTCTTCGACGTCGGTGCTATAAACCGCTCAGGCAAGACGTCGTCTATACACACACACAAAACAAAAGTAAATAAAGAGAAAAAGGAAAAACTACGCTAGAACACTCAGGCTGAGATCCCCAGAAGAAGCTTTTTTTTTTTCTTGCTTGCTTGCTCGCCTTCTGCTAAAGCGCCCACTGCCTGTCGTCTGCTGCTTCAAACCGACCTGTCGGTTACTGTCGGTCGTGATACCGTTGCTTGACACAACTTGAAGACGACGACAAGAAAAAGAGTAAGATAATGGAGAAAGAAACGCAAGAGCTCAAGAGGTCTGCCCTAGAGAACAGCACTCAGCGTCAAAGTAGACCGCGATCGCGCTACTCACTAGACCCCTCGCTACTATACGCCCGTCGTCTGCGCAACAGCGAATATACGGGCCATTCATTCGGACTGGCGCCCCGCCGGGTCATTTGTCTCCACGTCGTTTACAATGAAGGCCGAGGCTGCGAAAAAAGAAAAAAGAAAGACAATGAACCGTCCGGAGTACACGAGGGCCGAAACAATATAGAAAAGGAAAAACTTGTTAGCGTCACGCTCGGTTGTCGCCGTCGTCTGCTCCAGTGCTGGGGCGACGCCGTCGTGTCGTCTGCGTCCGCGCGCACGTTGCCGCGCGCGGTCGTTGTCGTTTGCTGCCACGCGGATATGTCGTCTGCTTATCACCCCCGACCCCTTTCCAACCCTGTGACCACGCCCGCATAAGCCGACCGTAGAGGTCCGTGCTCAAATAAAACCGTGCATTGCCGTGGGAACTATACCGTAGCCGACAGCTAAACCGGTCACGCAAAATTCAGAAACACTGCTCATACGAAAGACCGCAATCCTTGGCTTATATCGAAGCAAATAACTACAAGCGCGAGAAATTGGGGGCGAACCAGGCTTAGATGTTAACTAAAGGTACCTAACTGGGGTACCATAGCGAAAGGACGCATCGCAGGGCAGGCAGACGCATAAGCGACCGACCATGCGAGCAGCCAGAAGCCATTGGCTTATCAGCGAGAGCGGGCTGCTTGAGGATACCGAGCACGGCACAGAAGCGCGTCGAAGTGTATAGCTGAACGACAAGGAAGGCGAGGGCGCCACTACACAAACTATAAACTCGTATACGTATCAGCCGACGCACGCTTCGACGACGCTGCACGGATTTACGCGGGACGGCGTGCACGATTAGCCAACGTCGCCCGACCCAACCCGCGCTTCCTGGAGTCATTTCTCGCGCTCATACGGGCCACGGGGCACGCGGATCTGCACCGATTATTCTCACCTTTGCAAGACCGCCGCACACCTTCGGTGCGAAACGACTGCTCTAGACACCCCCGAAAAAAAAAAATTTCCCGCATATACGGGGCCAACCCGTTAGTCAGTTACGGGTCACACACGGGAAAAAAAGGGCGCGGCCCGCTGAAACTATCAGAGCCATAATCGGATTGCTAACCCGAACCGCGAGAACTGCCGGGGTCGGCTGCGCGCGCCACGGTTAATAACACCGCGCCGCGAGCGAGCGCTAATAATTTACCGCACGCCTATGGGTTCGCCGTGGGTGTTCCCAGTAAAACATGCAGCACGGATAGCTGTGCAGAAGCGGGACGCGACATCAGGACACGTCCTTGTAGTATAACAGCCCATATATAGGTGCGAATTACGCACGCCTTTGATGATGGCCTTCCGAGCACAGCGGAGGGTCTACGCGGATGTTGCGTTCGGGAGATTATTCAAGGGTGCGCGAGCTCGCGCAAAATGGCGACGCGGCGATGCAGAGATAGACGAGCATACAGTCGAGGTGTGGCGGTTATTTTTCTCTAAAGGCTCCCGCACGCGATACCCGTTACATATTTATGAACGGCTACGTACGAAGAGGGAAGAGTCTCGCATGCTCCTGTAACCCCCGTAACGGTATTCCCCGGCCGGCTACACCTTTCTGGTGAACGATAGTACTGCACCTAACTCTGTTTCAAGGTATTTCTAGACGACATAACCGACCGCGTTATGGCTAATATTCGGTTTGATTAGTAGCGGCATGACTATATTACTTGTTTAATTAAGTATACATCGGTGGTCATGCGGGTTGAGAGTTCAGTTGCGGCGAGTTCATACGTTAGCATCGCTAGACGATGTTCGTCATATCGTTGGTTGATTACCGCACATGGACGTTTCCTAGGTGACTCTCAATGCACTTAATTTTGCACTTAACCTGACTGAGTCCTCAGGCGGGACATCGATGGCGGGTCTCCAGAGCATGTTTACATTGCGCTTAGGCTGTTAATCTATCATGCAAGGAAAGGCCACCTAGTACTCACGACTGCGAACGAGATAGCAACCGAGGTAAAGTGATTTTGCCCTGTAGGTCAGAGACCGTGATAAGGTGACCTAACCCTGACAGACTCGGTTGAACAGGAGGCTCTTGTTTAGAATATCGTTTAGCACCCAAGGTATAACGAATGCAGCACAACTGTGCCGTCAGGTGGCAACCGGGCTCAGCATATCAAGCGAAGGCCTGATGTAGTGTCACACCCTTGCGGAGTACTGTATGCCAGAAAGCTGACAAAGGCTGAAGCGTCCATACGGTGAAAGGACTGTGCAAAACAGTCCCAACTCAGCGGCTGGCCGACGGCTGTGTAGAACACTTTCAGGCTCTCATTACACGTTCGTCTGCAGGCCCCCCGCTGACAGGTCTTCGGGCACAAGAGCTGTTAGATGATGTGCCAGAAAAACATCTGGCATAAATAACGCCGCTCAAGAAGGCGTTCACGGTAAGCCACGTCCATAACAGGCTTCAAACACCTGTTCAAACTTCACCTTGCCTCGATAAAGGGCAAAAGGCAACGAACTCAGCTCAATGAAGGAAGAAAGAAAGTTGGTTTAGTTGCGTGACTGATAGATTAATTGATTCATTCATTCAATTCATCCACCGATTGCTCAATTGACTGATTGCTCAATTGACTGATTGCTCAATTGACTGATTGCTCAATTGACTGATTGCTCGATTGACTGACTGCTCGATTGATTGATTGCTCGATTGATTGATTGATTGATTGATTGATTGATTGATTGATTGATTGATTGATTGATTGATTGATTGATTGATTGATTGATTGATTGATTGATTGATTGATTGATTGATTGATTGATTGATTGATTGATTGTCCAAAGCCCAAAGCAACACTGTGGTTATGAGGCACGCCGTAGGGGAGTCACTGCCAACACCACGTCGCATGAAAGTTCATCGAACCGGAAACAGCAGCAGGTGGGGTGCAGGTCCGGGAGGATATATACCTCGCATCGCGATGAAGCCGACGCAAAGCGCGGCACTACGCATGTGCACGAACGAGGGTACACGAAAGGCGTGACGTACGATTCTTTCGAGGAAGTGACTCCGAATGTCTTGTCCAGTGTTGCGCAAAAGGCAGTCCTGGGACGAGCAATGACTTTCTGAGCTGCTCCTTGCGATGGCAACCTGGCTGACATTCAGAGGACAATGTACGCAGTTTGTGAGAGCCGACGCTCGAAACGCGTAAAAGCGGCTCCACATTCTCCGTATCGTAGAAAAGAGAGAGAGAGAGAAAGAAAGACAGAAAAGAAAAGAAAGGAAGAGTAAGGCTACACGCAACATTTATAGACAAGAAAGTTGCCAATACGCGCTAGCTCTGGTCTGAATATTTCTTTGAAAATCCGTTTCAACGTTTCGAGACGCGTGGATAGTTTCAAAGGTAGAAATATTTTACGCGTTCGGCTTTTTTCTGCAGGTTCCCTATCGGTTCACCTCGTCAAAGCCGCAGATCAGTTAAAGAAAAGGGAGGGATTCAGTAGTGAATGCTCATGATCTCGTGAAGTGAAAGCCGTGGCAATTCAAAAAGAAGCAATGAAAGAGCTACGATTGCCTTAGCCGGATAAACTGCCCGCTTACTGTGATAACGTATTCCTTTAGACCCTGTCGGTCTTATGACTTTTCATCCCCTGCTGATGCTCGCCCACTTGTTTGCCAAAGTCTACCACCTGCTTCAGGTGCAGTAATTCAAGAAAGGAGCGAAGAGGGAACTACAATTTCCTTAGATAAAGTTCGTGCTGACACTAACAACAATGTAGTCATTTAGGCAATTTCGGTCATATTCACTGGTGCTTAGACGACGTCCGTCCACAATATATTCACGTTCGTCAATGCCTGCAGCTGCTCCAGGGGCAGCAAAACAGGACAAAAGGTGAGGCTGATAATCGAGCTCAATCCGATTTCTGCATTGATAGTCTATAGTTCGTCTGTTTGATTGCTTAGTCCAGTCTTTATCAAGATGCACACCGACACGAACGTGTGCTGCGGCCAACGCTAAGTTTTGCGAAATATACTGACCGATGTACTTGGCCCCATTTCTACAACTTAACAGAAAGATTAAGAAAAAAAAGCAGTGTCGAAGCTTCGGCAAGCAAAACTGTGAAAACTTGCGAACAGAGAGAGAGAGAGAATTTTCAGTGACAGAATGGTGGAAAGGTCGGCCAGCGTTTGCGTACAAAAGTCCAGTCGGTGCAGCGGAAGATCTTACTGGTTTTCTACGGTTGTCGCCCCCAAGTATTCGGTTCAAATGAAGTGAAATCGGCTTCTGTAAAAATTTACCAGACCGCCAAAAAAAAAAAAAGCACACATTGTATCAAGTCGAGGCGGTCGTGTTTCCCGTCTGAATATTAACGGTCTTCGAGACGCAGCAAGAAACGCCAGTCTCAAACAGCGCATCCAACGTTTTCGGGCAGCGATCTAATTTCCGGAACTTTCGCAGTTCGCTCCCGCGTCGATTCATTATTTCCCGAAGGACCCCGTGCAACGGTGTGACCTCGGGCCGACCGCGTGTCTAGGAAAACATTCAACGCGCGAGGCGGCAAGTTCCGAACCGCTTCGTTCCGACGGGGGATCCACGCAATCTATTCGAACCGCTTCGGCGTGTCGGGACCAACACGAACCCATAAGTTATAGCCGCTGTAGCAATCCGGAGGCGCCCGACAGAGAAAAAGAACGGTCCACGACGAACAAGATGCCGAAAGGGGTTTCACAATCCTACTATGCACACCCAGCAGCGAAGAGGCGTTTTGCAAAAACCGCTAGCGGGACAAACGCGTTCCGCAAGGCGTTGAGAGAGATCCGGCCGGGAGGTTGGGGGAGGGGGGGTAGGAGAGGGGGGGGCAACCGCATAACGTATATCGTCTTTGAGGCACCACCGTACATCAAACGGCACCAAACGAGTTAGCGACGGCGCAGATGGGCACCGAGCCGTTCATTTGCGCGTTTCAAACTATGGTACAAGTCGACAGCTCGGGAACCGCCGCTCATTGGTCGGGCACTCGGGGCAGCAAACGAAGGCGACGGACAGCGGCGAAGGCGACGAGACGATGCCACAAGTCGAAAATTTACAACCAACCAGCTCTGGTCTATATACTACTCCTCGAGGCTATTTTTCTTTTTCTTTTTGCGAGTCAGTGCAGAGGTACGCAGGAAAGGTCGCGGTGCGAGCCGTCGTTACAGGCAATGCAGTTCAACCTCGCGCGAACCGCTAGAAAGAACGCCACCTGTAGTACGCAGACCAGTAAAGACCGCAGACGCCATAGTTTGGTGCAATAAAGCCTGGCAGGCTACTCTGCGACCATTCTGCTGTCACGGGAATGGTAGTCTGTATACGTGCAGTTGTCTCGTCTTCATACTTGTGGGTTGAAATGTTCTCGTGGCGTTATTATTGCTTAGCTTTCTATTTACAAGTACTCGGAGCTTTCAAACACGCGACGAGGCAGTTAAAGTCTCTGCGAACGCGCGTAATCTTTGAGAATCGTTGCACTTATAACGCAACGTGTCATTGAAAATTATCGATCTGCAAAATCACAAAGCCGTCTGGAGCCAGAAGAGCGAAGTTAAGGCAAATCCATGCGCTATACCCATCCTTCCCTTGCTGGCTGAACCGCCGCACTGTATACGACTTTCGCATAGACTAGCGTCAAAGTCCACTCTGGTAATTTTTATAGGAACCTCTGTAGCACAGACGAAGTCGGTGAGTGCCCTGTATGCACGCGCGCACGCGCACACACACGCGCACACACACACACACACACACACACACACACGCACGCACGCACACACACACACACACACACGCACACACACACACACACACACACACACGCACGCACACGCACTTCCACGCACGCACGTACACACACACTATACCACTGCTGCTACTATACCGAGGTCACATCGTCCTTGTTCGGCGAACCGTTAGTTGTCCGGCGTGCGGCGAACGCACCGGAAGCTGCCGCGGCTCCATAACTTTCAAGCGAGGCGCCGATGCCGTTCCGCGGGCTCCCACCTTACCGAATGCCGATCACGCACCGCTTGCCAAGAGTGCGTCGTCGTCTCCGGGCCGCAGCCGCACGTAACCGGGAGCCCATATACACAGCGGCGGCGACGGCGTCCGCGAACGGTCCGCGCCGAGCGCGCCTCCGAGACAAACGATGCCGAATGGAACGCATTTATCCCGACGCGGTTCGGCGAAAGAAAAGCGGACGACGTCCGAAAGGAACGTCCGCGAACGAGGGGTCAACGCACGGGCCGGTTACAGGGCTACGTAGGGGTGCCAGGATGAAACGGTCGCGACCCCCCGGACGACCGGGAACCCCGGCACTCGCGGCAGGCCGAGATAATCGTATCGTGTATAAAGCGCGCTGGAGGTATTTGGGAGGAGACATCGTGTAGACTCAATGAATGGAAGGTGCTACAGCTTAGAGTCAAAGAGAGAGAGGAGAAGACACAAAAAAGGGCCGTCGTGTTCTGCAATCGGTGTATATAGGAAGGAAAGCCCGTTGTGGTCGTTATAGTCTTGGCTGCCGTGCTCACCGGACACGCACGCCGTGTCAATTTGTCGCGGTTGAGCACGCGCATCCGTTGCCTTGACACCACGACGTGTTTGGTCAGTCGGTGCAGAGCGCACGCTGTGTTGTGTAATTCTGGGGGACGTTTTTGCGTCTCAGTGCGCGGAATTCGCGTCGAGAACCGCCGGTGGCAGGTACAGCCGTGTAGACAGACCACCGCGGCACTCCCTGTATACGTGTCTCTACGTTACATCGGCAGGCAAATGTCGGGACTAATCGGTATGCCGGTTTACGCGTCCGTATTAATTTCGACCATCACCCGGGGTTCTTTGAGGAACGCCTAAATCCAAGTACAGAGGAGCATTATTGCGCTCCTGCAGCTTCACCGAAATGCGGCCGGAAATGAACACGTGACCGAGCTCAGCAGCGCAACGCCACTATATATCCCTAAGAGTGACGTTTTGCTATTGCCGGTTCTGTCGTAATAAAGAAGTACGTCAGGTTCACGACAAATCTTTCCCGTATTTCGCAAAGTCGTCGCCTTCTCTCTCTTTTGGAGCCTTCGCTATAGCAGCGCAAACACTTTCCAGCGTCGGCGAACATACTTCAACGGTGCGTACACAACATCAAGGAGTGCGCAAAGAGCCCCCTGCAGTACTTGGAAAGTTATAACGGTCTATATGGATCGCTCCCAAAAGAAAAGTCGATACCAACTGCCACGCGAAGCACGCTATAAGTAACTATATCTTCTCGCGGTACGGTGCTCGTGGAAGTGCAGTGTCGCTGCGTGAAAATGGATCACGCGCAGCCAACAAAAAGACAGCGCGTCTTCGTAAGAGTAATGCTCCCTATACAGGAAGTGGGAGAGGCATAAAGGAGAGATGCCTAGAACTGCACCACTATACAGTCGATCGAGTCTCCTCTGCTCCAAGATGAAAGAATGGCTCGCAGACCACGGTGCCCAAACGTCGCCCGTCGAAGATTCATTACGCGGAGGAAGACGAAAGCGAAAGACATTCGCACATGGGATGCGCTTTCGCTTTCAAACAAGGCGCACGCAAGAGACGTACACTTTATGTCCAAGCGACAGCCATAAATTCAGACTCGCGACGTGAAAGCGAAGCCCTGGTAGCACTTGCCAACTTCCAAAAGGCCGCATCGGTTGAAATAAAAATCTCGACAGTCCGGCGAAAACGCATCGCTCTCTAAAAGCGAAAGTCCCGGGAAAACAAGTAGGAGAGAAAACGAGCGGTGGTTTATACCCCTGAAGGCGTCCATTAAGGCCAAAAGCGTATAACGCTTCGAAGGCAAACGGCATACAAGTTTGTCAGTGCCGTATCGTTCTCGAAACTGATGACTTTTCCCTAGCTTATCGCGCTCTATGGCGCTCACGAAAAAAGCTGCAGCGCTCAAGTAATATGATTCTAGTGTACAAAATCCAAACAAGACAGAACGTTGCAGGAACATGGAGGCTTGAAATGGTTAACAGAGGTTGAACAAGGAACGTGGTTGAAGCCAACGTTTCGACAAGGCGACCTGTTTTCCTCAGGGCAGCTCTTTCCGGCCTTACGAAGACCAGTCTCCTTGTCGAAACGCTGACCTCAGCGACATTGCTTTGTTAAACTGTTACCCGTCACTACAACGAATGAAAGGCACTTCTAGATCACTCACATACCCATGTACACAGAGCAGCACACCTGTACAAAGTGCTAGTCAACGTTCTCATCTTTCTTTCTTTCTTTCTTTCTTTCTTTCTTTTTCTTTCTTTCTTTCTTTCTTTCTCTCCATCACTCGCGCACGCTCTATATAGACTATGCAAGTGACTAAGACTCCTAATTAGCCCACAAGGGGCTGAATTGACTTCCACACGTAGGTCGAAATTCTATTAGTAACCTTTGAAGACTACGCATATGTTTCTTGTATTGCTTAGTTCCTTTGTTGGGTAATTTTCGCCATCGAGACAGTGGCTTTGAGCCGCCTACAGTGTAGCCGCAATATCGCAGACGGCAGGACCACTACCATAATGGTCGCGAGCATGAAACCCGCCAGTGCAAGCGCGTTTTTATAACCATACAGCGATCAGTCCAAGATGAAACCCTGCTGCTAAGCCCCCGCCCCTTACCATTTTCGAAATCATCCCGGCAACACTTTGAATTTGCGAACGTATTACCAAACAATGTATCCCTCCAACTTTTTTTACTTTCAATCGTTTACAAGGAGGAGAGAAAGGGTACCCGATTGAGAGAGACATATGCCCCGTACCATAATCATCTATGGTCACATGGGTTTATATACGAACATACACGTTTTCATACAAGATTCCATGTGGTAATATAGTGTTATGATAAGGGCATACGGCGCAAACGGGCTTTTTGAACGGCGACGGGTTTCTCGGAACGCACGTATCACTGTGGTGGGTCTAAGTCTCCGTAGGCAACCGTAATGCACAGGCTTCGGCGTACTCGTACGCGTTTAATCGGCAGGACAGAAAGCTGCGCGGACAGACCTACTTTCGGGGTTACAGTTTCTCTAGCGGTGTCCTATTCCCAGTTTTGAGCGAATGCCGACGTAGCGCTGTTTAGAGCAGGGCCCTCCGCACTCGCGCCCCCCCCCCTCTCTACCCCCCCCCCCCCCCCCACACACACACCTAGTGGACATCGCCCATAGTAAATGTCAGTGACACGGCACACATGCAAGTGCGTCCCGCAGACACAACATCTATTGCGTTATACCGCTGCC
Source organism: Dermacentor andersoni (assembly GCF_023375885.2). NCBI lineage: Eukaryota > Metazoa > Arthropoda > Arachnida > Ixodida > Ixodidae > Dermacentor > Dermacentor andersoni. The sequence continues at coordinate 64,217,793 of NC_092822.1, forward strand.
TGTGCTCGCAGTGCGAAATGCGAACCCCCGAGCTGTCGTTCCAAACGTAAAAAGAAGCCATAGTTCAGCTGTGTGCGTCCACATTACACGTACAGACCGCACCGACACGCTCGACTTACGGAGAGCTATTTGCAAACATGGTACGCCGGTCGTACGACGTTCAGCGCCATCCCTCTCCCCTACATCAGCTGAGTTAGCTGAGAGCAGACGAAAATGAAATGCCGAGAGAGCAGACGACGATAAGAAGATCGCGCGCGTCGGCGCGCGAGAAAGCGCGAGCGTCGAAGCAGACGACAACGCCAGACGGATAGGCTCGCTCGAGCAGACGATGCATTCCAGCGGTGCATATGCGAGATAAGGCAGACGGATGCGTCGCGCTTCGAAGAGCCACCGTGGCTTTAAGCTCGGCGCGTTTGTCTTTTCAAGCAGCGCCGCGTCGCATTAGCCCACTTTGCGGAGGCCTCCAAAACGGATAACGATCGCGTTCCTTCTTTCGAGGACCTCCGCACTCGCAGGCACAATCCAGCACGGTTTTTAGCGACTCTTGTCACTTTCGGTGGAGGCTCTAGAAGGCGCTCGAAGTTTCGAAATGTTCGCGACGTCGGTTCGAGTTTTGGCGCGACGATTGGTTCTTGCTCGTCGAGCTGGAAAAGCACTTAACAGCTTCGTAAAAGGACGCGCGACGGGCAATAGGAGTTCCATTTGGAAGCTCTTTATCTGGACTTTATCGGCGGTGCTGCTTTGAGGTGCAAGTCGAAATGCCTTAAGGGCATTGAGTTTAGAAGACACTTAGGTTTGATCACTTTTGATGCCACACGTAGGATCGCAAAAGAAATCACCGTTTATTTGGCAGCAATCTTGCGTAGAAATAAATTGACAGCAGCTTCGAGCGAGGACGTGTTCCTGATGTCTACTGCTGCGCTTATTTCTTCCTACTGTAAGCAAAAGCGAGAGAAACTGGTCCATCGCTCGTCACTGCAAGCACTTCTCTGCATCGACTGTTGTAGTGAAGCATTGCGTCGTTGCATTTGCGAAGAAATTTCGCTTGGTTTGTTTTATAAATGACGCCGCGCAGACACACCTACGACATGCGCCAGGGACATAATGACACTCAGGCAGGAACGGGCACACTACTTGTTTATTCAGAGCACATGCGGTGGTTTTGTTCTGGTTATCATTTTCAATTTTCAACAGTTTTCCAGCAGTATAACACGTCGTTCTCAAGTGCAGCACCTCCCCCCTCCCCCCGCACTTTTTGTTAGAGCGAAAGATTTATTCCTGCGAATCAACTCATACAAGAGGTAGACATATACAAATCTTGAACGCCAGCCCAGTAAACGGTTGACGCTCAAACGATGCGAGCTTTTAACTATCCTAATTCACCATCTTCAAGCTTCCTTTCCTTTGCACCTATCGTCATTCACGCCACTTTCTTATAAAGTAATGAAATTTCCATACAACTCTATTGTTTTTGGTTATCTTGCAAGACGAAAGACACCAGACGGCGAAACACCGGTGCCAATATCACGCATGGTTGCGTCCTCTCCCCCGTAGTAACGTTTCTTCTCAATACACACCTAATCACGGTGAAGCCGACACTACAGGGGCGAAAGGGTGCGGCGTAGACTGTACATGCTCGGTAGCTTCAGGTCAGCACAGCTTTTGCTTGCACCGATTGACAATCCATAGTCGCTGTTAACATGCGTTCCTTTAGAGAACCAACGTAAACGTGTATTCTACCTGTCTTTACGGCATGAAAGCACCATCTCGCGCTTTCTTGCCTTGAAGCAGCGCGTATTTCCCCGAGGCCCAGTGGAAGTTGGGAAAAGTATCACCTACACCAGCCTCTTGTAACTCTCATAACACGGAAAGAAAGAAAGAAAGAAAGAAAGAAAGAAAGAAAGAAAGAAAGAAAGAAAGAAAGAAAGAAAGAAAGAAAGAAAGAAAGAAAGAAACCGTTTACTAAGCAGCCTTGTTCTAATCAACATCGTGGCACCGTCGCATCGTGCCCGGTTGGCGTCAACCATGCTGAATGATCCCGAACAGTTTAGCCATCGCGACAACACCGCAACACACGAGCACTGCACATCAGCGCAGATAGATGAACATGCGCCTTTCGGAGCTATCGTACGATGATATATCCGCGCCGACTCGCCAAGTTTTCAAGCGGCAGGAACGTACAAACACGAAAAGACGATGAGACCATTTTTTTTAATGCGTCACGAAGCGAGTCCTCGCACTGCGACAGCGACTAATGAGCAACGGGCCGGCGTCCAGCTTAGCAGCCCCGCGCTATCTCTGGTCCATTACCCGGCCAGCATTCGAGTAAAACGATACACTGCGAGCAACGGGACTGCACCGGACCGCCCAGTGTAAAGCGACACTGTTCCCTGTTAAAAGACAGAACGGATAAAGAAAAAGAGACGCGAAATATGAGCCGGGGGTTTTTCCTGCCCTCTTCGCTCGCAGCATCCTTGAGTCACAACTGCGGGGAGGTCCCGCCTGCGTCGAGCAGACGACGCTGCAGTGCGGAGAAACAGAACGCGCAGGAAACCTAACGCATGCCTGCAGCCCCAGCTTGGGCAGTGCGCGACAACCCTCGATGGGGCTTTGTCACTGGAAACCCCGGCTGAGCTGAAGAGAAAGCCCGCCCACGGTTTCGCATCCTGCAGACTGGCGCCATTGAACACATATAGTTTCATTAAAAAAAAAAAAAGTTTCTCAAGGGAACGCTGGTGCTAGTAGCTACGGAAACTGGAACGATGGACTAGCTGCACGTTGATCTTCATAAAATTAATCCTCCCGACTTCAAGCGGCTTTGCAACTTTGCGAATTGATAATTGTCGACAAAATATTGCGCTACAGACGCAACGGTTTCCAGTGACTGTCGCATTTGACAATTTATCTCAGTGGCCTTGTAATTTCCTCAATGCCTGCCAATAAACAATACCAGCACACCTTGAACATACGCGCAGACTAGTTGCCTTGCTGTGTGTAGAAAACTCAGTGGTTGGAAGTTTAGAAAGGCATGGCGTAATAAATAACGTCACAATACGGTTTTAAGCCACAAGCACAGAGAGACTAATACACGAACAACCTTCATTCCAGTAGTGATTGAACGATCGCTGCGCCCTCTAGTTTCCTCTAGAGGTTTTTGTAGAAAAATATGATCGAACAGACCAGGCGGCGTAATTACGCTAAGCTGCGGGGTTTCTTATAAAAACCACCAGAGGGATCTCAAGTAAATTAATTTAATTATTGGGCTTTACGTGCCAAAATTACTTTCTGATTATGAGGCACGCCGTAGTGGAGGACTCCGGAAATTTCGACCACCTGGGGTTCTTTAACGTGCACCTAAATCTAAGCACACGGGTGTTTTCGCATTTCACCCCCATCGAAATGCGGCCGCCGTGGCCGGGATTCGATCCCGCGACCTCGTTCTCAGCAGCCCAACACCATAGCCACTGAGCAACCACGGCGGAGGATCTGAAGTGAAGGTGCAACAACGACGGCGGACGAACAGGGAACAGACACACACACAAAGGGCACCTCCACTATTTTATACAGGAAGCGTCGTGTGTGTGCGTTCCTTCTTCGTCCACCGTCGTTGTCGCGCCTTCACTTCAGATCATGCTTAACCAACACGCCAAACTATCCATCCTAACACCAGAGAGAGTTCCGGCGAGAGCTAGAGGCTTCAGAATGGCTTCAGAATAGGTAGGCGTTTGGATAACTTATTTGCCCTTACTCGGTGAATGAAATATCGAGAGTAGAAAGGTGACCGTTATATGTGGCCTTTTTGGACGTTACAGGAGCGTATGACCACAACATTTTGTAGAATATTGTGGAAGGGGAAGGCGTAGGCGGCGACTGTCTACAGCTTTTCGGATAGATTTACCTAGAAAATACCGTTTGCGGTGAATGCGAATCGATGAAGAGCGAGGCGAAAGTTGACATCAACAAGGGACTGAGGTAGGGGTGCCCTTTATCCCTACTTGTGTTTATGATGCACATGGTCAGGATGGAAAGGGTGCTAGAAGGCTGTACTATCGGGTTTAATCTCTCATTTAAACAGGCGGGCACAGTGGAAGAGCAGCAGCTTCCAGGTTTGTTGTATGCGTACGCCATTGTATTGCTAGCTGACAATCAAAGTGATATGCAACGTCTGTAGAGAAGAAGATAAGTTAGGTCTGAAATTTAGCGTTAAGATATCGGGTGTTATGGTATTCAATGGAAACAGCGAACTTGCATTGACAATACAAGGCCAGGAAACACCTCGCGTAAAATAATATAAGTACCTTGGTATATGAATAAACGAAGGCAGTAGATATATGGAAACACAGGAAAAAACAATAACAGTAAAGGGAAGAGAAATGCGGCCATAATGAAACAAAGAGCGCTATGGGGATACAATAGGTACGATGTGCTCCGGGGTATATGGAAAGGTGCAAGGGTTCCAGGACTTACTTTTGGAAATGCGGTTGTTCGTCTTAAATTAGGGGTAAAATCAGGAATCGATGCCAACCAAAGGTAAGTGGGACGCCTCGCATTCGGCGCTCACGGGAAGACAACGAATTAAGCTCCGCAGGGTGAAATGGGCTGGACAAGTTTTGAAGTAAGGGAAGCTCACAGTAGAATTAATCATGAAGAACGACTGAGGAATATGGAAGAAAGTGAATGGGCTGGGACAGTGTTCAGGTATTTATACAGGAATAACATTGATTAACAGTGGAGGAAAAGAACTAGGAAGCTTACCGGCAAGTATGCGGCCTGTAGGGTGGGCAACACAGCAGCTAAGGACGTCAAGCGGAAAGTCAGAGAAGCTGCAATAATCTTATGGGTGGCGGCAACGGAAAAGAAACCTGCCATGAGTAACTTCTTAAGAGTAAAACACGAAATCAGGAAAGAAACAATTTATGACAACTCCAAGGGAAGCTCATTACTTTTCGAAGCGAGATCGGGATGCCTTAGAACACGCACCTATAAAGCGAGATATAAGAAGGAAGAAGAAGCATGTGCTTGCTGAAGTAAAGCTAGGGAAACGATGGAGCATGTTGTATTAGAATGTGAAGATATCTACCCAGCGGTCCATTTGGGAATCACTGGCCTCCTTTAAGCCCTTGGGTTCAGCAAGAGCAGGGGGAAAGTAAACATCTGCGCAATACAGATTAGTAAGAGGCGATTGGAAGATTGGTGGAAGAAAAGTAGGGAAACGACAAACGACGGGGGCGTACAAAACCAAAGTTTACAATAGGGGTTCAGAAACTTTGGTTCTGAGAATTGATCGCGGTTTCTTTTTCTCTTATTTTTTAGCATAGGTAAGATATTAGGCAGTAAAATAACATGAGCTTTGTGGCGGAACTCACCGCCCCGTTCGGAAGGGGACGCTCATAACATCCATCCATCCATCCATCCATCCAGGCATGGCGGTTCAGCGAGCGTGGTTATAGCATGGGAATCATGGGTGGTGCATGAAAGCTTCGTCTTTGTGGCTTCTAACGGCTTTGCGATGGATTTTGCGAACTGATAATTTCCACCATACATTGCATTACAAATGCGACAATTATCAATGATTGTACACGTGCCCTGAGGCTTATCGCCTTGCTGTGTTATGAAAGCTACGATGTCTTCGAAATTTGTACGGTAAACCGTAATAAATAACGCCGCAAGAACGTCTGATGCCGCAAGTATGAAGATTAGGACAAATCCGTGTGGTATACCTGTTGTTGTTACGGTCGCCAAACGACAGCAGCGAGATAGTTACCCCGAATAGCACACGCCTTCAGGCGCCAATTAATTGTGTCCATCGAAAGTTTCCTTTAACCATATTCACTGCATCTTGAGAACCACGAAAAGTGTACAGCTGCAGAACGGATCAAGAATTTTCCATTTTTCAGTGAGCTTTGATAAGTCAACCGAAGATGGAGTTTATGCGAAAACTCTCTATAGTAGCGTCAGATATGAGAAAATCAAATATTTTATGTACGGCGTACTTGAAAAGCACCTATCCGGCTTGAAAAATGTGCCTGACGTACAGAACATTGCGCCGAAATTCGGGCTAGTTGGTTTTTCGTGATTACCAAAGACCAGCGCGTAAAAAAACAAGAGACGAACGTAAAGAGCTATACGCAGCGCTGTGTATGCCTCTTCTACGTTCGTCCCTTGTTTTCTACGCGCTGTTATTCGAAACGATCACGTAAATCTCTGAGAGAAAGAAAGAAGGAAGTGTGCCTGCTTCGTGGCGACATAATGGTTGCGCGAGCAAACACCCAGCACGTCTACATTCCAACTCGTTTTACTAAAACACTTCACACATATCATTCAAACTAGTAGGTAAGGTCCGATAAACAAGTGTTTCAACATGTTCGCGACACATTTCAAGTATAATTATTTCCATCCGTACCGTTGATATTGATGTTTTATCTTCGCGCGCACAATTGTGCAGGCAGCGCCTCATGGAGGCAGAGTTTCTGCCCAAAACTATCAGAAAACACACACACACACACACACACACTGGCCGGGCAGACGACACGGCCTGACCGCGGTTTCGCATCCCTCAGACTGGCGCCATCGAACGGTGCAGACGGCCTTGTTTGGCGGCGCCTCTACAGCCAGACCCAGGCCGCTCCCCCCATGCAAGGACGCCAGCTGGGGCGGTGACGTCACGCGCTGCTTTATTTTGTTCGCTGCCTAAGCGGTGTAAAAAAGAACCCTTTTCTTGGGCAAAACGCCACGCCTCGGGAAGAGCTGATTTCCAGATCCTCGCGGCCGGGTTACGCGAGGTGCCAAGGCTGCGCGAGCGCCGTCGTAAACGAAGACGACGCGTAATGGGTTAGCCGAGCCAGGCGTGTGGGAAACAGACCCGAGATTGTTTGAACGCCCGCCGGTACGCTTGCTTCACTTGCTTTTTATCGCGAGCAGCGGATTTAAATTTGCGACGGACGCGGTTTCGCACGTGCCAGCTGCTTGGTCTCAAGTATGTGGCCTTCGAAGGACGGCTCTGCGGGTGGCAGGCTGAAAGCCACACTGATGCGTTATGTAGAAATGAACCCTTGAATAAACGCCTGCCTTCAACAGCGCGTGGAACACTACTCTGGAGCTTGCGCTGATGCTTAGACCTGCACGGACACCAGCATCTTGCGCTATCTAAGATAAGACGCGAGGTATATGACATAGTAATTATCAGATCGGAGCTATGGCTACACACCTGGAAGACCAGGCGTGTCACATCAACGTGAAAGCACTTTCCTTTCGAAACCAAAGTAATGCATGCGTGCGTTGGACAAAAACATCACCTGGCGTGTCCCAACAGTTGCGGCAAACTGTTGTTCAAATGAAGCAGCTGCTCTTGGAAAGTTGTTTTGCTCTGAACCTTACAATCCCAATGAGAAACTCACGTATCCAGACGCGCAAGACATGCACTAAAGAAAGATATTTCAAATATAAGCTTTCAACGCTTTAATTCTCCGAGATGGCGGTCACTACGAACTTCCATTCCCGTATCGTTCTGCTTGCCCTCAAATATCCTTTCATAGTAACTCTGAAACCCTCCCCCTAAGCGTCCTACACAACCCAACAATGCAGCTTTCGGACATAAAAACAAAATAAGAATGGTCAATTCAGCTCATTGCTCGGCCAGTTGGTGTTAAAAGAACTCGCATGGGTACCGTCATCTTCTTACGGTTACATCCTCTACCTTTGCCACCAAAACATCTCCACACTGTACCACAGCCAATGCGAGTTCATGCCTTTCACGATGGCCGGAGTGACCTGCATGCACATATATCCAGTGGCCATGCGTGCGCGAACGTGAAGGTTGAAGCGCAAGCGTCCACACACCCGACACCGAGCTCGCAGCTACGACAAGGCGGTACACGAGGTAACCAAGCACGAGGTTTGCACAGCGTAAGTGCGGCTCGAAATTCGAGGCCCGCGACAGTGAACAACGAGCCGTGAGAAACCGCACGGCCGCGTCAATGTGCGAACGCGTATAAGCGAGCGACATTCCTGGCGCAAGCGGTGTGCGTTTACACACAGCGAGCGCGTAGACGCAGTCACGCAGCGAGTGATACAATCATGCCGTAAAAAAAAAAAAAATGCAACGAAAACGCTATACGTACCGGATAGACTCGTGTAAGGGCCGCACCAGTGTAGAGGTCGCACCCCCAACTTGGCAGTCCAAAATTTGTAAGAAAAAAAAATTCAACAGTGAAGCAATAGCGTGGTTCAGTGCCCCGATGCCGCGCGTGCGCATTGGCGAATTTTCGAGCGCTGTGTACTTCCGCGTGCGGCTACCAGATGGCGAGAGCTTTCGCGTTGCCTTCTGATGCAATGGTACATCCGGGGCGTACACAAGTCGCCGGCTGCGCCGGCACCATTTTGACCAAAAGGTTCAGTCCCGTGCAAGAGCCGCACTTCGTCGAAATTGTGAAAAAAGAAAAAACAAGATGTGGCCATTACACGAGTACATGTGGTAGTACCGTCCGGATTTTCCGGACAGTGATCACCCTCACCTACGCTAGCTCACAATATGGTCAAAAGACAATCGGTTCTTATAACAGCGAGGAATGGGGAGTCAAAATGAAATCAAAAGGTGCAGCCTATATAGGCCGCGTGTTCGACCAACTCTCCGTTCAGGAGCTGCGCGGGAGCACTCTCTCTTTCTTTCTTTTCTGACAGCGCGGTCTCTAAACTTTTGCTCGAGACTGTACACTTCAAGCGGCGTTCGTTTCTTTGTTTTTTGGAGCCCTGCAACCCACTTTGTCCACTTCCATTCCGCCTACCTTCTCCCGATTTCTTTTGCCTACAGCGGCGCTTCAATCTTTGTGTTCGCGTCCTCCACCGACACGCATTCGAAATTGAATCGACGTCGTTCAGCTGACGGGCCAGTAGGCAGTGGTGAGGAGACGGGCGTGCCAGAAGCGGAAGCGGAGCCGAATTGCGGCGCTTTTGTCACGCCTGCCAGGCCACGGCGCCAGCAGTCGCGCCGCGATTACCGAGCACGCCGCCGCCTCTAGCGGCTAGGGAAGCCGCTTACTTTCTCCGCGCGAAGCGTACGCGACGCGACAGTTTTCTACAACGCGAGTGGAGAGGGGGAAGCACTGGAGGTGCGCGCGCTGCGCACCGGAGCGGCAGTACCACGACGAAGCACCTTTTTAAAACGAAAAGCGTGGTATTTCTCGTGAAGCGAAAAAAATCTTGCGTCCGTCCGGCGTCAACATCCGACGGTACAAAAACCCACGTGACCAAGTGATGACGTCACGTTGCCAGCGCTGGAACTGCAGCGGCTCACACTGCGAGATACCTACGGTGATGTAAAGTGAATGAAGGTGAATTATAGCGTGGATTAAGGTTCGTGCAAATTTGAGCAAGGTGGATTCAGGTGGAGTCCTAACTTTAGGCGATAACTTCGCCTTCAAATCACGTAAGGATACTTAACTGCCTCAACTGTTTCGTTCTCCAGACCAATCGATTCCGTTGTTAACCATATAGATCATTTGATTAATCGATCATTCAGCACTTTATATATTTCTTATTAACGCTCATTCCGAACGACTGTTCAAGAAAGATCTCTCTATTCTGCTTGGCTTTCATTTATCATAATTACGTATTTCTAAAGCCATACCCCTAATAAGGTTCTAACATCCGCCCGACACTTGACCAATCCACTTGAGTAGGTGGGTGCCACTGCATTTATTGTCATCATCATCATCACCATCATCACCACCATGTGGTGAATGCTCTGTCAAAGCGACACTAAAGACACAGCACAACGTTCGCTTTCACTGGTAAGTATTGTTTCAAAATTTCATTTCCTTTCATTCGGGAACGAAAAGTTCGTTAATAATCGAGATATATACACGTCCCACGTTTAAATTTCGTGCAGAAGCCAAGCTTCATTATATGTCAGTGAAACGTCACGAGACATCTGCTCGTTTTGGGTCGTTTTGGCGCAATAAAATTTCCCGAAACTCGCTATGTTGACCGATTTCTTCAGCATGCCACTAGCACTTGTTATCCTCTCAGTAGTTAAGTTGACCCGAGTAGACGTTGTCAAATTTCATAACGTAACGCTTAACTCGTGCGGGCAGTTCAGGATGGCGTCGCCACTCGCTTTTCATTAGAGTATTAGCTTGTCCGTAAACGCAATATACAGTTTGCGGAATACCGGGTAGAGGCGCATTGTAGGAAACAATGCTGGTAGGTACGTGTTGTAATGCCGAATTTAACCGGAGAGCTCAAAAAGCTAACACTGCAGTGTCCGATCACGTTCTTCTTGATAACCGGTGTAAAGCGTTAGTAGCGGCATAGTTTGCGACTTTTCGCGATTTTCGCTAGACGAGAACACACGCCACACACACACACAAAAAAAAACATGTTGAAAACTCAATTGTAGTTGGACAAAGCATCATCAGGTGTCGCCACCATTTTTGCCGCAGCTGTGCATAGCTCCGGCAACCCAGGGGACAAATTAAAACTCTCTAATAACGTCTCCTCAGGTGCCCCAAGCCTCCTTTCAAGGCAAGAGACTGGTGCAGCAGTTAGTTAAAGACTGTTGCAGCAATTCAAGTTATCATAGCTCTATTGCGCACGTTAGAATATATTGGGCACGCTAGTCCGTAAACGCATTACCTTTTGCGGAATACCGGATTACAGCTGGGCGCCCTGCAGTAGCAACGCAAGTGGCGCCATCTTGGGTCACATAGTTTAACCAGAGAGTACACTGCTATCATTACCAACCATGTTCTACTTAACTGCCGGTGAAAATGTCAGCAGCGTCATAATAGTGAAAACGCAGACCTTCTGTTAAATGCGCATTTTTACATTAAAACCACGTGACGCTAAAAGGAACAACTTCAATCCGCAAAGCTTACCCTGAAGAAAAAGTACACCTAGGTGAGTGACCAACCTATTTCAACACAGTCGAAGGAGCAGAACCCTCTTCTCTCGTTACAGCTAAAACGCGCCGCCGCCGTTCGACACAAAGGCTACAAGACAGCCAGCTCACCCTTCCTATCCGGAAGCCTGCGTGCAACTTGACACTAAGGACCCCGGTACGCGCCCGACCGCTTTCTGTGGCATCGAAGGAAAAGTGGTCTTTGTTTGAGCCGCGGCGACACAACCATGGCATCACTGGTGGACCTTTGTTCGAGGACAGCGAGGAGAGCGGGTCTCTTTCTTTTTGCTCTTCGTCTTTCGCACGGTTCAGCCGACGAAGCGCGCGAACTTGTTTTCGCGGCGCAGCGTCAGCGGCCCACCAACGAAGAAGGCAGTTCGTGCACCGGAAACCGGCGGGCGGCCGTTCCGCGTTGCGCACGGCGGCACAGCTCCTTGGAAAAGCGCGCTGGCGCCGGGCGACGCCGCATTAAGCTCGGCGAAAGGGAAAAGGCAGTCGAGCGACGAGCCGGATCGAGCGACGGCGATCGCAGAAGCAGACAAAAAAAAAAAAAAAACGCACGAGACGAAGGCACACTGGTTAAATAACTTACGCCCTCAAAAGCGAAAAAGAGTAAATCGGTCCGTAACTCACACCCTTACACCCATTTTGAGCGAACGGATGGAAAAGTGTGAGTTATAGATCGATTTGCACCCTTTTTCGCTGTTAAGGGTGTAAATTATTTTACGCTACACGTGACGTCATGACGTGGCGTCTACAATTTGTCTTTCTTTTTTCAAGTTATACTAATGTCCGAACCCTCTAAACCCAAGAAAGAAATACTAGGAAGCATCAGAGTGCCCCCAAAAAGTTATTACGATACTTGTTTCTAGCAACCAAATTTCCTTTCGCTACCAACGAGGGAAGACTCATGACGTCATCATACATTGATTCAAATTCTTTCCTACGTTCGCTACGTTTGCCACACGCGAGCCCAACCAGAAGAAACGCGCACGGCCCTCTAGTTGGTTGTTATGGATATTATTTTATGAGAAACGTCATTATATCTATACAGCCTTGCTGCTGCTCCACGACGTCACTTAATTTTGTTCGGTGTCATGACGACACCATAACTACATGACGCACGGTTTATCATTTCGAGACCAACTTTCATGTCAAATTATGATAGAACTATTTCCCAACCGTCATATGCTAGCCAAGTGCAAAAAAAAAAAAAGAAAACTTGTATAGTTTCTACAACTTCGAAGGTAAAAGTCAGTACTTGTTCGAAAGCAACGCGACAAAAAAGCAAAGCGCCAAAGTCGCCAAGACCACGGCAGATGACAACGAAAAGAAACCCCCCGGTGTCGTCCAAAACGAGGTTCTCACCTGCGGCGCGCGTCGACTGACGAAGAGATTAGGTGATTCAGACAGAAACAAATACAAGAGATTAAGGAAGCCCTTCCTAAGTGCCGCAGCGCTCTGCGTATATGAGGCAGCCCCGAGAGAGAGATGACACATGTACTACCGGCGGCCAGGGAAGGGGAGGGGAGCGAGAGAAGCCGGAAACTGAATTTTAAATAGAAATTGCTCCTCGCCTCGCACGCCGCGCCTTCCTTAGCGTGTGGAGCCTCATACTGGCGTGTCTTCGTCGTCGTCTGCACTTTACTCTGCGATTAATGCACCATCCTTCGTGTTTTTTTTTTTTTTTTTTAATGCCGTCTGCTCCTCTCGCACACGACAGACGCGGTAGACCCTTGTGTCGTCTGCTTTTCCCGCACCCGTGCTTGGCGTCGCTGGCACGACTTTTCTTATTTCGCGGGGAATTCTTTTGCTTCGCGCTCGTTGGTACTCGATTTATTAACGACGACTTCGCCTTCTCCGGCTTATTCGGACGTCCCCCGCCTCCTTTCCGTGGCGTCTCGCCACCTTTTCGACTACGGCTCTCCTCGGAAGCTTATTTGGCTCGCGCCTCGCATTAAGACAGCCAGTCTTTCGCACGCACCCGGCTGCGGTGTCGACGAACGCACGCCAGCTGCAGACGACACGCATGCTCTACGTGGTCGTCTGCTCTGGGGAAAAAGCAAAACCAGAATAACGTCCACGACGCGCGTGATACGGAGATACGGCACGCTCGAGTCCGCGAAGGAGGGCGAGGATTGCGCATAGCATGCAAAGAAACGGGACTGGCAACGCGGGCGAAGAAGTATGCGGACGCATTAATTCCGCTGGTGCAGTGACGAAGGCTGCCGTTCTCTTCTTAACTTGTACAATCCCCGCGTACGCGTTTCAGGTGCCAAAAAGCGATTTTGACGACTGAACAAAAAATGCAATAGATACGGTGGAATATATGAGCGGCGCGATCAACTTATTATTGCGGAGGCAGTATAGACATGTAACGACAGATCGCTTTGCCAGTCTATACGCTAATAAACGTCGTACAAAAGGTAGGCTGCTTCGCTACCAAATACATAAACAAACCGTGAAACAGTCCAACTTCACTCGCACGTCAATGGTATCACACGAGAAAAAGAAATGTGCTAAGCGTCGTAATCAAAGAACGCAAAAATACTCGCGAGTCACCCCGCTATTGCAATGACTCCGGGACCGACCCACGCGCCTCGATCCGCCTCCTTGATAGCTTCAGGTGCGTCTGGCGGTTTCACGTCGTTGTGTTAAGGGGTTCGTTAGGTGAATGCGCCACGCGGTATAATTTCGGGCGTGTAGCGGGCGTGGGAGAGCCAGAGAGAAAGAGTCTGAAAAGCAGGGCGCTTCCTCTCCCACTTACCCAACTCGCATCGTGATTTTGTTGCGGCAAATTCCCAGAGCGTCGTATAAACGTACTTGCAAGGCGCTGTATATAGTTGCACGGAGTTTCACGTGGTTCCACAGCATTCACTGACTGCGCCCAACATAAGTCGTTCAGCGGTAACGTCAAGACAGACGTTCTTTTTAAGTTGGCTGAAATATAGAGGAGAGACGGGAGGAAAACTGAAAAGAAAGGAGGGAAACGGGAAATTCCTAAACGCGCATGCGCCTACAAGGAAACGTCAGATGGTGAAAGGCGATCGAGACACGCCCAATGAATCTTCAAGAAACACCCAAAGCGCCTTTAGTGCGTCGTGCACCATCGAACAGGAGGTCGGTGTTCTGGTATCTTCCCCGTGTGAATAAAAGCCAATCGTGTTCGTGTGCTCCAGAGAGATTGTCTCCGTACATCAAGCTGAAGAGTCGCACGCAGGTGTTTGACAATCTCGACGCAACCGTGGACAGCACACGGAGCACGTCAGCCATTCCTATTAGGGCAAAGTGTGGGCCCTTGCTAAAGCTACTTTACGCCTGACTACCTCAATGCGAGGTAACTTTCCTGCGTAAGTTGTAGCTTGCAGTTGCGCTTACAGCTGCCCCGGGGTTATTTAGCTTCGGCAGCGGAAGCTGATGCGCAGCACGACCATGAAGCGCCAGTGCAGAACCAGCGACTGGTTTCAACAGAACGTCCCACAGACGGCTGGGAACCGAGGCCCCGTACGCAGAAAAAGAACCCAACAGAAACCGAAACTATGCGTTCATTTAATTCCTGCCCTGTGTTCACCGCTTGCAGACGGCAATTGTTGAGGAATGAGACGTAATAACGCAAAGACGCAGTGCGGAATCCCGCCGGGTGGAGGAAGATCATTGCGAGGGGGAAAAATTTCCGTGTAAATCGGACTGACCCCTGTGTGGTGGTCATGCGGACTTCGAGCATGTCCTGTGGGGCTGCGCCTCTGCCCAAGAGGAAATGATGAAGCTCATTAGGGCCCAGGACCAGACCTCAAATCCTGGCAGTCCGAGGGCTCCGGAGAGGGGCGTTAGGTTTCACCTGATGGTCCCCGAGTGGGCTTGGCCAGGTGACGTCCAGTTTACTCGCGTCTATTGTGGACCACTCACTTACTCATCCATGTAAGTGTGGCCCGAAACTACAATTGAAACCCATACGAATTTGCTTAGTGCCATGTATGGGTTTCCTTTGGAGCTTTGTGCTGCACTCGAGTGGACGGCAATATTTTCCCTTTAAGGAGACGAAACACGGAATTCGTCCTTAAGCTGCAATTAGTAGGTTATTTGTAGATTAGAACCTGATGTTGTTATATGGAAAGAGCAGCTAATTTCACTTAATAAAGTCTCATCAACTAATATTATGCGGGATACGCTATTAGCCACTACAGCCTGTAACAAGTGCGAAGTACCCCTTTCATTCTGCTAGACGGGGTACTTCGCACTTGCTCCTACAAGTGAAAGAATCGTAGCGTATAACATGGTTTCTTTCCATCCGAACGGTGAGCAGGTGCGTAGGCAGTATATTTGTTTTTTTCAGAGGCAAGGGAGGGGGGGGGGGGGTGGCACGCCCTTACTTAAGCACCCTTACTTAAGCTCCACCCCCACCCCCGCGGGCTACGCCACTGACGGTGAGTACACAGGGATACAGGTGGGGGAAAAAAATGTCGCACATATGTATGCACTAGGACTTTGGGCCATCTCGGCGGTGAGCGATTGGAATTCTGTGGACAGTACACCCCACCGTAAGCCGAATAGCTTCGTAGCCACGCGACTGAAAGAAATGTCGCGTATGCGATAGATTTGTAAAGACGGTGAAGCGTCACTGAAATTGCAGCAGTCCTGGAAGCGAACACACGCACTCACCAGAGGAGTGGTCCTGTGTGCTGTTGCTGGTCGCTGATTGGCCGCCTCGGTGGTGCCTGAGCACGTGAGCGCCTCGCTGGTCCTGCTCCTCGCCGCCACCGACGGGCTCCACGGTGAACATGCCCCTCGAAGGAGAGTAGATGTAGCCAGTCTGCGAGGGAAAAGAGTGCGAAGCGTCGAGTCAGACAATCAGCAGCCGGACAGATACATGGACTTCACCGTTCTAAGCATTTACACCTACAGCACGGGAGTCGTGGGCACAACAGCGGTCTGTAGGTTTGGCTAAGTTGCGACATGTGGGAAGACTTTGACAATGCTGGAGAATCAACGCGCACTTTTCGATAGTTACACCACCTAGCAACCGTGGTCGCCGCTGCGGCCTAAAGATGGTGGTTAGACAGCTAGCAGATCTCCGCATGGGGACGTCTTTGACGTCGGTAACGCAGGGTAATCTGCACTGACAGGCATGAAGAATTTGGGTATACGACGCACTCGTGGAAAAGGGTTCCGATATCGGCAAGCTCGACATCGTGCTCCCACACTTGGACATGTCACCGTTCGCTCATACAGGCAAGCCAATGAGACAAGTGTTCTGACGAGTTTAGTTCGGGGGCAAAAAAACAACACATTAGCTCACAAAACTAACTAGAATGCCGCTGGAAACGAGAAACCTACAAACATTCCGCTAATGGCATCACCATGTTCTATTTATCTTCAGAAGAGGCACCACTCATATCACGACAGCTATGTGATATATGTGTACTGTGCAGTTGACATTATCAATCTCTTTTGCATATTAGCGAATGCAATATTGACATTAATAATAATTTTATTGTTCTTCAAGGGCAGTACCACATTCACTGTCACCCCTAAGCACGCAGTTCTTGAGGGCAGGGCAGACGAGAAAAATATGTGCACAGAGCCACTTGTCGTGAACATTACCTGGCGGGTCGAACGCGGGTTGAGATGAAATATTACGCGTTCTAGTTTAACTGTGTCGTCGAATGAAACGACGACCAATCTTTGTGCGCTGCCGAACAAGTGTGCTCGCCGAAACTTGCCTCCTTGAAGCACACATATTGCCTTCTACAGAAAAAAGTGCCCGATCGTGACCTTGGCAGGAGTGGGGATCCGGCCCTTTCTCCGTGCCCCATCAAAATAAAGAAGGGTTGCGCAAAAGGCCTTGTGGTGGTGTTTTGGCCTGCTTGTCAGCGTTGACACTGTTGATATTGCACGTAGATTAGATACGCAGAGATCTCGCAGCATTAAAACTAATAGATAAGAAAAACCAACTGGCCAGTGTCACCAAATGTAGTGGCATCGCCAATCCGTTCACCCAACCCTACCATTGTTGCCTTGGATCACGCGCTTGCAGCGTCCGCTAATGGAGAGCTCGTTCACTTTACGCCGCGTCAGTTCTCCGTCACACCTGAACATATCCGATAGTAAACGGGCTTACAAAGAATTCTCACAAGCGTGAGAGCCGAGGCATTGCGATAAAGCTGTCAAATATTGTGCATATCCAGAGTCTATACGTGGGACCTTTCTTAAGTACTCCATGGAAAAACACTAAAACCCTAAAGTGATTAGCAAGAGTTGCGGTGGCACCTGACTGCGCTTCTAAATCTTTTCGGACCAATCGAGGCACATTCTCAGCTGGAACTGCTCTCGCTGCGCTCCTCCAGAGAGTTTGCATAGATCCGATAAGGCTTTTCTTGGAGCAGGCAGTACACGCGCGAACACGTGTGCGTTGCGGCTCGGAGAACCCGGCGCGGGCCGCTCGAACCCGAGACGAGATTCCGGGGCTGCAGCCACGACTCTGCACATTTCTGCACATCAAAAGCCGCGCGCGCACCCCTTCCAAAAAAGCCGAAAAGACGCGGCAAAAGAACAAGAAACGAGGTGCCACAGTCCCCCCCCCCCCCCCCCCCCCCCCCGCCAGCCCCCAAGTGAACACGCCTTATGCTTTAGAGACAAGAAGAAGCCGAGAACCTTCCACTTCCCTCGCTCCCCAGAAGCCGAGGAATCCTTTCGACTTGTCCCCAGCCGCCGCCTCCAGACGAATGCACTGCCGCCGCGGATCAAAGGAAAGCAGTGTAAGCGGGTAGGTACGACTCCGTTCCTGCACTGCAGCCGATTCTATATATGCGCACGTTGGCCGCGAGGGACAGCGCCGGGAGACTGATGCCTCCAGCTGATATGCGCTTGCCCCGCAAAGCACCGCCGCTGGCGCCCCGGAAGCTTCCTTTCTCGTCTCTCTCTCTCTCTCTCTCTCTCTCTCTCTCTTTATGCGGGGCTATCCGCGGAGGCACCACCGTATAAGTAAGCACTGTGTGCACATGCTACGGCGACGAGCACGCGGGCGCGGCAGTTTATAAGTACCTCTCGCTGGGCGCACTTTGGGGACTTTGCCCGCCCCCGTTTCTCCCGCACAGAACGGTGCGGCTCGGAAGCTGCGGAGGCGGGGGTTGTGCTTAGCTTTCATTTCGAACGCTCCAGTGGTCGCAGCCGCCGCCGCCACAGCGACGATGGGCGCGCGCACCAAATATAGCACGGCGAGTAAAGCCGCCCCAAGATTGGTGAACGCGAGCTTCCTTCGGTTTTCTTTCTTCTTTTTTCTTCTTCTAAAGGAATATGAAACGAAAGTATCAGGTCGAGTTATAGATTGAACCATTACGCACGCACCTGCGATAGTAATTGCAGTTTGATAGCTACCGGATTGAGTCCCCGTCTGTGATCCGGACTGAGCGACCGAATGAGATCCCCAGTGGACTTTCCCTTCTTTTAATCTTTGCGCCCCCTTTTCCCTTTCCCCCAGTGTAAGGTAGCCAACCGGGCTCATTCCTGGTTAACCTCCCTACCTTTCATTTATCATTTGCTCTCTCTGGAGCGAGAACAGAGCCTTTCAGGGCGAGAGAATCGATACTAGCGAAAGCTAGTATAGACGCGAGCTCATACATGGTTCGTGACTGGGTCCGCAGTCTGCGTGAGAAGCTCACGGGGAGTCCAACATGTGAAAGAGCTTAGTATTTCTTGAGCCTGCGCATGGCAGTGTGGAATTCAGATTTGCTACCTGCCCGTATATATAGCTTGCGTTATAGTGCCCCTGTGCATCCTCCAACACGCCCTCAGTGCTAACTCTCTCCCTCTTTTCCTCTATGTATTCCCCTTTCCCCCACCCCCCGTGCAGGGTAGCAAACCGGGTGCTCGTTTGGATGACCTTCCTGCCTTTCCTGTCCTTGCTCTCTCTCTCTCTTGCATCCACGTCCTGCGTCCATAATTTTGAAGTACTAGCAAATCGAGAAGCCGCGTAAACAAAGACAAAAAATAACGACAGCACGAAAGAGGTTTCGCATCCAGCGACGAATCCATACTCGTGATAACCGAGTGAAAAAGCGGTCCTTGCAAAAAAGCAAGAAAGAAAAAAAAAAGCTATGTACGCGTGATCATATGGCGCACTGACGTCATTGTGGCCACCACGTTCGGGCACCAGCACGATGAAATCGTGCGTCTCCAACCTCACATGATAACTATAGTGTACACACGACCCCCAATAGGGTTGTAAGGGTATTTTTTTTTAAGTCCTTTTTGAGAGAGAGTAGATTACGAATCTAACAGTTCCAGAAGCGAATCGAATCAAATATCGAATACCGTTAGAATAGTTTTGGAATGAGGGACCGCAGTTTTCACCGTTAATATAAGGCAATACTCACATCGTAGTGTTTATAACGTTAGCTAGTATCCCTTATTACATTGCACGTTATGAGGCCTTAGTTATCGAAAATTACGGGGTTTTACGTGCCAAAACCGCGATCTGAGTATGAGGCTCGCCGTGGTGGGGGACTCTGGAATAATTTGAACCACTTGGGGCTCTCTTGACGCGCACCTAAATCTAAGTACACGACGTTTTCGCATTTCGCCCCCATCGAGATTCGGCCGTCATGGCCGCGATTCGAACCCGCCACCTCCTGCTTAGCAGCCTAACACCGTAGCCACTAAGCAACCACAACGCGTAAGTCTTGTTTATTGAAAGCACAGATGGAGCATCAGAAAGAATTAAATAAGCAGTTTTTTTTTTTTTTTTTCGAATAGGACTTTTTGGACAGTGCGAGTGATCATGGTTCAGCCGGAGACGTATGGCTGCGTGAGCGACGTAGCCTCTAACACTATGTAACTTCTGATGCTCCATGCCTAGTATGGCGGCGTGGATGAAATTAATTGTACACTGGCTCCTATTTTCTGTTTCGTAGAGCACAGTTGACGATTTTTGGATAGTCGTAAGCTCTTCGAAAGAATGACAGAAAGCTGAGCTAGTTGGTAAGGATTCATTATGCAAAAAAAGAGGTGAGGTGTCCGTCTGCACGCCTCACCTCCTTTTTTTGCATAATCTTCGAAAGACATCCGCATTTACGAATAGTGAGTATCCGATTCGAAGGCACAATCGAATGGGATGATGTTAAGTTTCTCATGCGAAACTTTCGACTATTTGCACATCCCTATAAAGTTGTACAGTTTTCTTACCGGGTGCAAGTAAAAAAATATATCTGGGCGGAATTCGAGCTGTTTGGTGGAACCCACATCCGGCAAAGTTTTGACGCCGACTGTAAACATACATCTGGAAACGCTATGTAGTGCACTCTCACTGTCACAGCGCACTGCCACGCAATGCGAAGAGCCCAACAAAAGGAAATATTATATTTATGACCGTGGTGCCATGGAAAAAAAAAAGAAGAAATAATAACTAGATACGATTACGCCGTATAATTCCTTGCGCGGCAAATCAAAGTGAAATTCAAAGTTCGGAAACGTCACGAAAAACGTCTGCAGATTCGAGTTCTGTTGATACGTTAGACAGGAAAGTGTTTCCCAGGCACAGCACTGGTACACAGCTTATCGAAAGTGCGCCGGGCGGAACCTGGCGGCCCCTTCGTTAAACCCTCAAACGCAGAGGCCACATACCCAAAAAAGAAAAAAAGAAAACACACGCAGGCGGACAAAAGTAAACGGAAGGTTGGCGCCTTCTCCACACGTCAACAGGCTCTTCGCCCCAATTTCTCCAGATGGTTTCGCGCGTCCTTCGGCAATAACAGATGCTATCGCCAAAAAGAAAAGATGTTCGACCTCCCAGGCACCGCTTTGCCCCGCAGTTCAAAGACCAGTGGACAGATGGCGCTACGCTAAAGAGGCTCGAATCACTAAGCTAACGCACAGCAGCTCGAGATAAACAACGGGCAACGTCGTTTCATTTACGACCAGGATTGACCTAGACACCGAAAGATGCAAAGAAGCGAAGGGGAGACGAAGGACTCTTTAAAATAAAAAAAAGGAAAATAAAAGTGGCAAGGTTAATGCCAAGAAACGAGTCACTCTCCCGAAGAGGCCTGCAGGCGAAGTCCCGTTAACGGGCTCCGCCGCAATGCACGCAACATGGCAGCTGCAGCAAGGCGCGCGGGGAAGAAAAATAGAAAGAATCAAAGATGAGAAAAGCGCTAAAGAAGAGATACCGCGGCTAGTAAAGCGAAATTAATGTTCGAAGTGGAAGCGATAAACGAAGCGGCGACGAAAGTTGCGTCATCACCTCGCCAGCCTCGCGCACAAGCTCACAGCGGTTTCCTCTTGGCCCCGTTTCTCGTTGCTCTTTTTTTTTTTACGAGCGTTATTAACGAGCGTGGCTCATTAAAAGTGTGCCAACATCGTAAAGAGCCGGCTTTTTATATGTATAAATACCTCCCCTGTACTGGTGGCAGAGGAGGTATATGAGCTCTCCCGCGTGTGATGGAGATCTGTTCGCTTAAAGAAGCTAAGGCGCCAGCTTGCTTGCTGATGGCGATCTACGCACGCGATATCTCTCCCTGATTCTCTCTCTCTCCAAGCTTTCATTGATAGGCTGTGCAGTCCCTGCTTTTTCTTCAACCATGCCAAGAAAGTACAGCGGTGACTTTACGGCTTCGTGGTAGTTTCCTCCCCGTTAACGTCGGAGAGCATATTGTGAGGAATAAACAACCTAAGCAGCCAGGCAAGAAAGAAAGATAGAAATGAAAGAAGGGAAGAAAAGAAAGCAGGGAAGAAAGAAAGACATGAAGAACCAAAGAAAGAAGGGAAGAAAAAGAAATGAAGAAAGAAACACATAAATAAGGAAAGAAGGAAAGAAGGAAAAAAAGAAAAAAGAAGAAAAAGAGAAAAAGAAAGAAGCAAGGAAAGCAAGGAAGAAAGAAAGAAAGAGCGAAATCGTTCTGCACGACTTAAATTCATGCATCAATTAAAGGACACTACAGAACTGAACTCACCCATTTACTTCATTTTTCGCCCGGGTATGCGTCTCGGCAACGACATCATCTAACTTAAACACCTTATCGCGTTTGTACTAACTGCTTTAGTACTCATTCCTTCCACGAACTACAACCGATTGGAGTAACCTCACTGACAATGAAGTGTTGCAACCGTCACTGACGTTGTTCGCACAACATATTACCTAGTGTGTGTTAATACATTTTGTCAGTTTATTGTTCTGTTGTATACTTTATTTCTACTGTTTGCCATCTTGTTCAAATGTTGTATTCCTTATGGTGGCTGTAGAGTTTCAACCTGCACTCTAATTTCTCTTTGTGTACGTTTTGCCTGTTTTGTGGAAGTGCTTAGTTCTTTTTCCAACCCTGCGATAATCCCGATATTGGGATTGCACTATAAATAAATAAGAAATAAAGAAAGAAAGAAAGAAGGAAAGAAAGAAAGAAAGAAAGAAAGAAAGAAAGAAAGAAAGAAAGATGGCATCGCTCAAGCAAGCTAGCTCCGGAAAGGCTGCAAACACCGCGTAAATGTAAGTGGCGCATACGGAATCAGCGGATATTGGAGCATGGTGCGCGGTAAGTGCAAAATTGCGCCCATGTCAAAATAATCGCCGAAGTCGCTCGAGTAGCTTTTCTTACTCGAGAACCCACACCGTGGCTCGCCACCCCGTTTCCTTTGCCTGTACCACCCATCCAGTGTCACAGGCGAACAAAAAATTATAATTAAAATTTGCTTACGTCCTCCTGCAAACTATACATCCTCCTGAGATTCGAAGACAGGTCAGGGACATAACTTATTCATTCATTCATTTGTATACAACACAGTCAGATAACACAGACGGGTGGTTGGACCCACAAACTTATCGGCTTGTCCGGGTTCCACTAAAAAAGTAAGCGTAAGAGCGACAAACCATGTATCAGCAAATCAATTCTATACATATTTCGGGAAGCATGCGAAAATACGAACTAGTTAAGCGTAATTGCTTTTTTAAGTAGGTTCTTAATATCTATCGGCGGGCTACAAATTTTCCTAGTGAAACGGGCTAAAAGGTTTCCTAGTGTTTCCCAGTGAAAGTTTCCTAGCGTTTGCTAAAGTTGAAATAGCTTTTCTTTTTCTTGCTTTTTCTTGCTTTCTTTTCCCAGGCACATCGCAGCATTGTGCGGTAGCCCGGTGTGTCGATGCTACATCCTTGATTTTCACCTCATGTCGCGGTATATTCGAAATGCACCTCGCGTGTGTTTTTCCTCGTCCGGGACGACACAGTGATCTACACCTCGAATCGGTGTCGATTTTCGAGGAAAATGACGGCAAGAAGATGGTTAAGCGACTTTCACGCAGTATCGCAAGCATCTGACTACATCTTAGATAAACATTTCGCGCATTCGGCCTTCCAAGTAATTGCGAACAGGGTTTGAAGGCAACGCGCCATATAATGTGCGATTGATGCAAGGCGGATATATAGCACACAGCAGTTGCTGAATTGCGGATTTACACGTTTGCAAGATTCTCTGAATTCGAATTAAATGTGCATCGCCATTCTGCTAACTATCGACACATCTTAAAGCGGAAAAAAAATTGATTACTGTACACCAGCGCAAAGTGAAGAGTCAATTCGGAAGTACAGCTTTTTTGCGAAACCCTCGCAAGCATTGCAAAAGTTTCGCTCAAGCTGTAAAAAAAGATAAACGTTAAGTGGGCGACGCTAAGAACTTTAAAAAGTTTCCCTCGCGGCAGTTTTTTTTTTTTTTTTTTTCACAGCACTCAGAAACGTGCACCCCCACCAAAGTCTCGACCCCCGGCAAAACGGTTACGCGCGGGGGTGGGAGGCCAAGTTAGGCCTTTCGAAGGCATCGTTGCAACGAACGCGGGAAACGCCTGATCGAGCGGCCAACTAGGGACGGGCGACACACAGTGTACGTGGCAAGCGTCTACATCCTCCGCAGGGGCAGCTGTTTGTCGCCCGCGTCGCCGTCGTGTCTCGACATTTCCAGCAAGCGTCGTCCGCGCGGCGCTCAACCGTAACTACACCACGGCGCAGAGCCAGCGTGCCGTGAATCCGCGATGAGCGCAGTTGCGAATAGTTAGTTAGTCACGGAGGCTTCCCGGTAACAGCGAAAGACTCCCACACACCGTGGCGACGCGACCCCGAAACTGGCTCTGCATTAGAGTGCGAGTTTTCTAAAAGAAGAAAGCAAAGAAGACGAACGTGCCGGAAATGAATAAGTGGAGGCAGTTTTAATCACGAGCAAGATCGGGACCATCAGTCTTGGAAACCATCCCGCTACGCATACAGGCTGAGCAACGCTGTCGCGATTCTCGGGTGCGAATACGTCTGCTTGCGCTGCGAGAGCAGACGACACGGTGGCGGCGAGCCTTTCGAAATATCGGCGTCACTTGATAGAGTTTTCAGACCCTAATGAAGATCTAGCGCTCTATTATTATGCTCATTAGGAACACGTGTTTCCGACGCCCACGGACTGACCGATCGCGTCGCCTAATTGTTAATCACTGCTCTTCGCGCAATAGCGGGGGAGCGAACGAAGAGTGTCTCCATGTGGAGTACAGATGTCAAAAAAGCAGACGGTACAGAATGACATCACAACGGCGCGTAATGTGGCACACGTAGTACTACTATTGGCGCGGCATAAAAACACCGTGAATCACGAATTCCGGAGAACAAAGAAGGAATTCGCGGTGACAAATGCTATACTCACAGCTGGTGATTACTAATTAACAACTTCTTCTCAGATCTAAAGGAGTCCTAAATACAATGCAGAATCGCAGACGAACACTATCTTTCGCGTCATTTAAGCCGGTTGATATTAGAACAGCATAGTGCAAAGTGGGCTTATCGTAAACTAGAAAATACGCGTAATCAAAAGATGGGTGGCGACGCCAACGTCAAGTTACCGCACTATAGACCGGAGTGACCATGGCATCCGAGATCGTGCGCGCTCGCATCTCAGAGGCCGTACGTACCGCGACGTCGAAACTTAAGATAGCGAAAGGTCACTACCAGCCCATGAAATTTAAAAAAAAGAAAAATATGATCACCTTCTGCAGGAACTAAACACTGAATATTGAATGTTTTGAGAATATTTTTTGCACAAAAACCGACCCAGACGCACGAAAGCGCCTTGCGATGTGTGACGTTAAACTATGGTAGCGTCCGAGGGGTTCCGGCGTGAAGTTCAAGAAAAAACTGCAGGACCTTCATTTCTCCTCCGGGAACCAATCTCTGGCCGCCAAATGAATAAAAATATGCATTCGTGCTGTTTCGTTCACCGATGTAAAGCGATTTGGCGTAATGCATTAGTGTCGGTTTCAGCGTCCACACACTTACGCCAACAACGCTTTTATCTGGCGACTACAATGACGTCAGTGCAAGCCATCTATTGTCGTATATCCGAAATCTATTTGATGTCGCTGGTTCATCTAGTGGGGGTAGCCGAACTCATCACTCTCAGTAGCGATAATAAAGTTTTATGACTGACTGATTCAATACGCGAAACTGACTCATCTAATCGGACTGCGTGCGCGGTACGAATAGATTGTTTCCATGTTACGTCACGGAGGCAGCTTCTCCAAGTGCTAGTACTCCAACATGGCGGCCGCAATTATCTCGACTTATGTTTCTCGACTTCATGCTTCGCTTCGGGGGCACGCACACCTGCTGGACCCCGCGCTCGAAGAAGGTCCTTCTACCTCTCTCACCTCACCACTCGAAACTCGCGAAACGCGCCGTCACACCAACCGACGTGAGGAATGCCTTAGCCCGTTCCTGCCCTCATGCAGTATCTTCCTGTTTGACTCATCACGTTGATAGATTGACGAAGGCACATTTTCCAGAGCTATTCCTGTCAGGGCTGGCAGAAATACTTTTACGAGAATCCCGCTTGCCAAAAAGTGCTGGCTCTCCCGTAATGGAGTGTAATGTAAGCATGAAATGGGCAACCGACAAAGCAGATTGGTTGAAGATGATGCTTGCCACAAATTTAAATGGGTGTAGTGCGTGTTTGCAACGGCACACCCCACCACACTACACCGCACAACGCCATACTGTGCACTGGTCCATATGGACGCTGCCCAGCAAGAAGAAAACCGGCTGACGGCGGCACGACAGGCAGCGAATTACGCTGCCCTGCCCAGCTAGAAAAAGAAAAGCGCCTGAAGGAGGCGCCGCGTAGCGTGGCGCCACCTCTCGAGGCGACGCAAAACCAGCGCCGAGGAACTGTTGGACCGCTGGCGTTCGTAAGAGCACAGGCAATCCTGTCTCACCACCAAAATATGACAATAAAGTGTATGGTGCCCTACATCTGCCTTTTGAACTTCGCTATTGGAAATGATGAATAAAACTGCAGCGTACTAGAAGTTATAGCTTGAGTGATATTGTGAATAAACATTAGGAAGAACTCGGAAGCAATTTTTTTGTGTACTTGTTTAAGCAGTAACTAGCGTATGTGATGTGGTCCTGTCCAAAGGGTTGGGGTCAGAGACCACATTTTCTTAAGTTTTGACTGGTTGTCCGGATGTTCTCGGTTGAGTGGACCGGAGAACGGCTTTTGCTTTCGGCTCAAGGTCACTTGAAGGTCGCCGACAAGGGCAGCTGAAAGCATTCCACGCTTAAAGACGAAAGCTCAGCCAGATGTCGACAGGGCAAAAGTGGCCGTCCCCTACCTGCACGGCCGTAATACCCTACCACAGGGCGAAGAAAGCGGTCGAGCGCTCCGAGATTGAGAGTGGTATACTCCACGCCCCTAAAACTGGGCTCCCTCTGCCGGTGAATGAATGCCTCTCGCTTAGAGAAACCGAGCTGCAGAAAAAGCATGCAACGCACTCCGGCCCCTGCAAGGCAGAGGTGGTGGTATGAAGCTCCTACGTCCTATGGTGGCCTGTATAAATCGGCCAGACGATCCGCTGTATAAACCAACACTTGCGTGACCATGTCAACAACCTTGGAGCGAAGCCTGCGGCAGCAATTTGGCGATCCACTGTGCACAGTGCGGGTGCAGCCCCCACTTCCGCCAGACGCGTATCGCCTGCAGCTACCGCGATAGCCCCGCTCGGGGAATCTAAGAGGCGTTTGTCCTGCATGCCACAGGGACCGCATGTGTTAGTACACGATCAGTTGCGTTAACCGACAAAGAGATTAAATATCTCCGCAGCTGAGCAATTCACTGTTCAGATAGGGTAGGAGACCGTTTCAACCCTCTTCCCTCTCTCTCTCCTGGAATGCGTATATATTTGTGCTGCAACAAAAAAACGCTTTGTCAGTAGTCAGCGCCTGTACTGTCGCCCGTAACGAAGCCATATGCCAACAAGTTCAGACCTTTTTAAAGCTATTGTGGCATCACGTTTCTTGTTTGCACAGCTTCTCGACGAGCCAGTACCCTAAGATGGCGGCCACGATGACGTCAGTGAAAAGTATCTATGATGTTGTATACAATCTCGAATGCGCGCAAGCACCAGCGATCACTCTGGAATTATGCAGCGCTACATGCACACATAGCGTGCGGATGGATGGTCCGTGGGTTCAGCTTTGAACGACCGGCGAATATATACGCTCGCTGCTATAGCACTGTGCGTCGAGTGTTACTTGCTTCTTTGGACACAAGTTGGCCCAATTAAGAGAATAAAATGGCAACTGATGCTGTTGGAACTTTTTCAAATGTCACTGTAACGTGCCAATCTACGTATCCTCTATTTCCTTTTTTTTTCATTTTTTAGGTCCTCACGATCACGTGATCACGCGTTGCCGATTTCTCGCATGCTGCGAAGAAGCTCGCATAACAGCACAACCAAACTGCGTCATGTAACCTACAAGAAGCAAACGGTGCAACTGAAAACCGGGAAACATGATTC
Source organism: Dermacentor andersoni (assembly GCF_023375885.2). Lineage (NCBI taxonomy): Eukaryota > Metazoa > Arthropoda > Arachnida > Ixodida > Ixodidae > Dermacentor > Dermacentor andersoni. The sequence continues at coordinate 64,245,499 of NC_092822.1, forward strand.
TGCAAAGCAATATGCGCATTTTATAGCGTTGGTCGTTAGCGCTTAACCCGTTCGTGGAAGACGGTGACGCATGACACTTTCAGCGAAGCGAAGAGGCGTAAATGTTCTTTTAAAAGAATGTTCGCCTTGCGCCCCTTCCGTATCGTCCGTGTAATTGCCCATACCGGTTTGCTACTCTTCGACGCACCATTTACCTCTGACGCACAGCGGCTATGACGTCGCGCTGATCGACGCAACACCTAAAGACCCTTGCAAAGCGTCAACATACTCACTTCGCACTTCTTCCCATACACGCAATCTCTTTTTTTTTTCAGTTGTTTAATTTTCGCTATATCAGTCTAAATTACGTAAAAACAATGTATGAATTCATGATCCGTGCGGAAATTTTCTACACACGAAGAGTCAGATGTTCTGTGACGGGTTCTGCCGCGTGCCGTTTGATGTTGAATTCCGATGGTACATCGCGAGCGCTCGGCTGAATCACGAACTTAATATTTATCTACTATTGGAATTCAACGTTATATAAGCGCCAAGTATGACTCTTGGGGCAAGCACAGGCCGTACTAATGCCACCGGTATTGCTGGTATTACTTTCCACCTTCAAACATAGCTCAGGGACCATCAGCGCGCGTCTGGAGCAGACGAACCTCTTTCGTCTGCTTGGCGGGAGCAGAAGACGGAGCTCAAGGTGTCAGCGTGTGCTAACGGCACGGGGGCAACGGCTCCGAAATGGTGGCACGGCCAAGCGGCACCGGAGCAGCGTATTTTTAAACTCACCGCAACCCGTACCTGCGCGCCAGGTCCTTAGCGCGCGTTGTCTGTTTCGAAGAAAGGAGCGCCGCAGCGCCGGAAAGCTGCGGCGGGGGGGGTTAGCCACTGAGAGGAAAGATTCACAGGCGAAGAGAAGACGACAACAATCAGAGAAGCAGCGACCAGGCGAGAACAAGCAGGTGAACAGACGGCAACAAGCTGTGAAACAAATGGGAAGGTGCGCCGGCCACGGCTGGATAATCAACAATAAACTCCGCGGTATTTGTCCAGGCGCTGAGAACTTCGAATGACACGTTCGTTCTCAAGTTCCGGAAGCGTTGTATGGAAAAGTACCTGGCATCCTTTGTAGTGATCGAGCGCAGACAACAGTGCCCGTTCCTTCCGACCAACAAGGAATACTACGTCAGGTCTCTTGACAAGTCGGATGCGCGTGTGAAGTTGTTTTTTTAACTATTTCTCTGAATCACTTTTTCCCCTTGCCTGGTTTAAGAAAGCCAGCACCAAGTTGTCAAATCCGTGGCAAAGTGAAAGACAAATAATTATAGAACATTGAAGACAATGTACAGCCCACACGCGTGCTACTTGGCATAAGGATCGCCGACAGAAAAACTAGAAACCTACAAGAAAAAAAAAAAACCCTAGAGCGCTATTTGAGTCACCGCACGCGCGCTGCTATCCGAGGTCTTCGATCTCATTCATTTGGATCTCGAACGCAGCTACCTGCGGGGTGAACCTGCGCGATAACAACCTCCTGGGATAACAAAGGAAGTTTCTGAGGGCTGACTAACAAACATGATGGGTGTCTGTTCTACAACGCAGAGCCTGCGCGGCCAAACAAAGCCAGAAAGCAAAACGGATAACAAGAAACAACGGATATCGCCAACCAGTACCGCGAAAACACTCATTAGCGGATCAACTTGACAGCGCGTTTGTTTCGTTTCTCCAAAAGAAAACCCAGCACACCTGGATTCGCGGAAAAGTTCGCGGAGGCCACCAGCGACAGAACTGTTACGACAGCAGAAAGGGAGGCGTCGAGTGCAACAACCTAGACGACGCTTGAGTCAATCACGCGACGACCGGTGCCCTTGCAACACCTTTTCGGCGAAACATTACAAGTGGTTTCTTTCGCACAGCCATTAACTATGCTAACAAACAATTGCGACGGGTCGGCGATCACGCGGGAGGCAAAGGGTTAATAAACAGAGCCAGGACAAACACCGGCAAAGCGGAAACGCGGTGGTGACAAATTGTCGAGGAAGCAGCAGCGCTATGCCACAAGCATGCAGACGACTCGCGCTTGTCGTTTGCTCAAAACGATCGAGCGAGTCATGCGCGAAGCAGATGCGCGCGTTGTCAAGCGTCAAGCCGCGAGGAACAAAGAAAATCAGCTGCGGCGAACGTTAACGCGTGTGCGACCGGCAACAGATGGGCGCTCGGCGCGACCACTAACAAAGTGTCTAAAAGGCGCGGACAACATTGAGTCACCAAAGGATTGCTGTCAGCGGCCTACGCCAAGCGTGACCTATCCGAGTGTGTGTGTGTGTGTGTCCTCAGCAGACGGCATGTGACTCACGTCTGGTTGAAATCGTCTGCTACGCCGGAGACTATTGCCGCTCGAAAATAAAACGGTTAACAGAACGTTTCGCCAGGAGGTGGTCTGACGCCTTGTTTTCTGCGAGAAGGGTCATGCGAAAGAAAGAAATGGAGAAAGAATGGTTGCTTACCACGCAGCAGGACGTATACGTACGAGCAGAAATGCAGGTGAAAGACGCAAGGATTGCGCTTGGCTGACAACGTCTGTTTTTGCACGAAATCGTCTGTCACGCACACGCTCTGTTGCATCGTGTATACTGGATTCATACAGTTCTAAGTGAGTTCAATGTCTGCAATACTATGAATTTTCGAAATATTTATCATCGTCCATTGAGTTACCAACTTCTACATCAGTGTTTGTTTTCCTTGGAACAAGTTTCGAGTGAATTTCGCAATCGCCAATGATCGCTGCAGTTTGCTTGAAACGCAAGTCGCATAATCTCGGTGCCTTATTATTATTATTATTATTTTTTGCTTTCATTGCCACATAGTGATAGGATCAAAGACGGCGTTCAAGGTGAAACCTGAGTGAATGACCCCTTTCACCCGCACACTGAAGGAATCGAACTTGTTCGCGACCTCAATTCATCAACATCCAACTCCGATCAGTCTACGCACATGAAATAAAAACGAACAAATAAAGAACGCCGTACTACTGCAAGCCGTGATTTATCACGACTCCTCCGCAGTCGTTGGAAGACCCACGAAAACTAAATGAAATGCACGCAGACAACAGGAAGTCTTCGAAAGCGCATAGTTGAGCGGAATAACCCTTCCCGCGACTGTAATGCGCAAGAAACATCGCATCATCCTCTGCGCCCTCCTTGTTGAACTCATGTTGAACTCTTGTTGAACTCTTCTTAACTCTTGTTGAACTCCCTTTGCCGACAAAGATGCATCACCTCGGAGATTTATACCGACTCTTGCGAAGGCGGGCTCCCCCGCAGGCAGTTCACAATTGATGGGTGTTCTCAGCTGGACTTCGAAGTTGCCCCCTCAAAGTCAATCTTCGATCTCTCGCGGTATCGGTCAAAGATGAAACCGAGTTCATCGGCGTTGCAGGATTTCTGCGGCTCGCACAGAGCATTCGCGACTGCTACGAGTTGAGAGTGAGCCTTTCCAACGAGGCACTTCTTGTGTGACAGACGGGAAAGTGTGAGAGTTAGATGACGTCCAATTTGTCTATCGGCGTAACTTTCCGCCGCAGTCGGGAACCGCCGTAAAGACGTCGAACGGCCCGAATTCCAGTTTCATCCATGGTGCGGATCATTGACCTTTCTTTCGTCGGTCGCAATGCTGCCGCCAATGCATCTCGCTGTAGAGTGGGGAAAATCTTTGGCTTACAGTATCTATAGCAGCCGTATTACACGATAATGAGTTAAGTTTATTGCTTTCACATCGCTCGTCTCGTTTCCAACAAGGCGTCCACATCTGAATGGTTGTACCTGCCATGGTCATCTGCTGGCACATCTGAGCATGCAGTGCTTGAGGCTAAACCAATCAATCAATCGATGCAGCACGGTGAATGTGACAAGGTGGGTGCATGCCTACGACAAAATAGGTCTGTCAAAGTAGCCCACATAAGCAACGAGGCGGCTTGTCTGAAGCAGCCCAAAATAGGCGGCGCACGTGATTAAAAAAATGAAACTTAATAGCCTCTTTACTGACCTGCTTGTCTACTACGTCGATCAAACTTTTGTAGACGTTTTCGTAGATGGTCGAATTCAGTGAAACAAAACATTCAAGAGAAGCGGTCAGAAACTGGTCGCCATCGTCGATTACACCGCTACGGTATATACGGAAATCACTGATAGCAATAGCCTTCAGACCGGTCGCCTTATTTTCAACGAGATTGTCGCATCCGCAAGTGGTTGTATACATGTCATGGTCATATTGCACGTGCTGCCACACCTATAGGTGTGCAGTTCTTGGGGGTCAATCAATTGATACCACTCGATCGACAGAGCAGGAAGATGCTCAAGCAAAAGCTCCTCGTGATTTTTCTCTATTCACCAGAGGTATAGACCCTCTTTTTACACCAGTGTGAAGATTCCGCTGAAAAAACAACAACAGAAGGAAACGTTGGCGCTTGCGGCACGACCACCTGTCTACTGCGGGAGCCTCGAGCTAACCTATCACGTGACATTCCTGCACTATGCTGTAAGGTACTACCTATTTCGCGTGCTCTGGCGTTCGAGACTTCATACTTTAGACTGAGCGGTTAGCGCTATGACACTGAAGCATTGTAGACAAGCTCCATGTTCGTAAGCAAAAAGGCATACAGTGACCTGCGTTTTTTCCCCTTAAAGTTAAGAAAAAAAAAGATGTGTATATGGCATGCTTATTTCCGCTTAGATATTGCAAAGATTTTGCAGCGAGATGTCATATTATGGTTCCCAACATTCAGCACATTTAACGGTATTATGTTCCACATTTCTCCAAAATATTAAAGAATGCGAATTTGCCTTAATCTGCGCCCCTCGCGAGGCCCATATCGCCACCCCTCATTGGATAACGGGTAACCAATCTCGAAGGCCATGCTTCGGCTTACTGCAGATGGCGCAAGCAACCAGATGACGTCATAGCCATCATGTTTCGGAAAAGAGCTTTTGAAGGGGAGCAAAGGAAACAAACTTCCCTTTTTTTCGGCATAAACCAGGTAGATAGTAGTGCCAAGTGTTATATCGATGGATCGGGATCGTGAAATGCGATATCGCTGCTGAATTTGGTCAAATATAAAAGCAGCGGTGAGCGAATAATCTTTAAAGCTTTTTGAAACAAACAGCCACGATCACCACACACGTGACACCCGCGCGCGTTCGCAAGATCAGGCTTCGGAATGGCCGCGACCCCAGCAGTTGCATAGCTCTCACATTGAGAAAAAAAAATTAAATTATGAGGTTTTACGTGCCAAAACCACTTTCGGATTATGAGGCATGCTGCAGTGTTGGACTCCGGAAATTTCGACCACCTCGGTTTCTTCAACGTGCACCTAAATCTAAGTACACGGGTGTTTTCGCATTTCGCCACCACCGAAATCCGGTCGCCGTGGCCGGGATTCGATCCCGCGACCTCGTGCTCAGCAGCCCAGCACCATAGCCACTGAGCAACGGCGGCGGGTAGCTTTTATTTCGAGTGCCGCCTTAATCGAAACGACTTGAATCGCATTCAACGTTTACGATTCCACGCGCCGACGCCCGATCCTACGCGCATAACAATGCGCTCTCGCTGGTCCGAAAGAGCGAGAGCGACAAGGCGAAAAGCGTCGCCTACGCGCGTTCACACCAACGCTATACGCGCGACAAGAAGAAGGCGTGTCCTTGTAATATCGAGAGAGGCGAAAACGCGATACGGCGGATCCTCGCTCGCGTTACGACAGCAAAAACTCCGCGTAACCGCTCCGCGAACAAGATATATATGCGGGGAGGGGGGGGGGGGGGGCAGCGGAGGCGCTCTATGTAATACTTGGAGATGACTGCCCACAAATTGCGAGCGAATACATACAAGCGGCGCCGCGTCATCGATCCAGCGAGTAGTATTGCAAGTCGCGGTCGGCGCCGTGACTCGAATTACAATTTAGGACAGGCCCGTACGCGCCGTTAATTCTAATTTATAGACGGTGCTCGACTTCTAAGTGGGTCAATTAAATCGGCGTTAAGGAAATGGGGGCAGGCTCGAGAGACGCTCGTTAAAGGGATAGGTCTCCGCTATATAGCTGGCTTGCTACAGAGTCGGCGGCGCACGGAAATTGGCGGCTACGAGAGGACGCTCACGGACGATCATTAATCGCTAACGACGCGGAAATCGCGGGGGCGCTATTGAAACGCTAAGCCAGACGCAATATACAACAGTAATCCCAGCTTTTTTTCCGTCTTTAAGACTGCTCGCCGAACGCGGCAATAGCTTCAGACTCTTCGCGAGCTTTTGATGGACTGCGTCAGGAAGGAGAACGGAGGCACACCGGCAATGTCTGCCGGAATTCAAGGTGCATGGGTCTAAAAAGAAAGAAAAAGAAAGAGAAGCAAAAGGAAAAGATGAAGAAAGGAGAGCCTTCCAGAACAACCATGCATGGGCACGGTTAACCCAACGGCTACTTGTTCATTCTGTGTAGCACACTCGGTCGTGAGGGTTTGGCTCCGTCTCAACGCAGTCTTAGCGGTTATACGACGTTCTTGATATGCGTTTTTCTATTGTTATTTAGTTTCCTTCGTTCTTTTTATTCTTATTCGCTCTATTTGATCTAAGCGACTTGTAAGCTGCGCGGCTCTAACAAGCCTCCTGCTCTTTCCCAAGCGTCGTCCACTAATTGGGCAACACCTCTTTCCCACCCCCCTTCTCGGCAGTCGCCCGAGGGAATCCAACAAGTTACATAAAAGGGCCCCGAGACCCGACAAGCCGAGACCGCGTAGAGCACCAACCACCGACGAGATGGAGGGGGGGGGGGGGGGGTGGAGGGGTCAGGGCCAAGGTCAAGGCCGAGCGCGCGACGCGGCCGGGTCTAGCTCGCACCTCCGAAACTAGGGCCTTTTCCGCGCCCCTCGCCGAAACAATTAACAGAGGCGCCGCTTTATCAGCGACCCTGTTGGTTTATCTACGTCGAGGCCCTTCTTTCATTTCATTCTTTGTTTTTGTATCTCTCTCGCTCTCTTTCTTTCTCCGCTTCCCGCTAGGCTTGTCCGTGAAGCGCTGCAACGTGCTAAGGAAAGGCGACAAGTCGCCTTGGAGAGGCGCGAATTAGGCCAGCACAAAGATGCAGCTGCCTGGCGCCCTCTTTAAATCTTTTCTTTCTTTATTTATTTCTTTCTTTCTTTCTTTTTTACTTTTCTTTCTCTGACACGAGAGAGCCGTGCGCGCCGACCGTATTTAATTAATCATTGCGCCGTATAGCAGATATGCAAGCGGTCGCAATTTTGCTTCTCTGTTATCTCGTTCCGTCTTTGTTTAATTATTCTCTGCGTCTCGCTGCACAGCCTCTCGCGAGATCGCGTCTACCATATACTCCAGTTTTCGGTTACACCACTCTATACAAGTGTTTCAAACAGTGCCAAGAGCGCGGTGTGCACGCGTCGCGAGGCAGGCGCTGAGAATAAACAGTATGAGAGGAAGAGAAAAAAAAAAATTCATCAGAGAGACTAAAGACTGCTAACCTGTGCAAATGCGATAACATTATAGTCCCTCTGGTGAAATGTCTCAATTTTACACACTCACGCCGTGGCGTGGCGCTACCTCCCCGTTGGCTGCGCCGCCACGTGCCCAATGATGAAGGCACTAGGCCGCAACCTTTAGTCAGCCAGTTGGCTGCGACGTGACGTGTGCAATGAAGAATGCATTCGGCACACATTTGGTAAGCCAGAACCGTGGAGCCGCGGTGGCGTTGAGGAAGCGTGCTCGTTTCGAACGCCAGAGGCCCGGGTGCGATTCCCACCCAGACCGAACTGTACCAAATCTTCTGTTCAAAGCCACTAATGCACTTTGTTTACAGGAACCTCTCTGAGAAGAAGAAAATACACTTTATTAAAAAGGATGGTCAGGCAGTTTTTTGGTTGTGGTGGCCTCAGGTGACGGCTCGAAGTCCCTGGACTCGGGCACTCGCCGAACGGCCCAGAGCTGGTCTTCCAGCTCCGAAATTTTCAGAGCCGCCTCACAGCGGCGGCGACCTCAATCCGAGCATTTTTTTACGTGTTTTCACCCTTTGCGCAGTCGGCCACTTTTGGTACCATCTTTCAGTCACGCCGACGACGACGGATTTTCGCGTAATGGGGCATATAATACTCTCTCCTCTCTCTCTCTCTCTCTCTCTCTCTCTCTCACACACACACACATGGGAAGCGCTCGTACGAAGCCTGCCAATCGGCCTGGTCACTCGCGCAGCCACGGTCGCGCTCGGACGCAGCTGCAGACGCGCTCGGACGTCGTCGCTTTGTCAGCTTCAGTTTAATTTTGATGCCTCCAACGAGGCGATTAGAGAGCTGCCGGCGGAAGCGCGTCGAGTGAGACGCCGCGCCAACGCGAAACAATGCCGTCGTTAATTGTCAGTGACACCGTCCGCCTGCTCCTCCTCCTTGTGCAGATGTCACAACTTTCACCGAGCAGACGATCCTCCGCAAGAAGACCCTGAACAAACAGACGTGCAAATTTCTCGCCGCGTTGGCGCCGGCAGCGGACAGACGGACTCGCCCGCGACGCCGGCGCAAATTTCACGCGTGCCCTTCCCTCGCGCGATTCTGCGTCCGCACCGAAGAAGAAGAGACCGCGAAGTTTTGAGCAACGCCGTCGCAGTGTCGGAGGAGACACGCGTCGTGCCGGCGATCCTGTGCGCGCGCTGCAAAGCGCCCTTGAGTCGGCAAGCCGGCGTGTCGGCGAGAGAGCTTGTCGCGGAAGAGCCGACCACTCCCACGGTATGGAGTGTCGTAAGCAAACGCAACGCGCGGGAGTATTGAAATGAAAGTCACTTAACTTTCATTTACCACTCACCCCCCCCCCCCCCCCCCCATACCCCGAGGCTGATTCCTGAGCGTCGATATACCAAGCACGCTCGCGCGAAAAGTCAGCTTCGTGTCGGTCCAAAACGATGCGAGCGTGTGAGCGTGGGCACATGCAAAGACCCAGTACATAGTAGTTGCGAAATTTCGCGAACGAAAACGCTGGCTGCAGACAAAGGTGATCAAACGAGATGTAACCGCATTACAAGAAAAGAAAGGAAGAGCCGGCCTGTATTAACTATTGCTGCGGCTATAGGGTTGGCGTTCAGGGTACGCAATCCACGAAGCCCATCGACTGCTACGTCAGGCTGTAGAAAACGAAGGAAAAGGATTTACTAGCTTAGTTACACGGTTCCAGTAACGGAAGCCCACTCCATGGAGGAGCAAGTTAAACGGTGAAACGTCTGGGTTCATATCAGGACCCTCTGTCCACTGCTCGAGAAGTCCTCGCTTTCAATGCAGTCGTTTTCCCTATAGGCGAGTCAACTAGGGAGTCTGAAGACTGTCCAGCAGCAAATCACAATCGTCGACTCCGTTGCGATACCGCGGCCATGCTGGTAACACTCCGCAGTAACACCACCTCCGAAGCCCGATGTGTTGGAATGTGTCGCAAGAAAGCAAACTGCGACTTCCAGGTCATCGTCGTTGTCCCCCCCCCCTCCTCTCCCCTTTTTTTTTTCATCCTTCGCTCAGGCTGCCAAGTGAAGGGTGACGTAATGGCTTTTTGTGGGACCCGCCAAGAGTCGGTGTCCACACTGCTTTGACCTTTGGATAGGCGCTGATGGATTGGCGGTGGTTTGACTCGTGGTAAACGTCCAATTAACGCCTTTGTGCTGTTGAGACGTAACACTACGTACTTTTTCTGTGTTGCTTGCTTGTTTAGCCCGCTTATATTTGTTATGTAACGTTTGCCTATAAGCGGGAAGTAGTGTACTTCACCCGTGGTACCAACTTTTCCAAAGCACATTTAATAATAATTATAACTCTAAAAATGCTCCATCGGATAACCTTACTCTTCTATGCAATACGGCTTTAAAGGGTGATAGTATTAAGGTAGCAACAGAAAACAAGAAAGGCCTCCTTTCGTGATTACACGTAAACCTGAGAAGTATACTGCTAAACGAACAAAACGAACTGCTACGATGGTGTCTGTTGGCGTTTACCGATGTTTACTTTCTTTCCGTTGTCTTGTTTCCACACTACCACGCGAGTGAACCCCGACGGTATCCTCCGCGCCTTCTTCTGTCGTTCGCACGTAAACGTATACAACTGCAATCTCTCGGTGACCGTGCAATGACACGTTGTCAATCCCACCTAGCTAGCCGTACGAGTACACGTCATCCACCGGCAGGCGAGTCCCAGGCACGGGAGTCTCGCAGCACGGCACCCGGAGTGACGTCGCGGCCTTTGGGGAAGAGCCAGAACGGACGAGCTGCGAGAGGTCGATGACGTTTGAGGGCAGCGAGCGATGGCATTTCGCCATTCTTCGACTCTGGTGGAAAAGTTCTAAAAAAAAAGGAAAAAATCTCCCGAGCTGCGCAAGCTAATCATCCTGGCTGGCGGACCCTCGGCCTTCTCAGCTAGTTGGGCGAGTTAGTTAAACATTGCAGGCGTGTAAATGCGCGTAAGAGACACGGTCGAAAGAAAGGACAATATCCGCTACGTGCGTCTGGTCCGTTCTTTCGTCCTTGTCTCTGTAGGCGCATTTGCACGCTGGAACGGTTCAGAGCTTGTAGCATGCCGATCGTGTTCTACCGAAATCGAGCACCGTTTGGAGAGGGCTTGAGCCACGCAACGCCATCCTCATCGCCCTCGTGTGCATTTTTCTTTTTCCGATGAAACCCAATGTGGGCAGGGTTGGCATCATGAATGGTGGCGCCTATTTTCTACCAGCATAGTTGAGGAAGGCGTATCAGAGATATGGGCCGGCTCAAACAAACAAGCAAGCAAAATAATATGAAGTGAATAAAAGTCAGAACGCGCTCGCGTTTATTTTATAGCCAACTCAAGAATGCCGCATTGTATACAGAAGTCCGCAATTCTGTCAACGGAGCACTCGAGCGTTGCGCTTAATTAAATTCAGAGTAATCAAGCACTATGTTTGAAGCTGCTTATTGCGAGCGTCGTTGAGGTCCGTGGTCGAACCCATTGTTTCTCAAAAACCGCCCAGCAACGCACAAACATTAATTTCTTCTCATCGCCGAGCACAGATTCGGCGCTTTAGAAAAAGAAGAGTGCCGGCGAGCGTTCATCAAGTAACGACAGCTTGCGGAAAGAGAGACAAATGAAAAAGAGAAACAACGGCGAAAGGCAGCATAGTTCGTCTACTTAAACCTGGGTGCACCTTGAGAAACACCAGGTGGTCGAAATTATTTCCACAGTAGTAGGCCCAGGCAACGTGCCTCAGAATCAGATCGCGCTTTTTGGCACGTAAAGCCACAGCATTCACTGCACAACTGCAATGCTACAGTACGCGAAAGCACGAAGACAAATTGAAGCCAAGACGCCCGCAAAAATAAAAAAAAGAAAGAGAGAAGAAAGGAAATGACGCACATTTAACTGAGGCGCGTGTGCAGACAGGAAACAACCTGCTGTGAAACTACACCTGTGTCTCGTGACCTCTAGATTGTGCAACGCAGTTATTCTGCCGCAGTAAGGAGTTGAAGGCGTTCTTTTTCTTATTTATTATTTTTCCCCTTCCTTTCGCTAGCTCCTACCATGGGCAGTGAACCCGACAGGTCGCCAAACCTTCCGCGATGACTTATACACATCTGGCGGGCGAGCAGCCAATTTCAGCACAGACAGACCGTCTCGTTTCCTTTCGCACTCGCCTCATTCGTTATAGCTGTTAATCTTCACTCATTAGCGTAACACCAACCACGCGTGCGTTAATTATAACGTTTCAGAACTGCTTTAAGCGTGTAACACTTTGTCGTCACCCTAATGTGCACTGTTTGAGAAATGTAATCCAATATTGCGCGAAAGTCATCGTGAGTCTAATGAGCATCAATGATTTACACAAAGGGGAGTCGACAAGATTTCGTACAGATAAACAATATTCAGAGCAAAGCCGAATAGTTGTTTACAAGAAACGAAATCTGGGCGAGCTTGTACAAATGCGTGTTTGCCTTATTAGCGCAAAGAACACGATGGCAGAAGAGAAAACGAGCATGAGAAGATCCGGGACCTGTAAAACCTAGGGAAAGTACCGGATTAGCTTTTCTGCAGCCAGCTTTGTTACTCGCTCTCCAAGATGTGTCTGGGTCGTGACGTCATGACAACGTATGGGTGGTCACGTGGGAGCAGTACCCACATATATTTGAAAGGCTCATAAAGTGTCCGCCTATTTGTGTGATGAGCGCCCGTTGTCAGCCAGCCAAAGAAACTACGGACCGTTCCGTAAATATGATTCCATCCGTGACAGAACATACATTTAATCATCCACCTATACAATCACGTATACCGTATGTACTCGTGTAAGTCCCGCCTTCGTGTAAGGCCCACACCTCCGCAATGGAGAGCAAATATTTGGAGAAATGGTTTTGCTAACCATCAAGCGCATTATAGTACGCTGGTTATTTACCGCAATCCGCTACAAGATTAGTTCCGCCTCCGAAAAGTCGGTCGGCGACTGTTCATAGTCAACGGCCAGTGGTCACATTTATTTCCATAGCACCCGAATCGCAGTTAGAGGCTTCAGTGAATAGCCATATGCCTGCATCATTTAAGGCTCACGCCCGGTAGAAATTCACGAAAAGAAAAACGCGAACCTCGCACGAGTAAATACGGTATTACCAGCGAACGCTACGCGGATACGCGAACAGCTATCGAGACAGTAACAGAAATGGAACGTGCATGAGCTCAGAAATCAAGAACTTCTATAGTCACTGTCGTTGAGACAGACAGACAGACAGAAAGACAATGAACTTTATTTGGTCATTGAGAACCTGCAAGCTTCTCTATGACTGCGTTTCCACCGGCACTCCGAAAGAACCTCGAGCCGTGTTCACATATGTCTTTTCGTTTGCAATAGGCGTTTGTAAATGGTCGGCCGTCTTCCGTGAAAATATATTCGCTATCATTAAGGGCTCTTCATCATCGTCATCATCATCATCATCGTCTTCGTCGTCGTCTTTATGTCCACGGGCAGGACGAAGGCCTCTTGCGGCGATCTCGAATTACCTGTGTCTTGTGAAACTGCAAATTTCCGAAATCCACCACACTGCCCATAATTTCCCGCCGTCCTCGACAGTGCTAACTTTCGCTTCACACCCATTCTCCGTAACTCTGACAGACTGCCGATTATCCGCCGCGTACACATTAAAAGGCATGCCGAAGCTCCTTCCTCCGAATGCCAGCTACAGAACATCGGCTACCCGCGTCATGTCTCTAATCCAACGCAATCAAGTCGAACGTCTTGCACCAGTTCTAAAAATAAAAAAAACTGGTCTAGCGTACGAACTGGGTCGCGAACACGGGCCCCTGCACGGCGCGAACTATACCGGATCGCGAGTCAGCGGCAGCCTCCCGCGTAAACAAACCGCTCGTCGGTGTTCTATCACCGTCACCGGACACAGAAGCGGCGAGCTGCCCCGCTATACGGACCGCGTAGTGGCTGCACTGCAAAAGGAAACCCCTCCGCCGCACTGTGTAGCGCACAACTACACATTCGCGACGCTCCGTCTCTCGGCGTTCGTATATTTAGCAGCCAGACTCATCGCCGCCAGCCGCCGCCGGCCCCGGAATAGAAGACGAACTCGTAAAAATTCCAACGCCGCCAAACTCGCCCTCGAATATAGAAACGAGCGGCGTATATACGCGCGTTTTTTTTTTTTTTTTTTCGCGGCGAATGTATAAGAGCGAGAGAAGCCTAAATGGGAGGATGGGGAGGGAGGGAGTGAGACGAGATAAACGCGTCCCCTTTTATCTCGCCGGCATTAATTCGGGTATTAGCAGCACTCTGCGCTAACCCGCGTCCGTGCCCTTTATCGGTCAACCGGTCAGCCGTCCGTACGTCTTGTACACCACCATGCAAGCGCGGAGGGGTGCCGACGCTGCCGCATTTGTCAAGCGGGGCTTCGCGCGCTCAGGTCTGCCATTATATTTCTCTTAGCCTCGTATAGTGAACGATTACGCTCCACATTTAGGCGCCGACGAGCCACCCGATGTAGGAGAATCACTGTGCGAGCGAAGTGAATTTCCTAGAGCGATAATGGCCCCGCGGTCGGCGGCGATTTCGGGAGACGCGCGCGCGTGGAGCAAACGCCGACTGCGTCAGCACGCGGTGCGTTGCTCGGAGCACCATGCAGCCCTACAGCCCAGTTCCTCGTCTAATAATTCACCCGGTGACGGGGTGTGCCCGTCAAAATGTAGACCTCCGCTTGCCGTATACCCAGTACAACGCGCTGTATACATAGCCCTAGTTCGTTTCGCAGTTAAGAGCCTTATTTACGGCTAGCTTTGCAATCCTTTCGTGTCGATATTCGGGGCGGTGCTGACTCTATACCTGAACCCTGCGATCGCGCACGACCTTCTTTGCTTCATAATGCGCCAGCACGGAGAGACTGTAGTAACTATGCAGAACAACTAACAAGTCTTCGTCAAAAGTTCTAACCTCGCCGCGCGCGCTTAGCATATGCGGCTGGTCCAACTCGTCCTGTGTGTCGATGCGAAATTATTTTCAAATGTGCAGCGCAACGTCCCCGAACTACATAGCGAGTTGCTAAATATGCTCTACAGTGCAAAGACTACGGATTGTTTTCGAACGCTATTTCGATTAATTTCGAATAACGTGCGAGCCAGGACCGATGCCGTCCAGGACCGATGACGGTCACCAAGCGATCGCTCCTCGCTAAAACGAGAATGACTCGCCCAACCCATCGCGATGCAGCGTTTCGGTTAAGAACGAAAGAAACGACCATTCGTCAATGCACCTAAGCATGCGAGCGTTTGCGTTTTTGCACTCCGCACCCGTGCGAATGCGGCTGGAAGTCGAACCCGAGACTTCCAGCTCAGCGTCGGTATACGTCTTAACCACAGACACCGCGACGGATGCGGTACAGAAAAACCACGCCCGCTGTGTTTGTTCATCCCGCAGACAACTACGATTGATTGATTGATTGCTTGATTGCTTGCTTGATTGCTTGCTTGCTTGCTTGCTTGCTTGCTTGCTTGCTTGCTTGCTTGCTTGCTTGCTTGCTTGCTTGATTGATTGATTGATTGATTGATTGATTGATTGATTGATTGATTGATTGATTGATTGATTGATTGATTGATTGATTGATTGATTGATTCATTCATTCATTCATTCATTCATTCATTCATTCATTCATTCATTCATTCATTCATTCATTGAAGCAAGTGAGTGAGTGAGTATCGTAAAATTAGCGAAAGTACGTGATAGTTATCGAGTGAGCGACTAAGGGGACGACGTCGAGCAATTCATGGAGTTTTCCCCAACCGCCAAATTCAACCGAATTCAACAGCAACAGAACAAACGCAGCAACTTGGAAACAGTGGGACAGTGTGGCACAGTCTTTTTTTTTTTGCGATAAAGACTTACCTTGAAGGCATAATTCTTGGTGCGTATATGTGCATTATATGTGTGGCACAGTCAAGCAAATGCGCGTTTCAGTGTGCAAAGAGCGCTTCGAAATGCGCATGTTAAGGGCTCTTTCGGCTCAGTTCACATGCAAAGCATCGTCTCCCTCTCTCTCTCTCCGCATCGTTACATCACATCCCAACACGTGCCTGACCGCAACGTGAAGGTCGCTACGTGATCAGTCACAGCCTCCCGGCGCTGCTGCCCGGTCGTCAACGCGTGGTGAAAAAATCCAGCCGCGCGAGAAAAAGTAGCAACGCGCCCACAAATACACTGTCCCTGCGTGGCGTGCGAACTGCCCTCGAGAACCGCGATGACGGTCATCGGGCGATCGCTCCTCGCTAAAACGAGAATGATGTGCACCACCCGTCCCGACCCAGCACTTCGATTACGAAGGAAAGAAAGGAAGAAACGGTGATTCCTGAGTGATCAGTATTATTACGCGCACGGTACAAGGAAAACCGGTAGCAGCAGGAATTCCAAAATTGACGCCCTTGACGACGCGCCCCTCGATCCAAGCGCGTTAGCTGGAAGAGGAGCCCGACCGTGGTGCCTGCCTGCACACGCCCCGTTGTCCTCGTACGGAGGACGGGCCTCTCGTTTCAGCGAATCATCAAGAGACGCGAATCTCCGGTATTGCGAAGCGCGATCGACGAAACGACTGGGAGAAAAAAAGAAGAGAAAGAGACGTGCGACTGCCGAAGGGCCTAATTCTCGCATCCGTCTCCTAGGTGCGAAGAAAAGTCGCACGAACGACTGTTCGCGTGACGAGAGTTCATTTGCATGCTTTTCTACACTGCGGGTTCGAACGAGAACGATTGCTTCCTCGACGCCGTGCCCCACTGCCTCCGGGTCGCATGCGCTGCAACGATTATTAAACTGGGACAGAAGCCAGAAAGCCAAGTACAGCCTCTTTCCTTGACTGATGAGTGTAAAGGAATCATTCTTCTTTTTAACTTTTAATGTGGTGACGATCGTCGCAAGAGCTAAGTTCTCTAAAACTGGTACAGCGCAACATAGAAAGGAAGAAACAAACCGGGCCGACCAGATGAAAGAACAGAAGTGAGTGAGTGAGTGAGTGAGTGAGTGAGTGAGTGAGTGAGTGAGTGAGTGAGTGAGTGAGTGAGTGAGTGAGTGAGTGAGTGAGTGAGTGAGTGAGTGAGTGAGTGAGTGAGTGAGTGAGTGAGTGAGTGAGTGAGTGAGTGAGTGAGTGAGTGAGTGAGTGAGTGAGTGAGCGAGCGAGTGAGCGAGCGAGTGAGCAAGATTTCAACGTCATAAAAAAAAAATTATGGGGTTTTACGTGCCAAAACCACTTTCTGATTATGAGGCACGCCGTAGTGAAGGACTCCGGAAATTTCGACCACCTGGGGTTCTTTAACGTGCACCTAAATCTAAGTACACGGGTGTTTTCGCATTTCGCCCCCATCGAAATGCGGCCGCCGTGGATTTCAACGTCATAAAGCAACATCAGGGGACTAGGAAGGGACGTGGTGTGGTGGAGGGCTCCGAATCCATTTAAGCGCCTGAGCTTCAACAAACGAGTAACCGAAATATAATCACACGAGCGCTGAAATCCGTTCTCATGGGAAGTGCTGTCGCCGCGTTCGGGAATCGAACTAGCGACCTCGTGCTCTGCAGAATAACCCTATAGCTACAGAAACGGGAAGACGAAAGCTTGTGCACTTTCTTTCTTTCTGTCTTTCTTTAGAGTTTTTCTCAGCCATCATATCCAGCATCGCACTACTCTCACGTAACACATTCTGGCTTCCATGTAGTCAGGCACACGCCAACCTGTCGTCTCGCCCAGCTATTTCGCGCGTGCCACCCGTTCGCCTTCACTAATTTTCTAACGCCGCCATTCTGAGTTCCGCGCAGCACAAGTTCAGCTCCCGTTTTTCGAAATCCAAGGCTTTACATACCTCGTCGAAGCCTTGCTCACTGACTGTGCCCCGGAGGACCTTACATTCTTTAGGCTTAGACACGTTGCACAGTTTTGCTAGCATTTCATGCTGCAATGCCCGCTATCCCCAAACTCTTCCAACATTTTCGCCGGTGCACTCAACGCACACTTCCGCTATACGCTAATCGCAAACCTCCCCCCCCCCCCCCCCCCCAAACGAGTCGAGTAACGTTTGAGCTGGCCCAAAGTTGGCTTCAATTGCGCCCTCAAAGGGCGCAACACTTACTATAATTATGGAATTTAACTTCAAGTTAATCTTGCACTGAATTCAAGAGTGATAGAGTGAAGCGAAAGGAGCGCTGACACATTCTCGAAGCCAGAGAAATTCCACCGCATGCTTCTCTCCCGTAAAAGAGTCACCCTTATCAAGTATAAAGGTTGTGAAACACGTAAGGTTAATCTGATACTAAGGTTGGTCTCGGAAATGACCCACCTGGCGACGTCGACATATATTGTGACGTGATGGCACGGAGCAGGATTTTATCGCGGTGCCTCGGGCGCCAAGCAGGAGAGAATAAGAAGAGGAGGCAACCATCGTGGTCTTATTTAGCTCTGCCCATGGCGCCTAAAATACCACGACGAATCTATGCCCACCAGCTCAAATTTCACTTATCGAGCGAGATTCGCTGACGCAGTGTAGCAATTCGGCTAGGCATGATGACGTCGCTCATGAAGAGAGACAAAAGTCAGCGTTTATTTTGGCTCAGGTCGCATGTGACGGAGTGGGCCTCGTTTCGTGACGTCACGATACACTCACCAGATGGGTGCAGAAACTGAAAGTGCTTCGTAGTCATTAAGCCATTAATGGAGATCTGACGATCGTCAGTATTTTTTTTCTAGGTTTTACAAGGTTTGGATCCTGATATAGAGAAAAAGAAAAGAAAAGTAGCGTCATGTCAGTGACGTCATGTCAGCCAAAGTCAGTCAAAAGACAAGTTTTTCTCGACAACGGTAACATTAGCTGGAATCTAGCACTCCTTCACTCTCTCTGCACGTTCCTTAATTGTACCCCACCTCAGAAGTCGTTGGCAGCACCGCAGCAGGCACCAGGCGTGCGCGGGCAACATCCTTGCGCAGCGGAATACAGTTCCAAACGTAACTGTTTTATTAATGGCGGGATTAGATAGTTTTACGGCTACTTGGTACGTGTTACATTACAGCGACACGTGACGCATTAGGAAACGACACGGCGCGAATGAGGACATCTCGAGCGCGGCATTCGGCCTTCCTATTGGCTAAGGGAGCCTCGACGCATCCATAGAGCTGCAAACCACTTGTGAGATGGAGTATATAGTTGCTTCAGTACTCCTCGAGTTCCAAACCTCCCATTGAAGAGCGCAAGTTCAGAAGGACGAAAGTTCATTCGCCCCGACTAGCCCCTTACACGATTCTGCCTCTAGTATACATATATAGGGCAAACTGTCTGGCCGGAGCTGCCTTGGCATCGATCTGAGAGTCCCGTTATGGCTGCAGAAGCGGGCTATGGCTGCAGAAGCGGCGCTTATTGGCTGGCAGTATGGATTCCGCCGCACATATACATAGATGCGAAAGCTTCTCCAGAATATTGCGCCAGGGGGAGAAGTGCAAATAAGCGAACACGACACTGACTCGCGATCCGCGGTTGCCCCATGGCCGCGGCTCTGCGCCGCGGTATGAGAGAGCGGTGGAAAGGGAGAGGGTGACGGGGGCGTTGAGGAACACTGGCCAGACGGTCGCCGAAACAACACGCCCGCGGTTCGAAACGCCTCGACCAGCGGCGAGTACGAAGAAAAAAATTCGCAGAAAACGCTACCACGCGAAAGTTAGAGATGGAGAGGGAAAGAACTCGGTTACGTCACAGAAGCTCTCCTTAGGCCGCGAATCCGAAAGTTTTATTTCGGGATCCCGCGGTACAGGTTGCGCGGCCTCACGGGGTTGCTCGACCCTCCCCAACGCTGCCCAAGATTCTGTTTTGTCGACGATAAAGCAACACACAAACAAATGAACAAGCGAATACGAAGAAGTGCGGGCTGGTGGAACTCGAAGAATTTAGCGGGGCATCGGGGAACTGGGGCAAGAGGAAGGCCGCCGAAACTCCCACTCCCCCCTCCCCCCCGTTTCTTTCCTCTAAAGCTCACCCGCTTGCACAGCCAGGTAAGTAAAAGGCACATCGGCCGTCTCACGTGGGGAGGCCGTGACATTACGACATCCGGCGAATTCGATTGCTTCGGCGTATGCCCGACGACGTAAATGGTTATTTTGGCCACACTTCGAATTTGCAGTGCTCGGCGACTGTAACGCGATACACGGAGCGGGTGGCTACGGGCATTTCTTTTTTTTTTTTTCGACACCTGGTGGCCATCATGGCGACACCGAGTTCGTGTAATTTTCGAATCACACGAAAGTGAGGGCCTCCTACGTGGATTGCAACTGCATTCGGCCCCTCCAGCGATATCAGCCACCGCTCACCGGCGACGTGAAGAGCGCCGGCGATGGCCCCAAAGCAAACGAATTACTCGATGCCACAGCGCCCGTTAATTCGGTAGGACGCCACCAGATGGAGCGTCAATCGCTAATGAAGCGCGATTTCTCGCGGCCGACGTGCGAAAAGGAAAGAAGAAAAAGGCGCCGTGGTGGCGACCCCCTCGCCCATACACGCACGAAGCCTCTACGCAAAAGCTGCCTCGCTTATTTACTTGTTACACGCGCGTAGCAGCCACCGAGAAACAAACAAAAAAAAACACAGGAGGATGGAAGGTTTCATTCTATGCTAATGGCTCCCCATCGTAAGCTCGCTAAGGAAAAAAAAATTCATTCACGAAGGAGCTCGCGCGAATACATTGCGATGCAAGAAAGGCTTATCTTAATTAGCGCGGCAGATCGTTTTCCCGACTGCGTGAGCGACCCAGGGCAAGCAGTCGCCAAGACCACGAACCAGGATAGAAAAGAAAAAAAAAAAAAAAGGTGGGTGCCAGAGTGTTGGGAAGGGGGGGGGGGGGGGCGAGGGTGCATCGCACGAAATGAACACGACGAAAGAGCAACAAATCAAGAAACGCAGCGCGTCACGAAAACAGAAACACGCGTTGGAGAAAAAAAAACACGAAAACACGAGAGAATCGGTCGCCGCCGCCGCGTCGAATGCAAACGACGAATCGGCCGCTGATTGCATCGCAGTGCTCGTCGCGTTCTCGCTTCATTGGACGCGCGCATCGAAGCCGCCGCGGTTCGACAAGCGAGCGTGGCACGACTTCGGCCCGCGAGGGGAACGGGCGAGGTAATTAAATTAATGACGCGCGCCGATACGGCGATATAAGCACGTGGGAACGGTCGCTGGCGAGGCAACGTTAAAAAAGACACGCGTGGAGCTTGCAGGATAGTTTCGACAGACTGCGAACACGTCCCGCCGACGAAGGTCCAGGCATCGGCGTAAATGCGCCTTTGTTTTCAGCTGTAGTCGCTTCTAGTCTAAATTAGATAATGGTGTTTACAGTCCCAAAGCTACTCACATGTTATGATACCGGAATGAAAGAAGTGGGGGAGGGTTGGGAGGGGGGTCAGGTGGTTCGGAGCCAACCACTTGGCCTCTAGTCGTAGATCTCTAGTCTAGCCTTTGCATAGAATTTACGTCCTTATATACCCCTGTGGTGATTGATAAATCAGATTCGATTTGGTTCGATTTACGGTTCTTTTACGTTTATTGCAAAATTACGCTGCACGAGCTTTCTTTCAATCCGGAATGCGGCCACGATGGCCAGGCATAGAACCCGTGACCTTGTGCTTAACAGTGATCATCCACACAGACGCTTATGACATCAATGTGAGTGAAACGACAGCGCAGAATAGGTGCTCATGGCGTATAACGGGGCGCAGTGAACAGACGAGTCAAAGCTAGAGCCGGACGACTGACCATTTGGTGTCTTTTTTATTTAATTTAGTTTTAAATAACGCTTCGTTGAAGTCAGATTTACCACACGATACGAGAGTACGTGCGCAGAATAATGAGGGCTATTGTTTATTCCTTTAATTATTTTTTAATAACTCAAAGTGACGGGAGATGGTGCGCATGATTCGCGACCCAAAGATGCGGCGCTTGTTACGATGATGCGAGCATCCCCTTTGAAACGAGGTGGTGGCACGCGATACCAATCTTGCTCTCTTTACCTTTGCAGTATACCTTAAACCATTTTTTTTATATTTTGATCGAAAAATATTTTTTCGGTGAAAGCATGAGCCGTCTAGCGCCATCTCGCGGTGCTTCGCCGCGCGACTCCACATAATTAAATGTCAGTGAGAAATGAAAATTAATAACTCGGCACGAAAGGTCGCAACTTAATTGCGTTCGTCCTTATTACGTACGACGCCCTTCTCAGTCTATTGCGGCGCATCGTCGCCCTTGTAGATAATGCAGTCAGTGAGCTCGAGAGGCTCCTTAGATACCGCACAACGGCGTCTATAAGCCGCCCCTCAGGAATGCGCCGTTTGCCGAAATGGCCGGGGATGGCGCTCTGCTGCGACACCATTAAATTTCTTTCGGGCTTTTCTTCGCCTTGGCCTCCTGATAGGGATTCACGAGCACTTCGCCGAACAGACAGCACAAGGGAACTATGGTTTTCTGTACGTTCAGACAGTCACTTTTTATTCACCTTTTTTATCTTATTGTGCATTTTAGGAACGAAACGACCAGCAACACAACAGCTTTTATAGTCGTCCACACAGCAGCATCTCCTAGTCCATTGACAACGCGACTGCCTCTCACGGTCACTCGAGTAAGGATTTCTTGGTTGCCTAAAAAAGAAAATCAACCCAATAGCCATTGTGTTGCTTCTTAGCCCTAGATAGCAGCGCCACCACACGTTGTGTCTCGTACAATCTCGTGGAACCTCGAACGCGTTAGCTCCGGATTCGATACTCGGACCAGAACCTTTTTTTTTTCTCTAACTGTGAAGCTTTCTGAGAAACACGTATAGGCTTCCTTTGCAGCTTCGAGCTTACAGTCGGGTGGATGGCGAGTTTTTTGCCACTTTAACGAAACTTGCTCCACCTAGCGGAAATCCGCAGAACTGGTCCGAGACTGTAATGATTGCGAAGAAGGAAAACTGCCATCGGGTTAAGAAAACGAAAGCTAGTGGAAATGCTCGCAACCTGTGGCGACAGCCATGCGTCCAGAGCGTGCAAGCCGTCCGTGAATGGAAATGATGGCACATCGCACAACGACAACTCTCCCAAAAGTGAATTACACCCGAGTTGCATACCAAAACTGCAAGAAGGAAAGACTCCCATCGCTGTACACAGCCCCGTTTCACACACAGCGTGCAACGCTGTGGAATGACACTGTGCAAGGACTTCGGTCATCAGAGTGTGCCACTACGCGCATTCTTCGGTCGAGCCGTTTAGAGATTTATCTCCGATTCGGAATGGTGTGGTGTTCCACACAATGCCTGCACATGAATAATTAGTTTTATTTATATATTTATTTATTTATTTATTTATTTATTTATTTATTTATTATTACCCTCAGGGCCAAAGGCTTTAAAGAGTGGAGTGGGTTACAGCAAATAATAAAAGAAACAAATATAAGCAGTTAGAAGGTTTAAGTACAACGGCTTCTGATTATACAGTTTTAGCTAGGGTTAACAACGTCATGATAAATTGGTAGCAAACTAAGATAATAAAGCGGTAAATAGAAAAGTAGTTAGATTACAACCATAGTAAACAACAACAAAAAATGCTTCAATTACACAATGTTAACTAGAACTGCTCGAAATTTTTGATTCTCGTAAATGGATACGACTTCACCAGGAAGATGGCTCCATCCCGTGGATGACCGCAGAAAAAATGACTGCAACGAAGTTTTAGTGTGACATGATTCAAGACCAACTTTATGACGGTGATTGACTCGAGGAGGTACGTATTGTGGCTGAAAAATGAAATCGTTGCGGAGTGTTGAATGATGGTATAATTTTTGAAAAAGGACTAAACGTGCGATTTTACGACGAGAAGAAAGTGGGGTAAGTGCAAGGTTGGGTTTCATGGCAGACACACTTGCAGTTCTGTTGTAATTACGTAAGATGAAACGAACTGAATTATTTTGCGCGAGTTCTAATCACTTAATTAGTTTGTTAATGGCAGGACCCGAAACAGCGCATGCATATTCAAGTTACGGATGTATAAGGGTAGTATAAAGAAGCATCTTTAGGGATGAAGGGGCATTTGAACAGTTACGGCGTAGGTAGCCAAGCATGCAGTTAGCATTGCGAATTACGTAGTTGGTATGAACATTTCAAGCTAAATTAGCAGATATGTGAACATCTAGGTATTTATAAGAGTGACGTAATTCCGAGGGAACATTAGTTAGGTAATATGCATGCATGCTGTTAGTTATTCGGGATACACGCATCACTTTACATTTGCCAACGTTTAGTTCCATTAGCCAACGTTTGCACCATGTTGCTACACTAACTAGATCAGACTGAAGGTGGTTAGCATCCTCTGCGTTAGTTATTTCACGAAAGGTAACACAATCATAAATAAATAAGTGAATGTTAGATGATAGTGACGTAGGGAGGTCGTTAATATAAACGAGAAACAAAAGAGGCCCGAGTACTGAGCCTTGAGGTACACCGGAAGTTACGCTTCGAAGTGGGGAGCTATGGCCGTTTGCAGTTACAAATTGAGAGCGATCAGACAGGAAGCATTCAATCCATTTCCGGATGTTAGTGTCAAGGTCCAGTTGACTTAGTTTATAAAGTAGAAGTTTATGACAGACCTTATCAAACGCTTTAGCGAAGTCTTACAAAATGCAATCTGCAAATGTCGAACGATCGAGAATACGATGCAATTTGTATGCAAAGGCTGCAAGCGGAGTTTCAGGTGAAAATGTTTTTCTAAATCCATGCTGGGCTGCTGTGAAAAATACACTGGATTCCAGGAAGTTAACAAGATGTTCGAAGATTATATGTTCCAGCAAGTGCTTGGGAGTGAGATGGGGCGATAGCTGTTAAATTTTTGTCACCTGATTTAGGCAGTGGAACCACCTTCCCGGTTGTCCATTAGTTAGGTTGAGGAGATGCATCCAGTGATTGCTGAAAAAGTTTTGTTCGTATAATTGAACTAACGGCGTTGGTATTTGTAAGAAATTTTGAGTTAATAGAGTCATCACCAAGCTATGAGTGTTGGTTCAGGGAATCAATTAGTTTCGCAACGCCAGCCGTATCCACGATCACTGGATGCATAACTACATAATCGTACTGGCATAGGAGGTAGGCGGTCATTGTAGGGGACGGAAAACTTTTGCACGAACGCGCCATTAAGGGCGGCAGCGCACTGTTCCTTGGGTATAAGGATTCACAATGTGTCTTCCAGGGTTAGGTGCTCATCATGCAAAAGGTTGATTACACCTCAAAACTTTTCAACGTTAGATAGAAAGTTAGATCTAGCATTTTTTAGTGCTGTTACGTACGTGTCGAATGCGGACTTATAAGTAGACCAGCGTGTGCCAGTTGGCGAGTGTTTTGCGGAGCGATATAGGCGATTTTGCGGTTACATAGGCGCTTAAGATGTGTAATGTACCAAAGAGCATGAGAATGAGAGATAATGATGCGGGATGGAATGTACTTTTCAGTTAGTTCCTGAACTTTAGCGGCGAACATGTCTAAATTGTGCTAAAGCGAACGATTTTCAGAATTCCGTAGGAAACTGTCGAGAAATGTGGTTAATTCGTTATCTATGGCGATAAAGTTAGCTTTCTTGAACATATGTTTAGTCTTTCATGATTTTATTTGGTTTGCGGGCTAAAGCGTTAATTGAAAATACCAGTAGGCAGCGGTCGTTTATACTGGGTAGGTGCGTAATCTCAGAGATTGTATCAGGGTAGGATGTAGCCTAAGGGTGCGTGCAGCATTCGAAGTTACACGTGTAGGTTGCGTTACTAGTTGCGACAATGAAAGAAATGGCCCGTTGAAAATTGGCCACACCTAAACCCAGGGCGGCGCTTTTATTTATTATTACTATTTTTAAGCTTCGTACCAGATTTGTGAGATTACATGCCACGCAGCTTTCGAGCAATCTATGCCTCGCTGCGGTCCAACGACGAACACAGAAATGGAAAAAAAACACGAAAAAGCAAGACCTAAAAACACCTATTAGCAGCCGTATAGAACACAGTTTGTTCTATTCATTCATTCATTTACCACGGCGCCTAAGTAAACAACAGTTTCACATAGCTGCTGGCAATAAAAGCAGCGAATTAGTTTTCGGTGCGGACGCAGCCAATGCAAGAAGTCGTGCCAGCCTCCACCGCGTTTCACGCGATGTACGAAACGGGGTATGCAGTCGATTTCGTCGGACGAGCGAGGAAAGGAAAGAAAGAAAGAAGGAAAGAAAGAAAGAAAGAAAGAAGGGAAGAAAGAAAGGAAAAAAAAACTGAGACGCAGACACTGGCCGCTAAAGCGGCAATATCGTTGACACCAATATAGCTAAGAGAAGGCGGCCTTCGACGAGGAGGACAGAGGCCGAGTCACGTGCTATACGATTCTCAATGGCGAACCCTGCGGGCGCGAGAAACAAGCCAGCGAGGAACACGTGACTCACGAGAGCGTGGGGGCGCGTGAAACAGCGCGCTTGTCCACATACTTCTCCCGCCGCGTTCGGAATGAATGAATGTTTGTTGATTCGTGGCGATTTATTGCGCGTTGGTTTGCTCTTGTTTCCAGGGGAGGAGCGCCGAAAAGAAAGCGGCGTACACAAATATACAGACGAGAGAGAGGGACCGCATTGCGAAATCGGGGCCAATCGGGTCCCGCATGCGTATCGAACCTATTTTAGGCTTAGAATGCGCTCGCGCGAAGTGGTTTGCGCGAAGTTCGCTCTTCTTCCTCAAGGCCGAGATTTACTGGGGGAGGCGGTTTAATCGTGGTCGGCACCGGACACGCTTGGCCGAGAAGCTCGAGTAGCGCGCAATCTGCCGGTTTCGCCACCATCCCTCAAGCGATCGAGGCCCCCAGCGCCGGCGTACTTAAAAGTTTATAATCTCTGGGATTTTCTATTTCTCATATTTTTTTTTTCGTGTGCGTGATACGCAAGACTAGCGCGGGATTTCACACAAGGTACTTCCGCTGCGAATAGTTCCACAAGCCCACCCCGCAGCATTGCAATCTACAGTTTAGTCGCCGAAATACGCAAAGCAGACGTGTCATTCGCATTAATCTTCACTATAGGCCACCTCCGACGGGCAATGCATCATCGCTGCGTGCATGTACATTTGAAACTCGCACTGCATGCAAAGCTACAGGACCGGTTCATTTATATTCGTCCTTCTTTCTAGAAGCTTTCAATATCAATTACCGACCAGCCGCATCTCCCCAAAAGTGGCAATCTAGGACGATCTTTTCGGGTGACAATTTGACGCCTTAAAATGATCGGACGGGATACTGCACTGGCCACCCGCTATGTCATCATCATCTCTCATCGCACCTCACATCTTTACAGCGTATATCCGGCTAAGGCGCGCTTTAGCTCAGGTCAACCTGTTTGCCTTCCTGCAAAGCAAGTTGAAATTCTCTCTCTCTCCCCCACCCCCTATGTGGCGTCACCTTGAGAGCGACACCGACGGCGTGCCAGCACGTTTATAGCAGCAGCATTCAGCCGTTAACCCAAGCCCCGCAGAAGGGTCGGCGCACTTTTTTTTGGCGCCTCGATCGCACGCCGTACAAAGTGGCCGCCAGTCAAGCGACGGCAGAGACCTCATGCGGTCAATGTCGCCCTCGTCGTCGCTGCGAGATCGACATGCCTCGACACTAAACGAAGGCCACTCTGCTTTGCTCAAAGAGACATCACCCCTGCCGCTTCATCCCCCCGTGCGCGCGCAAGGGTGGGGATGTGTGTGTGCGTGCCTCACCCCCCGTCCCCACGAACACGCACGCACATACAAAGAGCCCCCCCCCCCCCCCCCCTCCGAGTGGCATCTCGTGCGTGTGCAGACGCCATGCCGTCTGCTCGGCCAACGCGCAGCCTTGTTCGGCAAGATGTCCCCGCGTGGTTCCGTGAAGACCGCTCGTTGCAGCAGCCGCTCATCGCTATCTCTCAATGGGGAGGCCCCGGTCTCCGCTTCCGCTACCGCGGCGAGAGACCTTGTCGCCCTGGCGTGCGCCTGGTTTCTGCGCGTTGTCACGAGCACGTCCCGGTTGAGAACGCGCATCGTCTGCCCTCCCCCTTATCGGGAGCGGATGAACAGAGGATATACAGCTATAATAGTGGCTACGGCCTGATAATAGTGGTCGTAGCACATGAAACCGGCGGTTGCTTTGCTCCGTGGAGCGCTGTTCCAGGGGACGCGACTTCACAAGTGGGTGGACGGCCTCGTCGGTAGACTAATCTTCCTTCTCAATCGATTCTATGTCTTTCAAAAGATTGCGTCAAGATGTGTGACCATACCTGGTGATAGTATACAGGAGGCATTGTTTCCCCGTCTCTGTCCCTCCCTGCCACCCTCCCTCAATTCTTTTCCCAACTGCGAAGAAGCGAATTGGTCTGCCACGGAACGGACCTGATGTAATATCGCTACGGTTCGAATTGATTGATTGATTGATTGATTGATTGATTGATTGATTGATTGATTGATTGATTGATTGATTGATTGATTGATTGATATAATGCCTAAAAGCAACGCAATTGCTATAACAAGCACATGTAGCCAGAGGCTCCGATTTTATACCACCTGGTACACTTCAACATGCTCTAAAGGTTCGGTAAACGATAGCATTATCATTCTTGCTTGCTTCCTTCCTTTCATTCGGCCTCTATCGCGACGCGACCGCCGCCATAAGGAATCCAACCCGCGACCTGGCGCGCAGTACCAAAACGGCCATATATATCCAGTGCAGGCGGCGCGGAGGGGAAAAAAAAACTGCGAGCGATACTGCACCACAAATTCTCATTCAATCACGCGACCACATGCGCGGCTATAGGATGTCGTGGGTCCCGGATATCGGCCAATGGCGTGCGTTCTTGCCCTTCCATTAAAACATACGCAAAATACGAGCACAAACACCAAAACACGAACGCAAACTCCGCAATTTTCTTTCTGTTTCTTGCTCCTCCGTAATTTAAACGCCTCGCTTCCGCTTTGCATTCCTCCGGCTTCAGTCTACAACAGTTCGCCTCTTTCCGAGCCAATCACGTGGAGCGCGATTCGGGCATCCTCGTGTCGTGGCGCGGGTATCTCACTTGGCATAACGTATATGCTGCCACGCCGAGCCAAAAGAATGAGACAGCTACATGTCCTCCCCGCCTATAGTCGCGGCCACTTTCGAAAAAGCTTCCGCGTCTCGATGAACCGCGAATAACTCCTCTTCAAAAAAAGGCGGTCTTGCCACCAAGGGCCCATAACCGTCGCGTGTCACGCGAGTATCACTGCTTTTCCTTGTTCCTCCGCACAATCTCTTACTTTCTTTTTTTTTCCTTTCTTAATTTGGCATTAAACCGTCTCGATTTCTCTTTTCGCCTCAAGCGCGACGACGTGCCGACTCTAGACTGCTTTCAAGGCGATCCCCCGCCTGCTCGACAAATCGCCGCAGGGAAACGCAATCGCATGCAAGCTCGAATGGCCGCTGCCTTTCACAGAAGGATAACGGCTTAATGGAGCACGGTCGCTAACACGCCCGATAGCACACCCAGCTTTCCGACGAGGCGTCGATCCTGCCCGCTAGCTGGGTATTTCCCTCGTCCAGAGAGAGAGAGAGACAGTCGAGTGTATACGCGACCCCACCGGGTAATCGGCTAACGTGACCGCCGAGCGCTCCGGCGAGGAACCACACGCAAGCACGTACGCACGCCACCTGTAAGGATAACGCTGCTTCAAGAAAAAAAAAAACACCGCGAAGGGGTTGTTGGTGGACGACGCCGGCGCTTTTCGCGAAGGAAACTGACATCGCAGAATGAACAAGTACAAACACGGCCCACGCACAGGCATAGAAACACACACGCGTCCACAGACACACAAACACAAACACGCGATTCGTGCCCATAAAGACAGGCTCATGCACGTATAGGACTGGTAAGATAAGCCGCAATCGCTGGGGCGCGCTATTTTAGTTAACCGATTGAGGATTAAATGCGGCGGCCGTAAAGCGTGTGCAACGGACGCTTCGCAGGAAGCTTCGAAAAATAAAAGGACTAGATAAAGGTGTAAAACATGCCCAGGAGAAAAAATGAAAGCAAGAAAGCCGGCAGCACCATGTGCACAGCGTGTCTGATGGATCGCGGGGCAAACGCTGCAAAAGCAAAAATGAAAATCTGGATCCAGCGAGACACGAGCCTGCAATTGCTGCAGAGTGCATGCCGTCTCTGCCGAATGCGTCGCCGAACGGGGCGCTTCGCTGCAACGAACGCCTCCGTGCATCAAAAAAAACCCGCGTCCCCGCGGCAGCGACCTTCGAGACTCAACGACCCGTAATTTGCAGCAAAGCACCCGAGAGACGCGAAAGGAGATGGCGTGCCCGGAATGTCAGTTAAGGCGGGCGAAGTGACCCGCCGAGAAGGTTGACGGATTCGCCATCGTGCCCGGTATTTACCACGGAACGTCTCCGCAGTATACACCGACCTGTCCGCGGTCCAGTCGTTGCTGGGCGTGCGAATTTCCGGTCGGCTTCTTACAATCCCGATGCACGCGACGTGGACGGCGTCTTAGTTCACGCCGGTGCGTTAACTGAGCTTTTTGTGTACGTCTGAAGCAACGAAACTAGTCGTTTAAGCGTTGGAACTGACATCTTGGTCTCTACGTCAAACATTTCACGTCACCCTCTAATACACAATAGAACTTAACAGAGCGGCGAAATAAAAAAAAATGATACATTTTATGCTAGAACTCGGCGTCTGTCTACTTCGTACGGCTACATTACGAGAACTAGCATCTCTGCTCGCTGTTTAAAAGCAAAACTCTGCCACACCGTCAGGCGCGAGCACGCCAATAGTTCCCCTGTCCACCCATAGGTGACGCAACAATCACTATACTCGCGGGCTACTTCCTGCGTCAATGAAGGGAAAGCTGCAGGTGAGGATCTTCTGCGCTTGTATTACTGCGCCAAGCAGTCTGCCAGGGTTTCACGGCGCTTTCGGTTTCGGTTTATCAGAGCAGATATTGAATCACAGCGTATCTTGCTGCTTACAGCGATTTTGCACTTGCCAGAACGCGGAAGAGCAAAGCGAGAAGATAAAATACAGTAAACAGTGTGTGTGGTGAGTTTACGTTTTACTTTAATATAAGTGAGTGAAAAACATGTTTATGTTTTCGGTTCTCCAGTTATTCAAGAGGGCTGCCAAGCGTGCTGTCCACTAACGTAGTTATTTATTGAATGTCACAAAATAATTCGCGAGTAGCAGTAGAGCTGACGTACTGCTTATCAAACACCTGTATCTTCTATCGCGCAACAATCGCAACGTGTCTACACTGTTCAGCATACACAAAAGGCCAACATCTCACTGTCACCGTTCAGAATCCACCCACTTCATGCGACTAGCCCTTGACAACTAGCATGTTTGGCCAAATAATCAATTAGCTACTTCGCGGCGTCATAAATCCCCAGCACGCGGATAGTACATATGCCTAACCACAGGTGGCGCAGCAATTAGTATCGTTGCAAGAGTTCCGACGAAGCAGCGCCTAGGTGTTTGAACCCGGGAGTCACAAGGGCAGTTTCGTAACCTTTAGGATTGACAGCTTCGCTACAAACAATCTTGCTATACCCGTAGTCCCGTACTAAGATCCATGTTTTCATTTCCGGTTTCTCGTCTGCTGCGCCACTTTGGCCAGCGCGCGCAATGGCGTCGTCTGTTCTGCCCGCGACGGCGTCTAGTCGTCTGCACTCGCGCTGGAAGCACCAGAGCGTTCACCTCGAGTCGACCATCTTTTCAAAAACAACGGTGCTTTGGGGGAGCGCCTCGCATCTGTAACGACGTCATAACCCTTACCCTCAACACTCGCCACAAGGCTCCCGGAAGGGCAGCACCGCGATTAAGGGAAGCGAAGATGGCATAAAAAGAAGAGACACGACCATGCCCGGGCGCCATGTTTCTTTCATACATCTTGGCGCGTGCGAGCCGGGCCGTCCACGAACAGCCGCTCTCTCTCTGACCCCCAGAAGCCGCACTAACAGCCGTCAACTAGAAGGGCCGTGATGCGATGACGTCAGCGTCCTTGACGCCGCCAGCTGAAAATGACACTGGGTACCACACTGCGAACAAGAAAAAAAAATCTGGAAGAGCTCACAAGGAATACCCGCAAGCAGCTAGATAAAACCTCCTTGTGTTCGCTAGACGACAGCACCACGTAGGAAATGAAGTCGGGTCACACAAAACACGAAAGATATATAAAAGGCATCGTAATAGAGAAAAAGAGTCGCAGTCAGCGTGCTATCGACGCGGCGATGGGGCGGCGAGCGACACCCGATGTTATTAATGGCTTTCCGAGCACTTCCTTGTTTATTGTGATAAGCAGAAGCGACGATGTGCTGAGCCTGTGGAAAAAGGCGGCCACTTGTCGAGTTAATTTTATTTTGTTAATTAAAAGGGGCGGTCCCCCCCTCCTCTTCTTGACGGGTCCGTTTGCTCGACGAAGGCGCGAACGCGTGTCAAGCGCCGGCTGCGATGATCGCGCGACAAGGCGTAACGGAATACGACTTTGGCCGAGGTCCTTCTTGCGACGCACGTGGGTCTCGAACGTCCCACGGCTTCCGCATTCTGGCACCGTTTGCCCGCTGTCGCTAGCAGCTGTTAGGAAAGCCCGTGGTGACTTCGTTACGCTAAGCTGCCGTACGGTAAGGCAGGTACGTATACTCTCTGTCGAGGGCTTCGAAGGCATTCAGTCACGCTTGGCACTCTTGAAGCTCGGGGCAGTGAAAGGCAACTGCGTAACAAGAGCTCGTGAACGAAAACTCTACATTGGTCCTCAGGTACACACGGTCCGACTGTTGGCCCGTCTGTCTGTCTGTTCGTATGTTCACACCTTTCTTTATCTGTACGTCTGCATGTCCGTTTGTCCGTTCGTTCATCCCGCCCTTCGTCCGCTTGACATTGAGTGTGTCCACTCGCCCGTTCGTCCGTACGTTTGTCTGCCCATTCCCGTATTCGTCTTCGCGTTCGTTTTCTCGTCTGTCCGTTCGGTTACTTGTCTCCCCATTCGCCCTATTCGTCTGACCATTCGTACATTCACCTGTCCGTTCGTCTATTTGTCTACGGGTTTGTCGGTCCTTACACCGATAGGGCCGTCCGTTCATCTATCCGTCTGTCCACTCGC
This sequence comes from Dermacentor andersoni, assembly GCF_023375885.2. Lineage (NCBI taxonomy): Eukaryota > Metazoa > Arthropoda > Arachnida > Ixodida > Ixodidae > Dermacentor > Dermacentor andersoni. The sequence continues at coordinate 64,278,174 of NC_092822.1, forward strand.
CTATTCGTCTTTGCGTTCGCCTGATACTCTGACGATTTGTATGTTCACCTGCCCGTTCGTCTGTCCATTCGCATCTATGCACCTGCGCGTTCGCCTGTTCGTCCCAAACGATTCGTCTATTCGCCTCTCCGTTCGTCTATCCATTTGCTTGTTCAGCTTCTCGTTTGTCCAATTCGTCTGTACATTCGCCTATTCGTCGGCGTGTTGGCTAATTCGTCTATTGGCTTGTCCGTTCGCCTATTTGTCTATAGCCAATCCATCCACCTAATCGTCTGTGGGTTCGCCTATATGACTCACCATCGGTCTATTCGCCTGCCTGTCTCCCTGTTCATTCGTTCGTTCTGTAAGCCCGTCTGTCTGCAGGCATTTTTCCTCCGCTTCTGCCTCTTTTCTTTTATCCCTTTCACGATGCTTCCCAGTGGTCGAACAGGGAGTCCTTTAAAGTAACCATTTGCCCTCTTGTTCGAACCATGGCCTCTGCGGTGCCGCTAATATACCGGCGACAGCCACCGGCGACCGTATGCTTCTCAAGCACTCCTACGTGTACGCATTCCCCTCACTTAAGAATGAGCCACACTTCAGGAACATTCGGCTCTTCCCTAACAGATATTTTAGTTTTACAGGTTTGAAGACTGAGGAGCGTGGGAACATGTAGCCAGTGTCGCACAGGGCGGTTATCACGTCCCTGTTTCTCGAACGCAGCACACTTTAAAGCTTTCAGGAAGCTACGACGTTGTATGGGACAAATTTTCCATCGTATGACGTCATTAAGTAACCGCATCATCAGGTCAAATCTGGACGGAACTCGGTTGAAACGGCACCGATTCCCGGTCGACCTCATTCAGTCACTGATGGGAACACAGTCACAAAAAAATGGAGGCCGCAATATCGGAAGATCTCCAATAACAGTTCAAGAAGTAGCTGAAACAATCAGGATGAGTGCTCGGTCTACATAAAATATTATTGAGAGACATCTGCTGGTGCGGAACGTGTCAGCGTACTGGTTTCCTCGCTTGCGTTCTGTTTTGACAAGGAGAGCCGAGTTATCTGTAGTCTCAACATTTAACCTAGTGCCTTAAAAAAAAAAAAAAACAATATCACTTTCTTGCAAGATAACTGCCCAGGATGAAACAAGAGTTCAGTATTATGACCTTCAAACAGAATCCACGCCTAAACAACGAAAGCGCGACAACTCTCCATCACCCTAAAATACATACGTACAAACTTCAGCTAGCAAAGGTGATCCGGACGGTTCTGGGAGTCATCAGGGAGTGGTGATAATACATTTCCTGCCAAAAGATGCCACCGTAATGGGGATCTATTATGCTAACTTACTGACCCAATTAAGGGAAGCCATAAAAACCAGCAGGCGTGACATGCTGTCAAAAGTCATCTTGCTCCAGCAAGACAATGATCTTGTTCCCAACTCGCACGCCTCACACATTGAAACAAGCTTCTGTGAAAAATAAATTATTCACCGCACTCGGTACTACCCGGACCTCCTGCCCTCGTATTTCCACCTCTTTCCACGTATTGAGTTATTTTTGAAATGCAAGTACTTTCCCGATTACGACACATTCGTCGCCGAAGACTCTGCTCGAAGGCCAACCTGAGGACTTCTGCAAAGGTGGTATCCGCAGCCGTTGTCAAGCAGTGGCAGAAGTGTGTGGCTCTAGGTGGCGGCTATGTAGCCCTAAGGAAGTCCATCAGGAGGAATATTTATTGAACGTCCCTCAAGTCTAGACTAAACAGAAATTTTCAGCACACTGCAACCATATGGTAACACGGGTAACGTGATAATCCGCTGCCCTACCGGCGTTCAATGAGAAGTGAAGGCTCAGTGCATCTTGTCGGAAGGAAAGTTTCACGGAACGGTAACATATTTCTGTTTGTTATTGTTTTTTGGTTGTTTTTTGTTCCAGAGTCTGTTGAGGCATAATAAACACGTGGTTACAGATACGCAGGTACCCAGACAGATTTGTGTCGTGCAGGTGTAGTCTAATGAGGAACGACAGTGTTAGGGCCATGGTTCTAGCATTCTATGCCGGGAAAGCGTTCTGGGCGAAAGCCTGTCGCGCGAAGGTTGCGAAGACGGGTTGGACGAAGTACAGGACAGTTACCTGGCAGGTGTGTTACGTTCATGTTTTTAACACTAATGTTACAGAACGGACAGGATGAATCACATGGCGGTCGCGGTACTGTCGCGGCCAGAAGGCTGTGAGAGCGTGTAACAGTGAGAACGCCGTGTAAGTTTTGCGAAATGAAGCCCGCACCCGCACATATATCTGGCGCTCGTCCGCTATTCAGATCAGTGGCGCGCCCGACCAAGGTTTTGACCATTAGGTCATCGCGAGACGTGCGACGGGGCGCGCGCGATCAAACGCACGGGGGGGAGGGGGGGGGGGGACTTTGCAAGCTCCCAGTCTCGAAGACAACCGTTCCTCTGTAGGAGTGCGCGCGCACTGATCAAAAGAACCAGTTCGATTCAGGCCCGCGGCCGCCCATAAGAACAAGACGCGCCCGTTCACACATCGCGCCTCATATAAGAACTCAACGGGACGTCGACCATACAGGCTGCCCCCTCTGGAGGTTCGCCACGGGCCTGTAACCACGCGCTGCACGCTTGTGAAAACGACGGAACAGAGGCGACAAACGAGACGAGAAGACTGCGGGCGGAGAAGGGGTGATACAGAGCATCGTCGCTCGAAGACGTTGAAGCGAGACAACGCCAACAACATCACACCACTGACAGCATCTTCGGTCGGACGGGAAAGGGACGACGAAGGGGAGAGTTCGAGCGCGTAGAAGGCCGGAGGGAGCGGATTGCACGAAGCGACGCGGTTGGAAGGGAAGACAAGCCCGGGGCATTCACTAAAGCGCCGCGCAGATGAGAGGGGCAAGCGCGAACGGCGCAATGCAGGCTCGTTCGGCTCAGGTTGGGGTTAGTTACTTCGACCGCTTTCTTGGTGCAACGCGGCCGGCCTTGCGCGGAGATGGCGGCAACGAACCGACGCGAATCGAGGTGCTCGAGTTTGAGCGTAATAAGACCAAACGGACGGAGTGACGAACTTGCGAAGGAGGAGGGCGAGTTGCTGTTACTGGCGGTCTGGCGACGCGACGCACGAGGCACACACGGACAGACACCAGGACGTCTGCGTCGTCGCTTCTGTACGTGTCCCTTGTGGGCAGCGTGGCCAGACCGTCAGCGGCGAAGAAATTTCATTCGACTTTAGGCGAACGAAATTATACGCCGGGAGCATTACAGACCATTCGTGTGGAAGCGCTCTCCCTCCTTGGGCCCGAATTCTTCCTCTCTCTCTCTCTCTCCATGCTTCGTGAACAGGCACGCACCTACAGCAGTCTACATTGCTATACAGGCTACAGCTATGTTGGGTTTGGTAGCCGGGTTTTCCACATGTGATGCTGAGGGACTACCAACCGCAAGCTGTTTTGCTCTCCGCGTTATTCAGAAGTCTCAAATCTTGTATGTGCTGCATCAGCAATTCTCAGGCCTAATCCCCGTAATAGAGAATGTTCTGCCGTCTGCACTTCGCAAAGAAGATGGATGGCAGCGCCGCCTCTCGGACGATGTGGTAATGACACTCCATGACGATATCCTGAGCGATACATCTGTGAACGGGAACTTCCGGCATTTACTCGAGCGCACTGGAGAAAGCAGTTGCTACGTCAGGCAGCGCAAGAAGAAGCAGCGTAGCAGACGACTGAGCTAGCCGAAGTGAGTGGCAAAACCGCACCGTAATGTGCTCCCACGTGACAATTTTCTGCATCATGGCATCACGACTTGTACACACTCCTGGGAAGCGAAACCGAAACTGGTTCGCAGAAACCTATTAAAACAAAAAATTGCCAGTATATTGTTTTCTAGCGTTTCGAGGTCCACGACCTTCATTTTAAGCAAAGAAATAAACGACTAATACAAATCGCAACATTAGCACTGCTTTAAAGAAGCTTATTGCCCTAAAAAGTCTAGTGTGTTCAATGTGTGTGTCACCTGCATTCACGTTATCAATACTACAGTCATATTTTACTACCCTCTGCCACCAGACTTATTCAGCTTCCCTCCATTAGCTTTATAGCCTACGAGAAGGGTGGCGACGTCATAATTACGTCTGGATGGATAATGCGCACACGCTTACAAAACGCACTCAATAATTACTGCGCTATTTCCGCGCGCTATACAATATCGAGCCTTAATAGTAGCCGTCGGGAGCCCGAAGAGAGTGGCGCGCCCTGGCGTACGTTCCCGAATGAAGTGGAATGCAAGTCGCGCCCGCCCTACAATGGCGCCGTGAGCGACGTATAATGTTAAAAGAAAACGTAGTACAGTACACGTGTATACGCAATCACGAAACGGCCTGACCACCGGCCGAGAGGAAATGCGGCTTCGACGGTGGTCGGCACCGCCTTCGGTTGCACGAATGGGAAGCGGGAATTCAGTTATTACAATTTCGCTCCCCCCTCTCTCTCTATCGAGGCTATTGTATCTGCGTCGTGTGGGCGTGACGGACGCCGCGGCTGGGAGTTGCCCACCGCAGAACGCACACAAGTTATATAAAACAGGACGCGCACACGCACACCGGACTCTCCTGCATTCGTTACGTAACTCGAAGATGGATCGGAAGGAGGGGAGCGCGATCACAGCGGACCGCGTATATATATATATATATATATATATATATATATATATATATATATATATATATATATATATATATGCAGAGAGGTATATAGGTGCAGCGTCTCTATCATGTACGCTTGAACGATGGGCCACGCCGATAAGAATGGTCGAGAAAGCGATTTCTTCGCCGTTCGCTCTCCTCCGCGCGGTCACTTCGACGGCAGAAGAAAAAGAAATGCGCTGGACTGCGTGAGTCGCTTAGCGTAATAGCAATCTTCGTTCGCTGTGGGCATGACGGTGGAGAAAGCGGTGAGGCGGAATCGGTTCGGTTTTAATGGAATACGAATATATCCGCCCGGCTGCTGATCGGAACGTTCGCGGCTCAGATCAGTGAACTCGCTTAGATTTCGCTTTACAAAAGAAAAAAAGGAACAGGTGCTTCGGCAAAATTGGTATAATGATGAACTGTTCAATTAGTGATTCAATGTAATTACAGACTGGCCATCGCATAGATACACGCGTTCACAACAGCATCAATTGCAACAATAGCAGCAACAACAACGTCATTATCTTAAATTTGGCTGATTCGTGGATCACCTAAGAGCGCGCGACCGTGCAGCCTGTACGCTTCGAAAGGTTGGACGCAGCAACGCGTCAGTCCATCAACGTCCAAGAAAGAGCACGCGCGATATAAAAACATTTCGTCCCGAGTCTACTTCAAACACCCGCGTATGAGAAGGCCGCGCTCCAACTTGGTTTTCCCACCAGCAGGCTACGTCTTCCATCACCCGTCCGATGGTTAATATAACCGGGAAGGTTTCACCGAAACCCAGAACCTAATGTAGAGGGTAACCAGCGAACCGGACGTCCTTCTAGTTAATCTCTCTGTCTTTTCTTCCTTTGTCCTCCCTCTGTTCGGGGTAGATTCGCCGACTCATGAAACAAAGGATGCCGTCCGCCCCAAATTCGGATCGAGTTGCGAATAACGCAAGCAGCACACTGATCATATAGAGGCAGATTTATCAGTGGTGTTTAATTCTGCGTTTCGCTTCATCGCAACGGAAATGCTGCGTTCTGTCGGGAACAGGAAAGTTACCCACGTAAGCTCAGGCCGAGCTACTTCGTGTACGTGTTTAACACCGCGGGTGTGAAGCTATGTACCGGCTTCTCAATGTCGGGGCGCAGCTACGAAATATGCTCACCTGAAGCTGCGGTCAACTCGAGTTAGCTCGAGTTGACCGCAGCTTCACGTATAGCGGTTTCACTTTCCCCTCGAGGAGCTCGCTTCCCACGGGGCCCTCTTCGCGGGACTATGTAACCCGAGAGCTCCTCTTCCGTCTTGTGACTCTCGATCTACAACACATACCTCCTCATTTACTTCGCTCGTGGCAGAGATGTAAGGAGAACCGCTATTGTACGCGGAGCGAGTGGAAGGCCTCGGAGGGAGAATTCCTTAGTTTAGGACTCCCCTGTTAACCACGCGATGCCTTTGGGCCTGCCGGGTGACCACAGTCGGGATTCGGGGTAGGAGTTGGGGACGAAGCAGCTACTCAGTAGGAGTGAGTAGGCATGGGGACGGGAGAAAGGGCTTGTACTGGCCAGGTGGCACATGGGTGAAAGCCTCGTTCACTGGGTGCAGTGGTGTTTCGGCTTCCACAGTTGAAATCGGCGCTCCGTCCAGCGTGTATACACGTGCTGTTTCCCATAGTTCCCTTCTTAAATTCTTCCTTTCTTTTTTTTTTTTTTGTGCTCACATCTTCTCGAATAGATATAATACCAATTGCCCCGACAGACCACCCACCTTTTGTAACGAAGCAAGTACAGTCCATGATAGGCTGCATAGAAGGCGTCATACGCAACGCATATTACGAAATATTCGTTCACTAAAGCAGTGACTAACCAGCGCTCTTGTGTGAGCAATGCTTTTGTGAACTGGCAGCAAACAAGAAAGCCAGCGGCGCCACGGCAAAACAGGATCTGCCGCCTTTTTCTGACTCATCTGCAGCCAGTGGACACAATACTGACAGACCAATTCGAACGAAACTTGTCAGCTCGACAACCGCTTGCCCGCTTTACAAGCATTAAAAAGGCACTGTTACACTCTAAAGCTGAATGCGTGGCGAGCCAAAGCCATAAAATCAGGAGAGACGAATCCGAAGCTATTTCGCGGATGGTGTGCAGGAGCAGCGTTACTTTTCGCGTAGATTGGAGCTTCGCGATGTATACACCATAATACGAACACATTTTCGGCGTAATCAAGCAGGCAACGAGTTTTTCGTATGGTCTGACAATGGATCAATTGGGTTTAGAAAGAACTCATTTAACCGCTTAAACGCGAATATCTTGACAGGTCAATCGGTTGAAGTACAACCAGTTGAAGTAACGTGCGACAGCTGAATAAGGTGAGCGCACCCTTTTAAAATTTTGCACCCGCGGAGTGAGTGAGTGAGTGAGTGAGTGAGTGAGTGAGTGAGTGAGTGAGTGAGTGAGTGAGTGAGTGAGTGAGTGAGTGAGTGAGTGAGTGAGTGAGTGAGTGAGTGAGTGAGTGAGTGAGTGAGTGAGTGAGTGAGTGAGTGAGTGAGTGAGTGAGTGAGTGAGTGAGTGAGTGAGTGAGTGAGTGAGTGAGTGAGTGAGTGAGTGAGTGAGTGAGTGAGTGAGTGAGTGTTTTACAATTGTGACAACCCCGCAGGATGCTCATCATTGCTCTACCCGTTGCCTCGTATAGTTAATTACTCCTTAGAGTTCACAAAGTTCGCAGAGATAAAATCACGAAGGCATTAAGCAAAGCAAGAACAATAAAATTAAATGTAGATAACCGCCTTCTACGAAGCCGTGATACCGATACCATTCACCCTATCTCGCCAGCTTTGTTCGCTAAGTGTTATGATGTAAAAATCTAAGTGATGTTCCAGCGGAGAACGCACACACTGTCAACAAAACAGTTTTTCCGCAGTGTCGATGACTTCGCTGTGAGAACTGCATAATACAAGGCGCATTTTACATGTTGAAATAAAATTTATCAGGACGACTGTCGAGGAGTGTCTTAAAGTCATGAAGTTAACTGACGGAGCTGAGTGCAGGAAACTCGTTAAATACAAGGACTCCAATTAGAAATGCGAGATAACTGACACAACAAAACCAGATTATTCATCAATTCCGCCATTTCATGATGGTCGTTGCTGCATGAACGTTTTTCTATACGATTCTATCCTTCGTGAAGGCAACAGGGCTTGACAGGACTGTTTAAAGAGCTTTAAGCGTGCGATCGTGTTCTGTCACTGGTGATTTCTAGGGGCATATGATCTCATTTCAAGCTCAACATTTTTAGCGCCTTTAGCGGTTCTCACCCATCTACAGTTCCTCATTACAGCGTGCATATCGCTAACCTTCCTTATAGAATACAGAGTGTGCAAATTGACGCAACTGCTTCATACGCCGACTAATTAACCTGTGAAAGCGTAATAATCGAATTGCGCCCGGTACCTTCTTTTTCCGATCCCCTGTAAGGCGGAAAAAAATTGAGAAGCTTGTTGAGCGCGCCCGTCGAACGACTGATCCGATTTCTATCGCGCGCACGCGACTCGATCGTACCTTACGCAACGTTTACGAGCGTGGTGATAAAAGAATAGCTGCACGCGCGTGCGCACTGATGAAACTCATTCATTCATTCACCCAATCGTTCGCCAATTCGTTCATTCGTTCGTTCACATTCCTTCCTTCATTCTTTAAATTTCATCCGTTCTCTCATTGTGAGAATCCACATTACGGCTTCGCGAAACGTTCCTCCAATCGCGTCGCACAGCACTCGCGCCATACGCAATGCAAAAATACACGCCAGCTGCAGGCGAGCACCTCCCGTACCGCGAGGCGCCACCGCGACGCTTGAAGAGGGCGTCAACTGCGTTTCTCTGTTTAAGGAGACACCGAGGCGTCGTGCGGGGCGGCCCAACGCGCAACCATCGAGACTGGCACGGCGGACACACCTGCCTTGTAACGCTTGCCCACACTCGTCATAGGTGTACGCAATCTCCCTTCCCCCTTCATTCAGAGCACGTGCGCTAAACGCGGTGGGGAAAATTCGCGGTCACGCGCGAGCAGAATGATTCCATGCTCGCGCCATTGTGAACAGCCCTCTCTCTCCCTCTCTCTCTCTCCCTGCAGAGGCCTGAGGTGCGGTCGCCCCATGAATGGGCCCCCGCGTGCTCTTACGAGCGACACCAAGTCGTTCGACGCGCTACTCCGAGTGCTCCAGTTTTTGCCGAGCAGAGAGACCGAACCTGTGCCGCGTGTTAAAGTATACACAGTGTGCCCCAGCTGACGTAAGCCAAGCTGTTCAACGAAAAAAAAAAACAATAATAATAATAATGTAGATTAAGAAAACATGGTGGACGATACGGTTACAAATCTTGCGGTGCTCGGTCTTCAGAGGGGTGACTAACGAATACCGCAAGTCTGAAGATTTTATCTTGAACAGTGTTCTTTAAGTCTTTTGTTTCATTGGACAGCTGGGCCAACGTTAGCTGGGACACCTTATACAGCACGCGAAGCTCAGTCGGCCGTTCTCCCCATCCATAATCATCCCCACCAGCTCTGTTTAGTGCAAACGATGCTTACGGACGTTTCCGGTCGGCCAACCGTAAACCAGAAACGACGGCGCGTCTCCCAGAAAGGAGGAGGGAGTTTGGCGACTATTGTATGCCGGTAGCCTTACCGTGGTCCCTCCATCAAGTCAACGTCGGGCCCCTGGGAGAATAAGTGGCTGGCAGTGGACGAGACCCTATTCTGGTTCTTGTTCCGGCTTGTTTGACAACAGGCTCGTATTCTCTCGTTTCAGAGCACCGATTTGTGGAGACGGAACGGGTAGTGCGACTCGAAAAAAAAAAAAAAAGTATTCTGTGGTTTCACGCGACGAAAGCGTCATCTGATTATGATGCACGCCGTAGCCTTTGGTGACTCCCGATTAATTTTGACCACCTGGAACTCTTTAACGTGCACCTAAATCTCGGTACACGAACGAGCGTTCTGACGGATTACGCCTTTATAACCTTGGAACGACCGAACCCAGTTCCCCATTAAGGAAATCTTGAACAGATTGTTCACCTTTGATTTTGGCCACGGAGAGGAGAGTGCGAATGCACAAGAACAGTAGTTAAATGTTGTTTGAGGATAACCTTATTCAGTATAGAAATTAATTAATCAGTAATTGCTTTGTTGAACTATCCGCGGATGAAACTCATCACCAACGTCGTCATCACCATCATCAGCCTATTTTATGTCCACTGCAGTACGAAGACCTCTCCCTGCGATCTTCAATTGCCCCTGTCCTGCGCCGACTGATTTCAACTTGCGCCTGCGAATTTCCTAATTTCATCGCCCCACCTATAGTTTTCCGCTGTCCTCGACTGCGCTTCCCTTCTCTTGGTACCCATTCTGTAACCCTAATGGTCCAACGGTTATCTAACCGGCGCATTACATGACCTGCCCAGCTCCATTTTTTTTTCTCTTGATGTCGATTAGAATATCGTCTATACCCGTTTACTGTCTGATCCAAACCGCTCTCTTTCTGTCTCTTAACGTTATGCCTAGCAACCTTCGTTCCATTGCTCTTTGCGCGGTCCTTAACTTGTTCTCAAGCTTCTTTGTCCGTCTCCAAAGCCTCTGCCCCATATATCAGCGCTGGTAAAATGCACTGATTGTACACCTTACTTTTCAATGATAATGGTAAGCTTCCAGTCAGGAGCTGACAATGTCTGCCGTATATGCGATCCAACCCATTTTTATTCTTCTGTGAATTTATTTATCATGATCAGGGTTCCATGTGATTGATTGACCTAGGTAAACGTACGCCTTCACAGACTTTAGAGGCTGACTGGCGACCGTGAACTCTTGTTACCTTGCCAGGCTACTGAACATTATGTTTGTCTTCTGCATATTAATCTTCAACCACAATCTTACACTCTCTGTTAAGGTCCTCAATCATTTGTAGTAATTAGTCCTCAGCGTTGCTGAGCAGGACAATGTCATCTGCAAACTGAAGGTTGCTGAGATATTCGCCGTTTATCCTGACTCCTAAGCCTTATACTTCTTCCAAGCATGCAGTGAATAGCATTGGAGAGATTACGTCTCCTTGCCTGATCACTTTTATGATAGGTAACTTTCTACTTATCTTGTGGAGAACCAAGGTAGCTGTGGAATAATCGTAGATATTTCCAACTTCAGCATAATAAAAAACGCGGCTATTCGCTTTGCGTTAATTTTCGCACACTGGAATAAGCTTTTAGCGTACGTGATGCGTTGAACATCACTGTACTTATGAAGTATAAGCAAAATGTACAGAAGCAAAAAAAGATAACGATCACCGCACAAGGCGCGAACGCTCAAAATAGCGCGTGTGGTTCGTCGAAGTGGTTCATCACGGAAATTCGCGCACGATACCGGAACACTGAATAGTGAAAACCAGCCCAAAGTCAAGCGTACAAATAATAACAATAAGAACACCATTCACAACGCGTGTCCTCTAAACGGGTCCACGTATACTGCACGAGATGGAGGTGATTCAACCGCGCCTCGGCCGACGTACCTGACGAGCGTTGCCTCATTCTCAGAACGCACTCACGGATGCGGATCGTCGACGAAACGAGAGGACAAGCGACAGCGACGGGATGTGGTTCAGTACGCATGGCACGAGCACGCAGAAATATCGCGAGGGGGCTTTACGGGGGGGAGGGAGGAGGCAGGAAACGGGGGCGGGGCATTTCACGCGAGCAGCGCCGCAAAGGACCCTCGGGAGCCAAGCGGTGGATTCACGTGATCCACGTAAACGAAACAGAATCGCGGAACGTATACATAAGGAGGTGTAGAAAACCAAACGAAAGGACAGGAAAAGTCAAGTAGCGGAAGCTTGGCAGCGCCTCGTCATACCGCATTTGTAAACTAGCATCTGAACTTGAGATGCTTGTTGGTCGATAAAGCTAGCACAGAGGAATGACCGAGGAGAATACAAAAAAGGGGCATCTCTTTTACTGAGGAACGTAAGCAGACGATGCGAATGGCACACAATATAAGAAAGGTAGAACCTGAAGACGATTTAGGACACTAAAAATCTAAGCACGTGTATCAGACTGAACCGGTAATTATAGTCATATACAGACTGACGGTCCAACTATTTTTGCTAGTGTTTCTCCTGTGATCGATAATAAACTCGCATCCCTTAATCGATCTATTAATCACGGTAGAAAAAAGAATATGGTGCAACAACGTCAGAACGTGAGTTCCTTCGTACTGCAATAGCATGAAGTTCATCATAACGATAACACCGCGAGGTGCGGGCCAACAAACAAGGGGCCCGACAGAGCGTTCTTAAAGGTCCGCATTCATTTTCTGGCTGTCAGCGCAATAGTCGTGTATAAAATGAAGGATGTCTTGAAGGCGATTCGGGAGAGGGCAAGGAGCCAATGGATACGAGAGAGAAAGAGTAAGTGAGTGGAAGGGGAGACATTAACCGCGCCCCAAACACGTGTAGACCTGTGTTCCGCCTTGCGTGTTTTTTCCCATCTGCATTAAGGCGACCCCACGTATTCCCGGAGGAATCACTTACAAGCGTGTTACGACGAAGTACGGGCGACCGACGCGGTCTCTTGCGCGAGCGAGCACGCCTCGGCCGTCTCGGCCGAGCCAGTCAAGCGCGCTCGTGGTGTCGACGTTCGAGGGAGTCTCAGAAATTGGGACCGTTGCCCACACGATCTGTATACTGCTGACCTTCGCCCGCGCCGAAATTGTGGAACACGCCCGTGCGACTGACTGTATACACCTTACCTCGGTGTGTTGCATCTTGTTTGTTTTCTCTCGATTTTCTTTCGTGTGCCTCGTCTGTGAACGCGTGCGTGAATATAGCTGCTATACAGGGCCAGAGCAGAGTTGTGGAGGAGCAGCTCGACGCGCCCGGTGTAGGAGAGAATTAACGGGGGCAAAATAAAGAAGGCGCAAGTGCAGAACTACCACATTTGCTGGCATGTCGGTCGATCGTCTACCCAATCTTCTTTCTCTGAACCGTGATGCGCGCAGTAGTCTCACTCTAAATAAAATGGGGATCCGGGATTAGTGTAATTCGTAATCTCTTACACGCCTCGTGAGTGAGTTTTACAGTGACGTCCTTGCTTAACAAAGAGAACCTATATTAGCATTTTTAGTATCACAAAGAGCAGCGGGGAGGTCATCCGTGTGGGCAGGGTGGTTAACCATGCATTGCAAGCCCTCTTCGGTTAGCTACCCTACACTTGGGAAAAGGGAAAGGAAGAAATGAGATGCATATCAGGCAGTATAAGCAAGCTGTTACGGCAGTCTTCCATTAGAATGCCAGTGGCACGTGAAGTTTTAAACACTGACTTCCACCCCCACTCCCACTAGTTCCTGTTCCAACAGAAGGAGACCGGGGTTGTCAACCTGCCTTCCCGTCGTGCGTGCTACGTGCAGGTAAACACGGCACACGCGCGGACAGCACGTGCGAGGGCACCCATGTGGAACGTCTTCTTCTTCGGGCTTTAATTTTCTTTTTTCTTCGTTGCTCCGCGCGTCTCTTGTTCTTGCTCCGCCTTCTTAGCCCACGCTCCGGGGCGTATTCAATTAGGACATTCCTGGCGGGCACAGACGGCCGGGCGCCGGCGATAGGGGGCGCTGCACCGGTGACAGGGACACTCTCGCTTTGTTTAATGCCGCAGCAGGTGCGAGTCACCTTCCTGCGGAAAGCTCGTTTGCCAGGCTGTACCCCGCGACACTCTTTAGGCTCACGCCACCTGTCTTGCTTTTTCATTGCACCCCTGCATCGCGCTCTCCCGTACTGTTAAGGTCACATCTAAGCACATCACTCGCGTAAGAGAGAGAGAAAGAAACGTTTATTATTCGGAACAGTGACCCGAGTGAGGCCCGGTATCACCCTAAGGTGGGAAGGCTCCTTGGTCCAGGAACCCTCTGGCTTCGACTGGCCTCTTGGCCCTGGCGACGAGTTGTCGTTGGTCTTCCAGGTCCCCGAGGGCGAGCTTGGCCTCCCACGTTTCGAATAGGTGGTTTGCTTCTTGTGCTCGTTTTGCGTCCGTTTCTGGTTGCATTTCGCTGCCTGCCTGCCACGGGCATTCCAGGAGCAAGTGTGCCAGAGTGTCGGGTACGTTGCAAGAAAAAAAAAGGAAAGAAAGAAAGAAGGAAAGAAAGAAAGAAAGAAAGAAAGAAAGAAAGAAGGAAAGAAAGAAAGAAAGGAAGAAAGAAAGGAAGAAAGAAAGGAAGAAAGAAAGGAAGAAAGAAAGGAAGAAAAGCCACGCAGTGTGTGTGCCATGTCTGCCGAGTTGCCGAACCATCGTAACGCTACGACATTTCGAATTTCTGAATGCGGACGCGCCGGGGACGTGGAAAATCCACAGCCAAGGCCGACACCGCACGCAGCGTCACCTAAGACAATTTGTAAGGATGAAAAATTACGCTATGAAAAAAGAAAAAGAACGAATTTCGAACCCGATTCAGCCCTGGAAAGCGCCGCGCATCGTGCACGGACAGCAAATCCACCACCTACGCAGGTATACACGTTGCTAGACGCATTATAACTGGCGTTTTACCAATTGGGATACGCCCTCAGTATTTCAGTCGTCTTAGCTAATCCGAGCACAAGCTTACGTGACCTAACCAGCCGACGCCGTTGCTTTGCTCTCAGAAGGGCGAAACGAGAGCGAGCCATCGGGTCTTTCTGCTCATTTCCCCTTCGTTCTCCCACGTTGCATAAGTGCAGCGGGACAGCAGCCGGCAGGCCGCTAGCGGCCGACCTTGAGAAATCGCATTACCCATAATGGGATTAACGCAGCCTCGGTTCTGCGTGTGCGAGCGGCCGTCTCGTATCCCAGGACGGTCGCGTGTTCTGGCCAACCTCAAAAGGCGTGCTCTGTCTTTACGTGCCTCGGCTCTCAAGACAACGTGCAACCGCCGCCAAAAGTATACGGACAGCTATAGGCCTCGGGTTACTTGTCAACTTTCATTATTTGTCCATGGTATATAGTATACACGTTTTGTTGCCGTACACGTTCAGTTTTTTTAGCGTGTGCGTCTGCGTGTGCGCGTGTGCGCGTGCGCGCGTGCGCGTGCGCGTGTGTGTGTGTGTGTGTGTGTGTGTGTGCCACGTTGTTGCAGTTAATAAGCAGACAAGAAGTGACCCTCGCCCTCCACCGGCTGGGAACATGCACACACTCACTCTCGTGGCGCCGTTTGTTTGCAAGGAAGTTGTCAGCCGTATTCCAGAAATTTCGGAAATTTATTAAGAAAGGAAAACACATTCCATGGATGCAACAGTCATACAGTCGACTCCCGTTATTTCGACCCTTGCGGTGCCGCAAGTTCTGGCCGAATTATATGCGAAATGTCCAATTAACAAACAGCGCCAAAACGAATGTATTCAAATCTTTTTTGTACTTATTGCTTGGAGTAGTCTGTTGACATCGACATACTGGTTCAATACAGTCATGCAGCAAATACACACGCTGTCGGTGTGTGGGTCATATGAATTAACACTACCGTCGGCACTGCCAAAATACTGAAAACGTACATCGCCCAAGGCACGATGCAAGTCATCATCCCTACGGGGCAGGTTGCTGCCGTCACTGTCGTCACCTAGAGAATCAATAACGCCGCCGGCTGGATTTTTTGTGTTTTTGACCTTTTTTTTTTTTAGTAACCGATGCGAGCATTGGAGGGCGCCGGTGGGAGGTCGAATTAACCGAAGCGACATGATTTCGCGGTCGAACTAAACGAGCGTACCGTCAACGCGATCTGTTTTTCGCCGGAACATACCAATGCATTCGAATTAAGCAAGGAGTCGAATAAACCGATTTATACTTAACGGGGCTCGACTGTATAAGATCACATAACAATCACAACAGCTACAGGTACACTCATAACTATTCGACGCAAGGTATACAAGGCAAAGGGCGCTTCTTCTGACGTCCGACTGGACCTCGAAACAACGATATTGGGCATTGCTGTCCCATAAGTGCCCATATATGGGTCGTCGCCACTAGCACTGAGAGTATACCGCGCTTGCATCGTCGTGGAGTTTTCGTTAGAGATTAATTCAACAGAGCATTCTAAGGGATTGCACTGCCACCGATCGCATATGCGCAGTCGGCGGCAGGCGGTTTCGGTAACGGTAATGATAGAACGGTTACCCCACGCTAAACGGCTGCAGTGGGCCGTGACGCCTGCAAAATGCCGTCATATACAGATACGTTATACCGTTAAGAAATTTTACCGTGCCCGTTAACGCTTATTTAAACCAAATAAGCCCAATCACTATTCCACTTCAAGGGAGACAAGAACAATTTCATCACACCCGCCACGGAAACTCATTGGCATGGCGCTGCTAAGCACGAGGTCGCGGGTTCGGTCCCATCCGCGGCGACCGCATTTCGATGGGGGCGAAATAGAAAAACGCTCGTGTACGTAGATTTAAGTGTACGTTAAGAAAACCCTAGGTGGTCAAAATTAATCCGGTGTCCCCAGACTACGGCGTGTATCGTGGCGAAATCGTGGTTTTCGCACGTAAAGCCCCAGAATTTAATTAAATTAACCACTCGATCCCCTTTCCTGGCCATGTATAGTATATTGGTACCACAAAGTAATTTAATTTTGTTTCAGTGAATATTAAGTATGTAATTAGATTACTGAGTTAGCAACAACTAAAGCTTCGCTCTAGCGGGTCCAGAAGTATATACTATAAGGGCGTTGCGTTAAGTTTCTCGCGCTTAAATCCAAAATTATCGAGTTAAACAAACTCCACGTATCAAAGGCAGTACGTTTTGTGGGGATTCGGTGGGGTTAAACAGGGGGAGAAACAAGAAAATTTTCGGCCCGCTTCGAACGAACGTCCCACATTCTTCTCTCGAAGTTCAAGTCGCCATGCCCCGAGGGGTCTGCCCCCGCCGTATATACAGAGACACAGAAATCTCGGGAGACGAACACGCCTCTATCTAGCGCTCCCTTATCCAAGTTGGATAGAGGTCGACATCGACCGAAGTTGACGGACAGCCTCGGGTTTCATGTCGAGGTCGAGCGCGCGATAACGCCGAGCGAAGGCGGCAGCCGAAGGCAGCTGCTCGCGTAAGATTCCCCAAACGGCTGCTGCAGCTAGGGCTCGCAAGAAACCGCGAACACCGCGAGCAGGCGCCTCAGCTGCATGGAACGCAGCACGGAGCTGGATCTGGACTATAGACGGTCAGCGAGGTATAGAGAACGATCGGTGCCAAGGTGTGGCGTGTAACAGCTGAAACTGAGCACGGCTATGCGCCCTCACCGGAAGCGGCGTTCGTGTAACACGGACGAGGCAACAAATAATCAGTCTATATAGACTGGTTTCAAACATGTATATCTATTTTTCCGACGAAAGAAAAATGTCAGTCATATTTATTACTAGGTAAAAAATAAACGCAAGCTTTTTTTGAATGCCGCGTTGAAACCATAGCGCCGAGACGTCAGTGTGACGTCGCTGGTTTCACTGCGAAACTTGCTAAGTCGAGAATCTCGTGCCCTTAGAATGCTATGTGATTATTAACTCCATACAGATAAACTAACGCCTCTTAGATAGCAGGCCTGCGCGCTCTGCTTGATGACGCAATGGTGCTTGGAGCGAAATTTCCGTTGCCAAGCCCGGCGTGACGAAACGGTGACGTCAAAATCGCCACGGCTCACTAGGGAGCGTCCCCGTTAGATTATATTGCAGTAGGGCAAGGTAGCACGATGTCATGGACCGAAGTGCACCGGCCTCGTGCTATATCTACGAGGCGTTGGTTAAACAGACCGAAGTGTACAATGTCAAAATCTATGACGTCACGTCAAGCTGTTGCGGGAACATCCGGGTGGCGTCGCCACTAGTGTTGCGTATTTTTTTTTTTTTTTCTGGCTTCTGGAGCCTTCTCTAACGGCAAGAGTCGACGTTCCAGCATTCCGTAAACGTAATTTGCCAGCACCATTCAATATTCTTTGATGTCGTTCTTGGACTGCATAGTGAACATTTTTTAAAAGGATCGACTGCTGAAAGGACTGCGATCGTCCTTTTTAGCGCGGTACCGAGTCCTTTTTACAGAGCAGCTGCAGTGAGTGGAATGGCCTTCCCGGGAACATTGCCACAATCGGACGCCAAAGACGATAATTTAGACGCTTTACGTAATCACGTGAGTTCTTGAATATCTGGTTTAATTTGCTATGTATACATGCATAACTTGTTTGCCGCTTATATCCACATTACGACTTCGGTGTACTTGTATCGCTTGTGTATAGTGTATTAACATATGTGCATAACTTACGTACATACCCACCCCTTACATAATACCCCTTTTATTATGAGTCTTTAAGGTAACACAATGAAAATGAAATGAAAAAAAAAATCCTTTAAAACGAGCTGCACATGACGCGCGTCGGCGTGTACAGCGTCGACGCATACACAGGGCTCATGACGTAGGCACTATATTTCAGTATGGATGCGTGGGACGCAAACAGACTTCAAAATCTAGGTGCCAGCGTACGCTTTAGCTATGCATCGACGTGTTGTGACCCGCCGCAGTGGACCAGTGTATCAATGGATAATATGGCGTTCTTTCATGTTAGCCCTGCAGGAAGCCGTGTCTTCCCTCCCCGCGCTGCTTATAAGAAGCATGTCGCATAATGTGCACGGACGGCATCTGTATGGGCATTTGCAGTTCTGCAGAGACTTCGTGAAACGAGAGAGAGAGAGAGAGAGAGAGAGAGAGAGAGAGAGACAGAGAAGGGAAGAAGGAAAGGCAGGGAGGTTAACCAGACTGAGTCCAGTTTACTACCCTACACGTGGGGAGGGGAATGGGGAGTGAAAGACAGAGAGAGAGAGCGAAACAGCCTTTCGCTACCCTAGTTTGCGTAGACGACTGTGCGGCCGAGGAAATCTGGGCCGATCCCGGAGACATTGCGTTCAGAGGTGGTGACTTGGGAGGCGCGGTTCTGATACCACTGCACTAACGTTTGTCCGCGCAAACGGTTTTGACGCGGCTTGTAACGCGGGCCGCGATCCGGCAGGCAGTGAAAGATGCCGCCACTCGCACGCCTCGTAGCATTCAAGAACAACAGAGCTAACCAATAAGGCGTCCCGAGCGGCCTATCTCGGCCGCTCTATACCGGGAAAGCTACATCGTCCGACTCTCGGAGAACTGTCTCGATCGGTGATTTTCTATGAAATTTTGCTCCGCCACCATCGTTACTATTTGACCTACTTGTCTTAGCAGCTGCAGATCGATAAGGAGATTATACCGTCATCATTGTTAGCGTTTAGCCTACTTGTCTTAGCAGCTGCCGAATCAATAAGGAGTTTATACGCCAACAATCGTCTCCACCATGCATTCACGCCACCCGCTCAGGCGCCGCAACATTGTTTATCGCTATAGCGAACAGAAGGTCGAGAAACATTACGCTGCAGCGCAACCTATCGCGGCGGACGCCACCGTTCCTCCCCGTTCAGACCCTCGTATAACCTATAAGCCATAACGCACCCAACGCCACCGCCATTCAACCTCCGGGTCGGCCTCCTTCACGGAAGCTCTCGGGCACCGGCCGGGGCTAGCTCCCTCCTACAAAGCACTGCGCGGCAAAAACGGGAACGCGCCAACCAAGGTCAAAAGAGCAACGCGTTTACGACCCATCGGCGAGCAGTGAAAAGGTGCGCGCACCCAGGCGCGCCGAGCTATCTTAATATTTTGTCGAGCAAGGTGCGGAGGAAGCAGCGCCCGATGAAGACGAAGAAGAAGAAGCTAGTCCCGCGCATCGTCCTCTCCGCCACACAACCCTGCGCGCCGTGGAGCAGTCGGCGGTGGGTCACGGCGGGTTTCGGACGAGACGAACCGGCGTGCTTTTCAGCGTCGGACAGGTTAATTTACGCGAGGCCACCGCCACGCCGGCTGGCCCGCGTTCGTGCGCGAGCCAGGCAGCGGCAGCGGCGCGATGGAAAACGCTCCGCGGCGCGGAGAAAGCTGCCGCCTTGTGCGCCTTCAATGGGCAGCGGGGGCGAAGACGCGCGCGCGCGCGAGGCCATTTGCATAAATAACAGCCACGAGCAGAGGAGTGCGGCAAGATGGGAAAACGCGGTTGGGGCCGGGGCACGCGGCCATTGCCAGATGGGCAGACGGAGCCGAGAGCGCGGTCGCCGCCACCTACACCTGTGTCCCAGAGTGTGCTCGGATCGAACACGCGCGTCGAGCCATAAGCACGCCGCTTTATCGCCGGCACCGTTGGTTCGGTCGCCAAGCGTGTACAGTCAACAGCAAAAGTTTGCGGGATGCGGTTTCCCCTTCAAATGTGAATTCCTGCACTGTTAAGGCATGACACTTCGTATTTAATGAATCGCCGTGTAGGTGGCGAAGGCTACTATACATGCTGGAACGTTTGATTCGAGGCTGTGTGGCCACGCTTCGCGAGAATTCAGCTTCGTGGAAGATGCTGCGCGTCCCATAAAATTTTTCGGTTGACTGGGCATCACACGGCATGTTACAGTGGATCCGATTGAAAGAGAATGTCACGCGAGAGGTCATCGATGTCGAAAGTGCCCGTGTCCAGCGGAGCGTCGTGTTTAGCGGTCCCGCGACTGTGTGACGTGGCGTCGAGGTGTGAGCCATACTATACGTATGAAAACGACGAGAACGTTAAGCTCTAAATTTGCCAGTGGCAGTTTCTCCAGCGGCAACGCGCCTCGAATACTCTATAGCTAGTAGCACCCTCTGTTCCATCGTCGTTGTCCCAATCTAATCTCTGTACATATCCTAGCGTCTCCGTCCAAGGCCTGCGTCAAATAGGCTAGACGTTGGAACAGAAAATTCCATCGCGCCTCCATTTGCCGCAATTCCTCCATTGCGACTCCTCTCACGGCAAAAAAAAAAAAAAAAACAGTGCCGCCTTGTACGTTAAACCACCCCATTCGAATCTTTCGCCGCTCCCAGTGAAATAAAACACATTGCGCCGTTACACGAGATCCATAAATGACACGCTGCGTTTGTCATTCACGTTTGAACTGCCCTGCTGGCGTTTCGTTCACCCACGAAAGTCAAAGCGAAGAAGTATATAGCTGGCGCCTGCTACAGATAGGCGCCAACGCGTCCTGGCACACATTATATACCAAGAAAGAAAGAAAAAACAACGCCGAACTATGAGGCAACACATTTGTCAAGAGCGCCGATAATCTTCACGGGCAATTTGGAGCAAAAGGAAAAGTGCCGCCGCCTCCGCCGAAGAACAAGGTCTCGACGCTACACGCTCTTCCGAGTCTCGCCTTCAACGCCTGCGTTCAATCCCTGGCCACGTGCCCACCGACGATGGTTCGCAAGCCAGCCGAGCGTTCGTCACTTCGGCAAACGACAAACGGACAGTAGGCGGCGGCGCGGTGAAAAATGAGAAAAAAATATATATACACAGATATATAATGAGTCTGCCGCGGCCCATAAGAGACGATGACGTGAAAAACGACCGCGCGATGATTGTATAACGAAGTGGCGACAGTTTAAACCAAGCCCGCCCCCCCCCCCCTCACTTCATCCTCCTACAATTCTCCGCCGCACACACACATACAACAGCTCTGGCACGAGACGAGATACACGGGGCCTCTTTTTCTGTATAAGTAATCCGACCTTTCACGCGCGAGACAAGCATGCGCGGCGGTGTATTAGTAGGGTATTTGCGGCACGACCTTGGGTTAGCGCGGTGTACAGGTGCGTAAGAAAGTGCGGGTCACAACATGTCTTCATTATGCATGCTGCTTGTCTGACACCCCGCGCCCCGGAAGGTGCAATCGCCGGAGCTCAGCTGGTGGCCGAGCTTCGCGAGCGAAACGCGCCAACACGAGAGACAGCGATGATGAACATATTAAGAGGCCAGATGGGAACGAGCAAATTATTGCGTCCTGACAACGTTGCAGCCACTAGTCGCCTTTTCATCCGTCACAGTGGACGCGCGATGAGAACACGTCAACGAATGAAAAAAGAAGATAAAGAAACGTTCGAAACGTGGGTGTGTCCGTCTTCTGCCGTGGATGTTTCGTTCCGCCTTCCTACTCGTGAGTCTTACATTGAAAGCCGACTTACAGAAAACGGACGCCAGTGCACAACTGTGGTGCTGCTTGGACAGCGCGGAATTCCACAATGCCGTCATATTCGGGCACGCTCGCATCTTGAGCCAATCAAAAGTGTAGCCGCCTTGTGACACACTCAAGAGTTGTCAAGATTGTGTATTTTACAGTAAGGCGGAATTCGACGGTGTCCAGAACATCATCCCCGGACATCGGAATAGCTTAACTATAGCACGGCTAAAGCCAAGGCTGCGCGATCGAAGACCTTCGGTGGGGAACGAGTTAACCGAATATTCGAATTAACCGAAGTCGGATTGCATTTCGTTTTCGTGCGGTTCGCGTACTACGCGACGACTACGGCTGAAAGGACGTTCAACAGCCGCCGTCATATTGACATGAGTGGCACTAGGTAGCACTCGCAGGGCTGCGTCTGGCACGCGTGCGCAAATACCCAAAAAAGTAGACGGGAGGATGGCGTCGCTGTAGCTTAGAGGCAAATCACCCCGCAAGAGATAGATTTGTTATTTGTACACTTCAATGAACAAAGAGCAATTAATTCCCCCTAATATTTGTTACACATCACTATGTGTTTGATTCTATGATTATGTTGCACTGACATGCTGCGCACGCACGTAGGCTACAGACGTGAGGCGCGCCATCCACATTATGCTGATGCGAAGATTTGAGGACACCATCGGCACTCCAACTACACCCTAGCCGGAAAGCCGGCGCGAAGGTGTACGTCATTCCATTTGTTGATGCGCGCGTAAATCTCAGTGCACAGGAACTTCGACACCTCGCCGCGGCTGCTATTCCCTCCCACGGTCTCATCCATCTCTTCGAAATGCGGCACTGCAACGCGTGAGCGCGAGTCTGCTCTCGCTAAAGAAAGAACGAACGAACGAAATAACGAAAGGAGCGAAAGAAAGAAACATGTCCTTGTCACATTTCTAAAACAATGGCAGGGTTACTTATGAAATGGGCCTCCTACAACCACCGCTTAACTTATACCTCACCAGGCGGGCGCATTACATCTTAAACCCCACTTTGGCATTTCGCAGCTCCCGGCTTCGCCGAGGGTGTCGGGGGAAAAAGAAAGTGCGGCTCCTGCGAGAGACACCGGCAGAAACAAGAAAACGTACCAGCAGGGGCGCGCGACGGCGTACACGGGAGACAAAACGGACGCGGTGGCGCGTATACCTGTATAAGACGCAACGCAACCGCGAGAGAGTGGGCCTGAGCGAGCACCGCAAGGCCGTCAGTGAAAGCGCCACGCGTTCACAAACTGCCTCCGCACGTAATCGCGGCAGCGCGCCTACCGCCCGAGCGCGAGAATTCCACAGAAACGCTTTCGTTCCATTCACAGCTATAGCGCCCGCGGTGCAACCCGGCAGCAGCAGCTGCTGCCCTGCACCGCAGGCTCCCAAGAAGCACTGCGCATGACCCGTATGTCACACGCGCTGTGGGCTTCGCCGCAAGGCCAAGCGGTGGCGAGAGGCGGCGTTTCTTACACGCTATCGCGCAACGTGCGCGTGTGTGCGTGCGCGCGCGATAGTTCATACGCGACCCGCTTCGAAGGTATATAGTGTTACGCGGGTCGACTGAAAAGCATGGGAGAAAAATAAAGTAAACCAGCATGCGCGCGTGAAAGCGCGGGTTTCGTGCCCCCCCCCCTCCACCCCCGTGTTTTTCTTCCGGCGCGCTAGTTAAAACGCTAACCACACACGCCGCGTAACGCAACGCTAGCCAACGAACGCCACCGGCGCGAACGTGAGCGTGCACGGAGTCTAGCAGCAGCAACAGGTGGTCGTGTTTGCAAAAGCGTGCCACACGGCCACCACGGCGAAGCCAACCTGCCCGCGTGCGTAGAGTCTGCGTGTACCTCTCGGGGGCGCGACGTTTCGCGATCCCACACGAACTACGCGAGCAGGCGTGGTTTTTACCGTTGGTATTCGCACGACGCGGAGGCGAAGAAAGCAACACCCGGCCAACAACACGCTTTGGTTGGGTTTCGTCGCGCCAGAGACAACTATATACTGCGGCCACAAAAGAAGATGCGTTCGTTCCGTTTTGTTTCCGTTAATTCTAATTGTTTTCTTTGCTTATTTCTTTCTTCCCTTCTTTTCTCTCCCTGTCACAACTTTTTTTTTTCTCGTGGGGTGTCTAAGGCACGCGAGAAATGCGGCCCGAGTTGCCAATTTCGCTGTCGAAAACAGGAACAATAGAATTCGCAGCTCTCTCTCGAGAGAGAGAGAGGAACGCCCACGAAGCGACGACCGTCGCTTACCAGTCGGCTTGTGTTCCATGCCTGCAAACCTCCGCGCGCGCGTGTGCACCGGTGAGCTTTCCGTTTCGTCTGAGGGTTTTTACCGGCCCTTGTGCTAACGACAGCTTACGCGATGCATCTGGGACAGCTCTAACCTATACCTCTACGCAAGGTCGCCGCCTCCTCCACAGACGAGTTCAAAACTGTTTGCGTTTTGTTTGTTTGTTTGTTTGTTTGTTTGTTTGTTTGTTTGTTTGTTTGTTCTATCCCGAACATCCGGCTGTGCGAAATAACCGCCTATACATGGTATTTGTTCTTTTTAAAAGCGAAGCTTTTCTTTCCGAACCTCGCTGGCTCTTGGTGACCGTGGGTTCTGCAACGTGACTGTTTTCTAGCCAAATAGGCCAGCCAATCACAGCGGAGGAGGCGCGCCGCTGGGTTTCTGGCAGTACCACCAGATGGCGCTCGCCCTACGCGCATCCGCGGCAGCGGCGGCGCCGGCTGCAGTGCAATTAGCTTCTGTACAAATGCCCGAATAAAGCCTTCCGTGTCACTTTTTGCGGCCATTCAGTAAACACAAACTCGTGTTTCGACTCTCTATGCACTCACACAAAGCTTCGATGTTTACTGGTTCAAACTCGTTGAATATGCTGCATAATTTCTAAATGTTTTCTATGTTTCAAAAGAATCAAATTGAAATTAAATTTTGGGGTCTTACGGGCCATAACTGAGATCCGATTGGGAGGCACGCCGCAGTGGCGGACTCCGGATCAATTTTGAACCGCCCGGGGTTCTTTAACGTGCGGGCGCTAAAATAAGGGGAGTTCAAACGGTTCGCTGAAAAATAAGACCGTAGCTCTGCCCCATTCAGCATATACTTACGAAAAGAATATCGGGCGTGATGTTTTGTAAAGATCACTTATTTTTCATCACCTCCGCCTTGCGTCATCGCCACAGAAGCCGCGTGAATGATTCAGTTACGTGTCAAAACTTGCACCTCAATATTGACTTCAGTTGCGAGGATACTTGGCGAAGCTCGTGAGACATTTCAATTCGACCGCAATGCCAACGACGTCTACGCGCAAATGCGTCAACCTCATCGCAACAGGAACTGCGTTACCTCGAGTTATCCGACCGTAGCTTTAATATTTCTGCGAAGTGCAGAATAAAAGCGGACAAAAACGCCAAGCTATAGTGAGAACGTAAATGACAAATCAGCTTTCATGTGCACGTGCGCAGTTCGGTTTGACGACAAGATGTATCGCTCGCACGCCAATCACGCTCCCTATCACACTCTTGGCAAAGTTCCCTATAGGAAAAATTGCGTTCAAAGCAGGGGAAGGTAAGAACCACCATGCGAAAACTGTAAAGTATACGAGAAAATACAACGAATATTAAGAACTTTTTCTACGCCAACTCTCGCTCTTCGTGCTCAGAGTTCCTCACACGACATTCGCTCGGCATACGTGGCTATTAATACCCGCCAGCGCGACACGTTGCAAAGAAAACAAAAAGTACAAGCGACCCCGTACTTTCTTAGCAAGCGCCGGCTACGACAGTTAGTCATACGCACCTTATTTTTCTTCAATTCTCTCGTAAAACCCGGATAAAGGGTATATAATGCCAAAGACAAGCCTTCGGAACGATAAACAAAACGCCAATCCCCCCCTCTTTTTTTTTTTTTTTTTGGCATCGTCCATCAAGAAGAAAATGGCTGGAACTTGACAAACGCGGTTCCGAGAGCGAGCGCCTAACCAAACACGACCCTACAACTTTTGCGCAATGCAAGAAGAAAAAAAAAAGAAGGGAAAGAAATAAAAACATTACATATTCATATGTCTTTGTGCAAAAGGAGTCTGCAGCCACTCGGAAATGTGACGCACTTGAGAAGACGACCCAGACGACGCTCTTCGATATACACACAGATGGCATGAAAGGCGTCTTCAAAAAGCTTCGCTCTCTGCCTCCCTTGGCTGCTGTCCGGACAACAGCACAAAAGCATTCAATTATTGTGGGAGAAGCGCGAGAAAGACCTCGAGACGAGGCAAAAGACATCGGAAACGAAACAAAAGAAAAACGTCGCAATGGCCCTCGTTTTTTATTTATTTATTTATTTATTTATTTATTTATTTATTTATTTCACGCAGCGAACAGTCAAAATCCGGCGAGAGCATTGTCAGACAATAAAGACGTTCAACCTATCCGGCAGTGAAGCATAAAGAAATGAGCTGAGGCATCTCGCAGGCCGAATGCCATGCGATCACGTTGTCCGTATACGATGAACGAAAAAGCGAAGGGTAATCTCCTTCGGCGGAACAAAGGGAGTCAAGGACAATGAATGGTTTACCAGATGCGGCCAGGCAGTAGCCACAACAACGTATAAAACATATAAAATGCTGTAGAGCGACGAAAGAGGAGACACGCTCGACGAAGATTGCCACTTCGCTCAGCGAGGCGCGCAGAAAGAAGACAGCGAAGGAATACGAGAAGAACAGCGCCGGAGGAAAAGGAAGTGCCAAAGCGGAGCGCCACAAATTCGTAAGGGAGGGAGAGAGAGAGAGAGAGAGAAATGAAGAAGTTGCGAGAGACGTTGATGGCGGAGAACCGCGAGACTATTCTGGACACGGGTATATAGGCTCCTCGTTATAGTCCATAGCGAGACTATTATACCTTTCTCGTTAGGGGTGTGCGAATATACGCAACTTTCGAATAACGAATAGTAAAGTGTCCTACTCGATTTGGTTTTCGTAAGTAATATATATATATATATATATATATATATATATATATATATATATATATATTTCTTTCTCGAACAATTTTCGGACATTTGGAAACCTCCAGCTGTACGCAATCGAGCACACAGTTGGAGCGAAAGTGCAATGAACTTCATTCCGAAGAAGGGTCCTCTGCATGCGAAAAAACTGCTTATCCGTTCTTGTATAACGGTCCATTTTGGCTTTCAATGAACAACGCTTCATAAGGTGTACTGCAGCGACAGAAATTTGGTAAGCGTACATATTAGACGCGACATCGTGAATCAATCTATAGCAATTATTATTCAGTAGGAATTGTAAGAAATAGCTACTGGTTATTCGAAAACTATTCGAAAAGTATTCGATTCGATTCGCTTCTCGCACTATTCGACTCGTAGTAGGCTCGCATTCGACTCTGCATCAAAAATTACTGTTCGCACACTGCTAACTATGTGGTCTGACACTCAAATAGAGAAGTATGCAGAATGAACAAGAAAGGAACTGCCACAGGAATGCGCGTAAACGCCTGCTCGTTTATAACGTACCAGCTGACATTAGGAACCAACTTGAAAAGAAATAACGCCCCTGACCTGTTTTCGGGTCTGACGAGGCTGAAGCGACAAAATGCGACAAACAGAGCGCGCCACGATAACACGTAACGCAGTACAACGAGGGACACTACTACTATCAAGGCCGCAAACACACCTCACATGCTCGTGGTTGCGTCCTCCTCGCGTTCATGTTCTGGACTAGCCTAACAACATGTATTCCTGCATTACAAGAGCGCGCATAAATAAAATTGTCAAGACCGAACAGCAGCTAGTTGATTGCTACAGCTCGCGTTCATATTGGCAGATACAGACGGGACGAGAGCTCGTCCCGTTTATATCGCGTACTTTATGTGTCTGTGTGGTCTCCTTATTGCGCGTTGCCAATATGACCGCAGGTACGTATGGCATATACAACGCCAACGCGATCACAAGTTCAACCATGGCCAACAGGCGTATACCTCGGCTACGGTAAAGTTTTCAAGTCGATGCGTTTAAGCGACCTTCAACGTTAGAGCTGTTAATCGTTAACCCAAACGCTTAACCGCAGGACCGCCGCTGTCGTTAGCGCGTTGTCGCGAGACCAAGCGGTGTACAGGCCGCAAGGTGATAGATATATACCATCATTAAGCCGCCCACAGAGCGGCCACACACATTCAGTTACATAAGCGCCGGCATCGGTGGCTCCTACGATTACCATTACTTTCACATTAGGGGCCGCTGAAGATCGCCCTTGCGGAAATCTACTTATCTCGATCGAGGAGGAAGTACGCAGCGCGCTCGAAACCCGCCTATCTCCGGACTCGCCTGCGTCAGGCGCCTGGGTATGCGCAGCCCACCGCAAGCTGCATTCTACTATAGTGAAGTTCGATCACCTCCCAAAACTAAGGGCACCAGCAGAAAAAGCACGCAAGTCGATTGTAACGAAAATTACAGAGACAGACATCGTCCGAGTTCAATTACACCAAAAGTCACTCAGATCGACAAGGCGAGACCAATCAATCAGGCCAACAGTTTTCTTTTTTCAGTTGTCTAACAAAAAAAGAAAAATATTAAGGCTCACAAGAAAAAATGCAGTTTCAACGGCTACTTGACAAGCCAGGAGATGTCGAAGTTAGCCTACTCAAGCATTACGACAGGGCGTATTGAAAAGAAAAACCGTGCGTAATGATTGGCAGGCAAATAAAAGCATTCGATTCGAGCAAACCCTATCATTACTTCGGAATCTGGCGGTTAATTAAAACAGGGAAAGAGTGGCAAACATCCCAACAAACATCTAAATTTATCCGCAGCCTTCCAGGAGGCAAGCCCGAGGAGGAAGCAGGACAGGCTATCCGAGTCGTCTGCTCATACACTGTGCGCGCGTCTGCAGCAACAGCGTGCGAGGACACTCAGCAGGCGGCACGGACTAACTACGGTGTTCAGAACGTCACGAGAGAAACGCCAACGACCGGAACTAACTCCGCCTTCAGATGGCTTCGCTAAGGCGCGTATTCAGCGAACAGGATTCGACGCACAACTAAAACACTGAGATGTGGGTGTCCCGATCGCTCATTCCACCTCGTCTTGTTTACGGACACGTAACACGGATCGGCGCCTCGGCCGCTTCGTCTGCTCAACCGAGTAGGCGAGACGGAACAGACGACCAGCCTTCGGGATGACGGTGCGTTCACTGTCGTCTGCTTGGAACAGTACCAAAAAAAAAAGGCCAATTTCGGTACCCGATTTGAATACACCAAGGCCTCGCGAAGCGAAAAGGCAAAATTACAGCTCGTCTCCTGCGAGAGTTGCATTGATAGATGGACCTTGGAAGTGAACGACTTGAACCTTTTCAATAGCGAGCGAAATCCGCGGGGGTGGCATATTTGCATAGCGGAGACAGGCGGATGAATGATAAACTGCTGCGCTCGTCAGACATTTGAGGCTCAACGAAACTTCCCCTGGGGATGCGAGGCTTCGCTGGCGTCGGACCTCCTGGGTGCTGCTGGGAGATTGAGTGGCTCGGGCGTCATACGCGATCCTGCCTGTGATAGGGTTCGTTTACTGGCCCTGCATTTCGTAACACTGATCCGAAGCCACGGTTGCAGCAACCCTTCCCACAAGGTCATTGGCCCGGGATTCGTGTAACGCGGTTTGCGTGTAGTTATACACAAATCTCTCTCTCCCTCTTCTAATGAGAATTATTCGCTCCCTTCTCCTTAAGAATTTGTTAATGACGGGCCTGTCTACGCGGGCTCATTTATTTATTTATTTATTTATTTATTTATTTATTTATTCTTATTCAAAATACCTTACAGGCCCGAGAAATGCGCATTGGATAAGGGAAGCTTCCAAATTTTACATGGTATAGAGAGCATGCAATTATGTTTGTCAATAGTTGTTAACTTTGCTAATTATTGTACAATGAAGAATGAAGTATACACAAAGCCGAGAATCCTCAGAGCAAAAAAAGAAAAAAATGCAGACAACGAGGAAAGCAGACAAGGAGTTACTAAACTAAGAAATGCGTGTGCATGTGGCGACGGAATTTATCTTTGTTAGCTTCAGCTACCAGGTTATCGGGAAGGTCTTTCCACCACAAGCGGGTGACACGTGGAATGACTCGAATAAGTTTAGTCGAGTTTGCAAGCGTAGTTAAAGGCCCTCTAAAGAGGAAGATCAACGTTAATCTCTTCCAGCGGCTGCTGTCACCCTGCTTGAAGGAAGGAGGCTTGGTACGCAAGACGCAAAAGCGAAATACGAGTAGTGACACCATCCTGAAATTCCCGCCCTATCGCAGTGGCGTCATCAATTCCGACGGCGTCTACGAAGAACTAGCCAGCAGATCATCGGCCGAAAAAAAAAAAAATTACTGCCTTGTATTACACACAAACCCGACTCAACTAAGCAGGCTTCGATACACTTTTTTTTTTCTGCACTGAAATGGCACAAACACGAGAAACTGCTTTGAAAGAAGTGACGTCACACCGAGGCTTCCGACGCTTGGGCTCGGGCGCAGATTCAGAAAAGGCCAGTTTGAACGTCATTTTAACGACAAGTAATCAATCCTTTTAAGTTAAATGAAGGCAGATAGAGAGTTGGGGGAAAGCGCTTCACCACTGTACACTGATTTGGTGTTGCTCGCTAGTGTGCCTTTGATAACAAGGTAACGCAGGATGTAAACGTTAGGTCTTCGCAGAAACCAAGTAGGACATCTACCATCACAGCCATGTCATACTCGAATGAACACAAACAACAACAACAAAACAAAACAATTGCGCGTCAGTGACTAACAAACTTGCACGTAAAGCTGTTAGCTTTAGAAATTACGCGACGATATAAGCAGCATACATTCAAAGTGTGTTGCACGAAATAAAGTTATGTTATGTAGTAACTAAATAAGTAACAGTAAGCAAATGAGCAAGCTGTGAGCAAAGTTACCTGACTGTATTTTTCCTTTCGTGTAGCGAGTCTACAGATAGTGTTATGATGGTGCTCACTGTGACTGGACGTTAACTTGTCGCCCAGACCGATGCATCGTACATTCACCGCAGTATAGCAGGCTACACACCATGGATATGGTATAGCAGGTCATGCTGGAATTTCGTCATGTTCTTAAGGTCTGCAGTTTTTCATTTCTGACTTTTTTCTTCCTTTTTTTTCTTCCTTAGTCGCTCTAGCTACTTTATTATGGCGGGTACAGCCAACCCTTCCGTGGCCTATTTTCCCAGGATGTAATAATTTACTAAACAACAAGCAAGAAATACAGCACTGCAGCTGTGTGTCGGCATGTTGACAAACGTACTTGGACAGCATTTGATCATCTCAGACAGGAACAACAACATGCAGGTGTAGATACCACAACGAGTTACCGTGCTGTCTACACCACGGCTCTTTACACATGCTCTTTACACTGTGTCCTCGGGCCGAAATGCTTTCCAACAAAGACAGTACCATTTCCTTCTCGCTGTGCTCGCCTTTGAGGCATTTTCCATCGCCAACCAATCGGGGCCCACCTATCGCTTAAAGGCCACTCAGGACACAATCCGCTGGCTGCCGTACAACCGGCAATATCAAAAACACCTTGACTTCGTGTTCGCTCAAACATGATTCATGAGCAGTTACAATAGCCAGGTGTCGCAAATAATTCATTCCGCCATCACGGACCGCTATCGAATCGCTAATGTCCTCCATCGATCAACGCGACTGTACGACGAACATGCAAATGAGTGCGGTAATTCAGGCTCGTTAATGCGTGGTTATACCCAAAAGGGCGAACGCGCTCAAGGCCGAACCGAAGGGAATCGCAGACAGAGAAAACCCGGTTTTCCACATACGTTAATTACGCCGTGGCAATAAGCATGTATTGGTTAGCAAAACGCTCAATTCGTTCGATGTACCTTGCTTCCTGTCCTTGCAATCGCTCAGACAAGCGCGAGCGTTCGTACACGCGGAAGTCCGGGCGTCCAGAGAAACAGAACGATGGGCGTCCTTCGCGTGAGAACGTGTCATTAGCAAAAGCACTGGAGGCGGCGCAGTCGCAGGTAGGTCGCATACACACAGTGCCTGCTGTGGTCACTTACTAGCCTAACGTGATCGCAGTCGCGCGCTAAATTGTGTCAGCACCGCTGAGACGTGCACCAAACCTTGCGCAACGAGCCGTGCCTGACGCGGAGGAGACGTATCGTAGGGTTAGTTTTTTGTGTCAGCTCATATTTGTATAGAGACCATGAAATGTGGGACAACGGTATCTAATGACTGACGCAGACGCTCGAACCAAACAAACAGCGCAATAAGCAATATAGTCAAAGTGTACAAGCTTATGATTCCGCTGTGTGGTCACATGACGGGCACAATTCAGCTCAGTTCTTTTCTACGGAATTACTAGAGGGAACTCGGGGGCTATTGTCTACGTGGCGGTTCCGCCAGCATGTAAATGATCTCCGATTGGCTCGCTTACGTCCTGCTGGCTTAAAACGGCTTTGCGACTTTACAGAGAGGTGACGTGCAAATGGCGCCGCCAGCTAGCGACGGTTCTCGCGAAGTTATGGAAGCCAATCTCGAAGGCCACGTTTTTGTGTAGCGCAGGCCTTAAAAGCGGTATTACAGCAGCCGTAAAGAAGTCACGGCCGCCTTGTTTTTGGTAACGCAACCTCTCGATCACTTTCGACAAAATGTCGCGCCACAAATGCCACATGTCGCAGTGACTGTGCATGCGCGGAGACACTTACTGCCTTCTTGCATTTAGGAAAAAGAAAGGAAGAAGAACAAAACATGAGTGCCTGGAAATTTAGAAAGCCTTAATAATAAATAAATCCGCAAGAAGATCTTATGAAAAGCACGGAGCTTAGCCAAGTAAATGTTGCCTACTACCCATCATTCTCCTGGTAGGTGAACGATGGCAACGCCAAAGTTCCCCTGTAGCTATCCTTGTGGGAAACTCGATGCGTTGCAGACGAACGCGCCGGAGCAGACGGGCTCGTGGTGCGGACGTATTAGCAGACGACGAAGAAACGAGGTCACCGCAATCAGCCGACAGACGCAGAAGGAATGGGCTCCGCTAGGACGCGGCAAGACGTGGCAGTGGCAACGGCGGCGTGTACAAACATGAGCGACCACTTTCACGCCAATCATGCGCGCGACGAAAACGTCACGGTCGCACGTCAGCGCCGCGAGCACGGGAGCCTAATTAGGCTCATTAGGGCCCGCAATTATTGCTACCGCGACACGCAAAATCGGTGCGCTCTAAAAATAAACGAAAGCTGCTACTGAGCGACGGGCCAACGCTGACCGCTTTTCACCTACAGGCGAAATCACGACTGCGAACCCGGCAGATATATATCGCCGCAGTTATCTGGCGTACGCTTATGTTCTCCAAGTCGCGCAACATATGAATATTTATAAAACGTGCACAGGCGAAGAAAAATTCTGCAAAAACAAGTACAGCGATCACGTAGATATGTCAAGCATCTACAGTCTGCCACAAAGTTTCACGAAACAAGAGGTTTGCGAGAAAAAAAAATGCATCGTATGTAGCTGCGCATATAGCCTTGAACTCAAAGATTCAGTCTCTAGTGGCCCTCGAGACCTGCACAGCTAGAGATTCGTTAAATTAGAAGTGCTGCGTCTAACGAAGTAGAGATGCATACTTGTCGTGAAACTCGTGTCCCGTAGACATTTGTGGCCGCCTGTACGCACATATCGTGAAAACGTTTCTCGCAAAAGCACCGTACCTGCACGTGAACGAGAACGCAGTCATTCAGAAGACGACGTTGGTCCGTTAAGTGATAAAGCGATTTATTTTCATGAAATTAGAAATGTCTACAACTATTGCGTCGCCGCGGTTTATACGAAAATAGATCGTCCAATGAGCAAAGCATGATAACGTGATGTGATCTGAAGAAACGTTCAGACAGTATAGCACGTTGCGTAAATATTCTTAAACAGTCGACATAGAGAAAACATCAGCAAAACGGCACATTCCGAACCTACTGTAATCAAACACAAAACAATCAATTCAATTCAATAATACGAAAATGTGCACCGACGGCATTCCAAGGTAGTGTACGGATTGATTGGGAAGTGCACTCGTACATTTGAACAGCTTTAAAGGTCTACTGGGCTAGTTGATCTGACACGTCGACTGAAAACTAAGCGCTTGTCCTCGTCTGTTCCATGCATCATTGCCTAATTTATTCCCGCTTAGTTTTCCAGTCAACAGAACAGCCTTAAGTTTAATGAACTTACTCTGTGCGAACAAGAAGCCAGCATTGCATATTAGGAAGATCCCTTCTATGCAGTCAACATAGACTCGCCAAGTCATCGTCACAATAATTTTCATGCTACTGCTTGCAATAAGTAAAAACGGCGCCTTTTTGTTATTATCATCGACATGATAAAACATTGTGCAGAAGTTATTCACGATGATAGTTAACATAAGTGCCAAAGAAAGCTAATGACTTTAAGAACGGCATGAGCACGAATGCGGCGCCGGCGTTACCCTAGCACCTGCCCCCACTATATACGGCGACTATAGCTAGCGCCTTCGGACCAATTTAGACCTCTTGGACTAAAGACCACTCTCGGTGAAGCCTCGGATGGGCGGGAAACATTCTCGCGCCCTTCTTTCTCTCTTTTCATCCGTGTATCCCCTTTTTATCTCGTTCACAGACAAACTGTACCAAAACATGTCAGCGTATCACTCGATATTTCGCGCAACGCAATGTCTCCGTACGTGTTGACATCGGCTTTGCAGACGACGCATGACAAGGTCGGCGTCCCACTTCGCGGTTGCGCCAGAAGCACTCCGCAGACGCTTATTTTTCCTCTTCCTTCCCGCCCTTGTGTACTCTCGTGGCCGGCATAATAAAATTTGGAGCTCATTAACCTCCATTCGTCGCCTTTGTGGGTTAATTAATTCCGAAACGGCAACCAGCGGCGGAGGCATGCACCGTCTCAGTTTCGCCACAAGTCAGAATGCGAGCATGAGGTTGCGTATGTGCAGCACCGGAGTGCTTAAACTTGTTCGCGCCGAGTTATTTGAGCAGACGACAGAACCACAAACATCGACTGTTCCGTGGCCTTGACAAATGCCGAGACCTCTCCACATACCTGTCGACAAAAATGTGCGCAGTTAATTTATTCAATGTGTGCGGATGTACGTGCATTAATCTCACTAAAGTTATGCGCCGCAACAAGTGCAAACATGCGCGCTTGTCTCATAGGCAATGCAACGCTCTTCTTCGTCTGCGCCGGTTTAGATGAACAGACGACAGAATGAACACCAACTAAATATGTTCGGTGGTCTCATTGAACCTGGCGCCTCCCATTACGCTACCTGTCAACATAAATTAGCCATACTAATTTATTTTATACGAGCACATTAATCTTGCTGCAGTTGTGCGTTGCCCAAAAATGCACACTGTAGTGCACATTGTCAAACTTCACTTCGTCCGTGTCAGCTTATATGAGCAGACGGCAAGATTAGCTTGCACTGCGCAGCAGCATTTGGTGAACAGCGGCACAACATTAAGCTACCTGGAAACAGAAAAGTATAGAAATAAGTATATACCGGAAAGCAATTACTTGTGCCAACATGCGTATATTCATAAACTTGATGTAGATGTCTGTCGCTGGATTATTTTGAAACCGTATATATTTCGCATGAATCGCGTAAACATTAGCGATAGCATCCATGCAGTTGAAATATTTTAATGACCTTGGAACGACTTTACACTGACTGCGGGTCAAAGTTGCCTGCCGTTTTAATGATACGACCCCTGCGATTTGCTTTACATATTACGGTCGACATTCTCGGAACCTTCGAGGATAAAATGGAAATCCGCGTGGCGAATCGTTTCGAAACGGCTCCGTAGAAGATTATTATATATATAAAGAGGAAGGAAGAAAAGAAAAAAAATAAGGAAAGCACAAACAAACAAACAAAAAATGAAGCACACCAGAACACCACGCTGGAATCCTTTGAGAGGCCAAATATGCGTGGCATTTTTCTGACCTCCCAAGGAGCGCATCTCCGCGTCGCTGTCCCAACCGTGATGCCCGCTTTTTTTTTTTTTTTTTTTTCTTTTCTGGTCGCGATGTTTTCGCGCAAGAAACAAAAATAGAAAAAGCGCGCCCCACCAGCAGGTCATTAATGCGGACCCTAAGTGCACGACCTTTCTTTACTTATCCTCATCTTGAATTATATTCTTTCTTTTCTTTTATTAGATTCTTACCCGATGCACATATCGGCCTTACAACTTCTGTGGGCCAATTCGCCGCGCTTCTCTCTCTAAATCGCGGTTCCTCCACCCGGGAAACACGAACGCGCGCACACGCACGCACGCGCACACACACACACACACACACACACACACACACACACACACACACACACACACACACACACACACACACACACACACACACACACACACACACACACACACACACACACACACGCACACACGCACGCACGCACGCACGCACACACACACACACACACACACACACACACACACACACACACACACACACACACACACACACACACACACACACACACACACACACACACACACACACACATGGCGAGTGAGGAATTTACCCCAGGGGCTGAGAGAAAAGAGCAGAAATGGGGCGCACACGGCACCAGTACCGCCGCCACCACCACCACGGCGCACAGCGCAGGTCTAGCGCGACGAAAGGCAAGCCCAGTTCCACCTCAGAGAACGGCGAGAAGGGAGCACGGTATACACTTCTAGCGGCGACGCTCTCGACAGCAACGGGCGCCGGTCCAGGCCCGACCCCTGTCGCGGCTTTTCAGGAAGGCGTGGGGTGGAGGGGGGCGCGACTAATCGCCCTGCTGCTGAGAACAAGCCCCCTGCGTACCCCCCCCCCCCCCCACCACCCCCACTGATTCCTCGGCGCAAGCTTTCCTGTTTCTCTGACTACAGTATTTAGCTAAAGAGTAGAGAGCGAGAGAGAGAACGTCCTGTTGCGCAACTTGTCCGGCTGACACATTCCGACGAGAGGCCCCGAGACAAACGACTCCGAAGGGGCTCGCACGGGAAAGGGAGCCGACGGGCCAGACGTCGGTGTTCCAAAATGGGTCCGTGAGTATAGTTTGAGCATGTGCACGAGTGCGTGCGTGTGTGCGTGCGAGTGAATAAATGACGGAATGAAGTAACAGGGCAGAGAGAGAGAGAGAGAGAGATGTCATAGATGAATAATGAGTGCGAGAGCAGAAGAACTCGGCTCACGAACTTGCGTTTCAGCGAGCATACGAGTGGTAAATTAGGGAACAAAGAAGTTTATTTGCGACTGACCAACTGAGAAGCTATGAGAGCAGGAGGACGACAGAAATGGCGAAGGCAGGGATGTTACCGAATGAAGTGAGTGAGTGAGTGAGTTGGTGAGTGAGTGAGTGAGTGAGTGAGTGAGTGAGTGAGTGAGTGAGTGAGTGAGTGAGTGAGTGAGTGAGTGAGTGAGTGAGTGAGTGAGTGAGTGAGTGAGTGAGCGAGCGAGCGAGTGAGCTTTTATTTAACGAGAAAATCATTTATCTGAGATAACCGAGAAGATACCCTCCCCAAGAATATAAGAATATAACATACACTTCCCAATACATGGTCCACCGCAATCGACTGACCAACAAATAAATAAATAAGGGAGCAATAAACAACAAACTCCCTTAATGTTTCGTATACTGCTTATTTTCGGCGAACATTAGAAGTGGCTTGTAACATGTCTGACGGATGCAGCGAAGATTTGCAATCCTTGAGAACCGCACACATTCAGAATACAACGGCTGCAGAGAACATTGGCACCACTAGCATCCCATCGGGCGCATTCACGAAGCCATGTTTCATTACACACACTCGTACACTGAATCAAGTAATACGGACAGAACAGTTCCAAACACATAATCACAAGTTACTTCCGGCCCTATTAAGATTATTTATTTCGTGACAGCGCTTATTGCTTCGCGTCGCAGCAGCGGAATGAATGCTCGGCATTTGACGTAACACAGTTTCCTCATCGACTCACATCTGGGAATGTGGACGAATTGTCATAAGTGCGCGGTCATACAGTTTCGGCTCAGCCTGGTCATTCCTGTCAACGACTCTCCATTTTTGGGGGGTGCTTTCTCTTGATGAATAACGCGCTTGCCCTGAATAATCATGGCGCAGCAACTTTTGACTCTGCAGTAGACGAGGAAGTCGTCACGTACGCCAACGACCTCTCTCAGTTCCCAAGACCAACGACCCGTGCTCTGCGTATCTTAATCTCTATGACCGCGGCTGGGCTGCGATACGAACGCTAGTGCGACCTCTTTCTTGCCTCTCTCACGATACAGCAAAAGTTGCTACATTCGCAAGACGTTCGTCTTACTGACAAGTCTGAACTGGGAACGCGAGTTAAGTGCCCTTAATATCGACACGCTTTAAGCCGCGCCCTGGCGCGGGGTTCAGACCCGCAATTCCGAGATGGCGCGCATTCGCAACACGCACAACCCGTAACTCGAAACACCCGTCAAGTGGATACTTAATATCGACACATTTAAGCCCTGCCTTCGGCTCACTGAGCAACGCAGAAGCCGAACGCTATCGTCGACGAGGCGCTGACAGGCACCCATTCGTCAACGATGAGATCTGCCTCGACCGTCTAGCCACTAGTCATCGTTCTTCAAAGCCGTCTGCGTTCCGGTAGAAAGAGAGAAAGGGCTAGCACGGACCCGACATGTGCGCGCATTAGCACGCCGTGGGCACGGTACCGCGGAAAGCAGCCGTAATTGTTTCCGGTGCACTCGCTTGTGAGTTACGGCTTCGGCTTCGTCTTGTGCTCCCACGAAAGCAGAAGAACACAAGCAGGGCCCCTTGCCTTCCGCGAATGGAAACCAGAAACGCCTCAACATACGTGTCGTCTGCTCGCCAAGTTACGCGGAAGGCGAACAGACGACGGCGAGACACGGTTCGTCTGCAACGCCGGCAGACGCACCAACATGCAACCAGCTTGTAGCAGACGACGACCCACGTGGCATGCCATCGCGTGAGGCTCTGGAAAAAATTGCTCGATGCGACATTCTCACTATGCTGAACCTTTAAATCACAGCTATTGCGAAGTTGGCCTAAAAATTTGCGCTATGGTCAGCGACAGTTGCCAGACAGTTGCTCTTGGCAACAGGGGCGCCTGTCGTCAAATCATCCGCGTTTCACCACCGCTCCTAAATCGCACACAATTTGCGAAACACGCCATATGCCTCAGATATCGAGAAACGGCCGGTTAATTGGACCAAATGTTCGGGTCCACAAATCATTGCGTCACGTCTCCACGAAAAAAAAAAGTAATAAACGTGCGTCATCAAACGATCGCCATCTGCCGAATGACACACTTTCATTTCACATTTTTGCGCAATAGATGGCAGAAATGATGGGCGGTCTTCTCTTGATAAATGGCTTGATAACCTACCTAACTCCGCATTTGGTGGCGCCCATTAAGCGTTATGCCGAACGACAGGGGGCGCGACAGTTCGTAGGCCTTGAGACTCGGGGCCAATCGGCCTGCCTGTGTCGAAACATAAAATCCCCATGTAACATTGCCTGAACGCTTCGATAGAACGAGAAAAAAAAGATGGCCGCTCCGGAGAGTCAACAAGTGTACGGGTTAAAAGTGTGGGGGGGCGGGATAGAGAGAGAGAGAGAGAGAGAGAGAGACCCGCGAGACTCGGAAGGAGACCGACGTCGCCGCGCGAGAGTACAGGAGACGAAAGCATCTGATAATGGTGACGGATAGGCGTCCTCGGTTTCCGCATGCACACCGAACCCAGGCCCTCCGTCGACTTCCTGCTCAGAAAAAAGCGATGTTACATGGCGACCTTGGAAGACGAATATGCTAGGCGTGTCTTCGAATTTCAAGAAACGGGTTGTACCTCCGACAAAGGTTGCCCTCACAAGATGCGACTCCTTTCCATATTATTTTGCTTCTTACATCGCTGCCACGCCAGAGAACTGGTTTCTTCATTTCTTTTATGTGCCGAAAATTCTTGTAGGATGCTCAGAATATTCAAAAGAGGGAACGGATCACCCATCCTTCTTTAGCAAGATAAAAAAAAAACATCTGAATAAGAAGACAGATTCCATGTAGCACCACCTATGGCCATGCAAGTGATTTCGCAATCCTGTGAAACTGGCCGCTGTTTCGTAGCGTTGGCTTGCTCTATATTTCCTACTACAGAGTTCTCGCGAATAAGGTAATATTGTATGCGTACAACGACTGGGTCGCCTCTTCGATACAGCACGCTGATACGGCGCGCGCACAACTTAAAAGGTCAGCCATCCGGTTTTTAAAAAAAAATTACGGGGTTTTACGTGCCAGAACCACTTGCTGATTATGAGGCACGCCGTAATGCGGGACTCCGGAAATTCCGCCACCTGGGGTTCTTTAACGTGCACCCAAATCTAAGCACACAGGTGTTTTCGCATTTCGCCCCCCTTGAAATGCGGCCGCCGTAGCCAGGATTCGATCCCGCGGCCTCGTGCTCAGCAGCCCAACCCCATAGCCACTGAGCAACCACGGCGGGTAGCATCCGGCTTGAGTAACCATCGTGTCTTGCGCTTTCTGACGTTTTTATTCGGCTTCACTTTAGTACCCGGCCCACTATATAGAACAACCGTTAGGTATTCGGGCGGTCTGCTCTCCTCCATCAGCAGTTCAGAGCCCGACAGGCAGCATTTCAGTGCACGTTCTGTCACACACTTCACTATAAACACACTTCACTATAAACACAGTTCAATATAAACACACTTCACTATAAACACGGTTCACTATAAGCACAGTTCACTGTAAGCACAGTTCACTGTAAGCACAGTTCACTGTAAGCACAGTTCACTGTAAGCACAGTTCACTGTAAAGGTTGTTCTTGTCCCTAGACGTCCAACATTGCACCGAACTTGAGATTAGCGTTCCGTCGAAACAGCCTATAGATTGCTCATTAAGCCTTCCAAATAAGAAAGGAAACGCACCCACGGACGGTAATTTAAGTCTGACAAGGCACACAATTAAGAGCTCAGCTGCGCGACGTACGGCGGAGCATAGATTAAAACCTAACCTGTCCGGCCACATCAGAGGCAATAGGCTTCCTGTGGTCCTCGGGCAAGTTGCTGCAGCAGCTCAACCCGCGGTCATCTTCCCCGCTAACGCATCGTCCACGCTCAATGCTGCCTCGTACATTTCGGCGTTGGATGTAAGAGCGTAAATTTTTTTAAGCGTTAGACCGCTAAAGACAGGCTGTCAGTTGCCGCAAAGTTTGTTCGAAGCACCTGGATGAGAACCCCTCCCCCAGCCCTCGGCTACCCTTCGTCTTAACTACAGCTTATCTACTGGCCCACACCTGCAGAGGGAAAGCGATCTTCAAAGGGCTGGCCAGCGACGCAGAATTTAGTGGCGTCGATTCGGTGGGCGTGTTTGCCGTTGCGTGTGCACACGCACGGGACACCTTTGCGATATACGAAACGGCGGCAATTACCGGGCGGTGAAAGCGGACGCAGTGCAAACACGAAAATAACTGCTCTGCCGAAAAGGACGTGGATCCAGACGCACGTCGAGAAGCCGCCCATTTAGGCGAAAGTGGTAGATTAAAGGAGATCGTGGGTCCGGAACTAAAAAGAAAGAAAAAAGCAGACAAACAAGGAATTTCGCCGAAGACACGGACAAGGGGAACTTAAAGTTTTGCTATTTCAGGACAAGCGCGCAGTCTCCATCTTGTATATGCTGTCCATTAGAAAAACGTTCATGTAATTAAGACGAATTTAGTTGAGGGCAATAACGTGCTTCCCGAAACTGAACAGTGGTTTATGAGCGACGCTGAGGAGGAGGCCTACGGTTTAATTTTGACCAGCTAACAGCTTTTTTTTTTTTTTTCAACGAGCAGCTTGTGTGTGTGTGTGTGTGTGTGTGTGTGTGTGTGTGTGTGTGTGTGTGTGTGTGTGTGTGTGTGTGTGTGTGTGTGTGTGTGTGTGTGTGTGTGTGTGTGTGTGTGTGTGTGTGTGTGTGTGTGTGTGTGTGTGTGTGTGTGTGTGTGTGTGTGTGTGTGTGTGTGTGTGTGTGTGTGTGTGTGTGTGTGTGTGTGTGTGTGTGTGTGTGTGTGTGTGTGTGTGTGTGTGTGTGTGTGTGTGTGTGTGTGTGTGTGTGTGTGTGTGTGTGTGTGTGTGTG
Organism: Dermacentor andersoni; assembly: GCF_023375885.2. Taxonomy (NCBI): domain Eukaryota; kingdom Metazoa; phylum Arthropoda; class Arachnida; order Ixodida; family Ixodidae; genus Dermacentor; species Dermacentor andersoni. The sequence goes on from NC_092822.1 coordinate 64,320,176, forward strand.
TGTGTGTGTGTGTGTGTGTGTGTGTGTGTGTGTGTGTGTGTGTGTGTGTGTGTGTGTGTGTGTGTGTGTGTGTGTGTGTGTGTGTGTGTGTGTGTGTGTGTGTGTGTGTGTGTGTGTGTGTGTGTGTGTGTGTGTGTGTGTGTGTGTGTGTGTGTGTGTGTGTGTGTGTGTGTGTGTGTGTGTGTGTGTGTGTGTGTGTGTGTGTGTGTGTGTGTGTGTGTGTGTGTGTGTGTGTGTGTGTGTGTGTGTGTGTGTGTGTGTGTGTGTGTGTGTGTGTGTGTGTGTGTGTGTGTGTGTGTGTGTGTGTGTGTGTGTGTGTGTGTGTGTGTGTGTGTGTGTGTGTGTGTGTGTGTGTGTGTGTGTGTGTGTGTGTGTGTGTGTGTGTGTGTGTGTGTGTGTGTGTGTGTGTGTGTGTGTGTGTGTGTGTGTGTGTGTGTGTGTGTGTGTGTGTGTGTGTGTGTGTGTGTGTGTGTGTGTGTGTGTGTGTGTGTGTGTGTGTGTGTGTGTGTGTGTGTGTGCGCGCGCGCGCGCGCGCGTCTCCTCACCGAAACGCGGCTGTCATCGCGGAGCGTGCCCAAGCAGTGCAGAAAGATATTTCAGAAAATACAATTCTTTTTGTTGCACCCTTTGTTTAGCTCACCGCAAGGCGTCTACACGGAAACGTCTATTTACCGATCAACGACGACAAACACATAGCTATATGGAGAACCGCTCTACACGGTGCTCAACTCATGTCGCATTCTTGTCGCTTACAACAAGTGCGGAGGAAAGGCGCAAAGGGGGGTCGTCGCAACGGAGACGAAGCAAGAAGGGCCCGTAACAGCCAAGTTGCAGACGCCGGCGCCATCCATCGTGGGGCAGTGTTCTCTTTTAGAAAGCAGGCAAAAGCCCGCGGACACTCCCGAAATGAACGTTACAGAGTAGGAGGAGTCCCGACAACGGAAACGGTGAATGAGGAGGCGTGCGTCGCGGACAGATTTACTGCTCTCCGTGAGGCCTTGGGACAAAGAAACACGCAAACAAACTGGGCTCTGTTCGCGAACGGAAACAAACAAACAAATAAAAGGAGACCAGGAGCCCCCGCAGGAAGAAAGAGAGAGAGAAAGCAGGATAAAGGAAGAAAGCACTTGTGCCCTGAACAAAGAGCGCCGCTGTCCCTCCCCCCCCCCCCCCCCCCCAACTCCTCAGAAGCCTCTCACCACGCGCAATTCACTGGCCTCGTTACGTAATGGTTCGCTTTCTCTCTACCCCCCCCCCCCCCCCCCCCGCAAAACAGTTTTCTCCTCGGTGCGTTTTTTTTCTTTTTCATTTTGCTAGTCTTCAGAGCAGAGCACAATTTTAAACTTTCACGGTCAGTGCTGGTGGACTCAGTGGTGCGGTCGCGCAGTTATGCGCGATCACCGACAAGCCCACTTCCATCGCAATATCGATGTTTTTTTTTTATCTGTGTTTCGAGCCATCCTTATATAGCCTAAAGAGGAACGAGGCACTGTCTAGGGGAGCACCAAAGTCAGCAGTATAGAAGGGAAGGGAAAAGTTAAGAATGAAAAATGTGCAGGAGGAGGAGGAGGAGGGGATCGAGAGATGATAGCATGGCGCACTTATTACGCACTCCTTTGTGCAATTCGCGAACTCGGCTCCATCACCCCCTCGGCACTAAACTTTCAACAGCGGCCGCAACGAGAAAGTTTGCTTCATGTTTGCTTGCATCATCCCCCAGGAGTCGCTCGAGCGAGAAGATAGGGAGAGCGCGCCCGTAAATCAGCGCCGCGGAGCCAATCGACGACAGCCGAACGCTCGCCGGTGGCGCCCTCTGGGTGTCCTTGGCGCAACCATACCGGGGCTAAATGGGAATGCCTTCTGAAGATGTGCATCGCGGAGAATGCGTTTGGTGCGCCTTGGCTTCAAAATTGAAAAAAAAAAAAAAAAAAACGCAGTCGACCGGGCAATTTGAGAGTGCCTCTGAAAGTGCGCGTCGAGGGGGGACAAAAGGAAAGAGGGACGAAAAGGCCGTTGAAGTGGAAGGGGAAATATTTGTCGGTAAGAGAGAACGACAGAGAGAGGGAGCACAGACAAAGAGTAAACCTCGTTTTTTTTATTCTCACAACTATAAATGAAGCTTCTCTGCTTAGCCGTGCACTTTGTTCTCGATCGAATTTTGCAACAACAGTCAAGTTCCGGTCCACGTCGTTTGATAGAACAATCGCCATTATTGTTTGCCGCGTTCTCCAGAGTGGCAGCTGCTGCGCAATTAATGCCCACACCGAGCACTACAGAGAAACGCGCTCCATGTCGCGATACGCATGGAGTGCACGACTTCTACCTCAAGCTGACTTTAAAGGGAATCACTAAACAGCTCGACCTAGAGAGAGAGAGAGACAAAAGGGGAGGAAAGACAGGGAGGTTACCTCGACCTAGAGTATCCTCACAAACCTCTGCGCTTCTTTGGCGACGGCAAGAATAAGGTATTCCCCGGGAAAAAAAAACGAAAGAAAATATTAATGACGTCACCATAGCCACCCTTATTGCCAAGATACGTCAGCAAATTTTGCTCTGCGTCACAACGTCACGAAAACGTCAGAGACGCCAGGTCCGGCGTTTCCGAGACCGACATAAGAATCAAATTACTTGCCAAGTTTAATCTTTTGATGCGAGAATAAAGAGCGTGTGATTAACTTCGAAAACATTCGCCTGCACTGGTTTAAAAACGCAGCCACGGCTCCCCCACCTCCCTCACTGTCAGTATGTTCTTCAACTTGCCACAGCGCTTGTTCCATGTCTGCCTCATTTCGTTCCGTCTAAGGTACGCACCTGTTAAGCCTACAAGTGCGCTTGTTAGACCTGCGATATGTAGTTTTTTTTTTATCCTAATGATGTGCCACAATATTCCGAACATTATAAATACTCACAGAATGAGGATCCGGCAAGTAAGTTCTGCGGAAGTCCGCGAGGTGGAGGAAAATTCATGAAGGAGTGCACCGGCTTAAGGCACCGTTTATAGTGTCCTTGTGTATAGTGTCCCTCCCACACGCACTCAGTGCTTACTCTCTCCCTTTCTTCCTCCTTTCTATTCCCCTTTCCCCCACCCCTAGTGTAGGGTAGCAAACCGGATGCTCTTCTGGTTGACGTCCCTGCCTTTCCTATCTTTGCTTTCTCTCTCTCTCTTTCATGAAAGAGAAAGGTGCCATCCGCCGGACTGTAGCATGAAACTATATACAAAGAAAACCCCTACGGGTTTCCCAGAAAGCACTGTGTATGTGTGTGTTGTGCGTGTGCGCGTGCGCGTGCGTGCGCGTGTGTGCGTGCGCGTGAGAAAGCTTTTTTGCTTTTTCTATTCCTTTTCTCTCGTCTACTGCATCCCTTTCCACCTCCCCCAGTACAGGGTAGCTAATTGGAGATAACATATGGTTAACCTTCCCGTCTTTACTTTGCCTCTCTCTCTCTCTCTTCGCAGTTGAAGAGAAATGCTTTCTGGTCCACGATTCGAAGCCGCGAACGACGCCTCACCGGTAGGAGAACGCCAACACGGTAAAACGTTGGTCCCGGGTTCGAATCCCCAAACCAGGGCGAATTTTTCTTCAGCTGCGAAGTTTCTGAGATATTCGTATGGGTTTCCTTTATATATCGCTTCGTGCAACAGTCCAGTGGGTGAATTTTTGTTTCTTTCAAGAACCAAGAACTGCATGCACGCACATTTAATGAGGCTTCTAGTAACTACACAAATTTTGAAATCACCGCCTCAACAGAAACGCAGGGTCAGGAAACCATGGCACTCATCCTATCGAACACGACACTATACGCTCCTGCAACATGCATACATGTATACCCTTCTGACGTCGTTGACCAAGCTAGATATGGTAAAGCTACTCAAGGTCTGCCTTGCGCAATACAGAACTTGTTTTCTGATGCTACAGCAGAAGCAAACAAGTTCTGCGGTGAATGCTTGACAGTGTTTGATCGTACCTCTTTCGTTTTCATTGTTCGTTGTTACCAGCGACGCTATCAATGTCTATCATCCACTGTTTAATGTGACTTATAACGCATGTTCGTCGTTGGACATGTTTCGCTTCAGCGAGCCAAGGCCTCAGTCAGGAGGTTTATTCCCTCATTTGCTCTTGCGTTGCGGGCGAACTGTGTATTAACTGCGCGAACGTAAATGAAATGAAACCAGCTTTCCAAGCAACGCGTTTCACCGAGCTCCGCCGTCTCCGGCCAGACTCAGTTTCGCTCTCAAGATTGACGAGTCCGTAGGCCGAACTCGATGTATTCTTTGGATTACAGGGGGCGCGGGAAACGTTTGGGACGGGGACAGAGTGAGGAAGAAAACGGGTGGTCTGCCGCAAGGGGGTCATTCGCTGCGGACGCGATGGTGCCAGGGGCTGCATCCGGCGCAGCTGGATACAGTGTATTCCGGCGAGAGGAAAAGGACGTGCGCATAGCCCATCGCCCCCCCCCCCCTCCCCAAAAAAAAAAAAAAAAGAAGAAGAAGAAAAAGCCAAGCACTCGACTTACGTCGTCTCCACGACTCCGAAAGACGCTCAATCTTACTTCGTTGCGCGCGGAGGAGTTACGTGTGACTGAGAGCGAGGCAGACGCCCGTGCTTTTGTTGGCATGGTGTCTTTTTATTTACTTTCTCTGAAGAAATAAATTTCAAGAGCGGTGCGCGCTTGCGAGCATCTAGCGGTTGAAAGCACTCAGACACTCAGACAAAGGAAACGCGGAGGGCTCATCGACGCAACTGCCTTTCCACCGTGGTCCTCTTCGCGCTCAAGTTGGACGTAATGCTGACCGCGTTGATCAGCGACTCTGGCGTTCTACTACCGAGTGCGAGGTTGCGGGTTCGCCTCACGGTGACGGCGGCCGCTCTTCGAAGGCGCCAAAACTCAAGACGCTCGCACACGTCAATGAAACCGAGTCGGTCGAATTTAATCCGGAGCCTTCCACTATTGCCTTCCTCAGAGGCCACTGCGGCGGTTGGAGTTCATATATGTTTATGGAAACAGACTTATCGAAGATCTCCCGCGAGAGATATCCTAATTCTGTCGCGTCAGCTGGATTACTTGAAGAGGTTTGGACGCCGCGTCCAAGGCAGCTTACACAGTGGTGCCGGCTAACGTCCAAATTTTCATTAACTTTTTAAGTATTCACTTTAGAACACATGTTCCAATCGCGGAATTGAAGACAAGCAACTTTGTTGTATTCGTCTATATCAGTTCTCGTTGCGCCGTCGTAGTGTCATCGTTTACCCGAGGCATCTCCTTACCCTGGCTTCACGCTCACCCATATGGCGAAGAAAAACCTTCGCCCCACCTCAGCCAGGAGGGGATCGAACTCGCATTCCTGCGGCCACGTGCAGTTGTGTACAGGACGCAATAAACAGAGCGAAACTTCACCCGCTCGCCTTCTGACGCTCGGAGACCAGCGGCGTCCGTGCACGCGCGTATTTTGGAGGCTATACATCACGCAGGCAAGAGTATACTGCGCGGGACGTAGACGACGTTGCGCGCGCATCGCAAGTCAGCAGAATAGTCATTACCGAAAGGGCGTCGGTGCCCGCGCAGCGAGAACCTGCTACTGCCGCAGTGTAAAAATGATCGTGGAGCAAGGGGGCGACAGTCGCAAAGAAGTCTGTCGATCGTTCACCGTTGCACGAAGTCACCATTCCCGCGGTTCCGGTGGCAGATCTTGCACGAAGATATAGTTCGCAGAATAATCGGGCTGAGCGCGCGCCTGCTAACGCATTTGCTCGGCCCGTTTCCGCACCAGGCACCAAGCATAAGCGACGAACGGCCAGCTGCTAGCTGGAATCGCCGCATTTGCGGCAGTAGCCGCAGAAGTCGCGCTCAAGGCACGGTGCAAGGCCTCGCTGCATACGGTCTTCGTGGCCCCGAATTCGCAGCCCGCTCCATTAATCTTCGGGCAGCTACGCATTCTAGGAGCGCGGAGCGCGCGCGCTCAATGACCGCGTGCGAGAATTGAAATGGCGGCGCTTATGTATGGATATATATATATGTCTGTGCGTGCGAGCCCGCTGAAGACAGAGGACTCGGGGGTGGAGAGGGGGTGTAGTGACCGTTTGCCTCGTGCTAGCGCGGATGCCACGGATGCTAACGCCTGCGCAAATGGTCTGCGTGTCTGTGCGTGCGAGCCCGCTGAAGACAGAGGACTCGGGTGTGGAGAGGGGGTGTAGTGACCGTTTGCCTCGTGCTAGCGCGGATGCCACGGATGCTAACGCCTGCGCAAATGGTCCGCGCGCGCGGGGGGCGCGATAGAATGCAGACGTATGGTGGAAATAATGCGAGGCAATTCGGTCAAGGTTTCCGGGAGGCGAACCACTCGCACCACGCCGCGTCGCTATATAGTTCCGAGACCGCGCAGACGAAATCGGTTTGGCAAACGTGAAACTCGTCTGCAGACTATTTGTTACTTGCTCATTGTTACTAAATGGAGAATAAACTAAAGCTGTAGCTTGTGTGTATATGAGTGGGGAGAAACGAGGGGGAAAAAAGAAGTAAGAAAGAAAGGTTACCAATGAAAATGGGGTGCAATCGATATATGGCGCGGAATCGTGATGGTACACAGTCTGCCGCTACAGCAGTAGCCGTATGTATAGGCTGTCAGACTGCGACCAAACGAATATACTGTGTGTTCGAGCCGAACAGCCTTTGTGTGCTGTTGCGGCGGCCGCTGCCAAATTCCGAACGGTCAACACGGTAGTTACACCATTGATCGCTATTGCACCACTGCTAGGCAATGCGGGCTGCTTGCAGTAGCTGATCCTGGCTCGTGACGTGTCTATCAACCTATACAGGGTGTCTCAGCTAACATTAGCCAAACTCTTCAACGAAAAAAAAAAGATAGAGGTTAAAAAAAACGTGGGCCAAGACACGATCTTAAAGCCTACGGTGTTCGATCATCAGGCCTATGCAGACCCAGCACCGTGAGTCTTATAACTGCATCGCGCACCGCGTTTCTTATTTTTATTTACGCTGAAAAGCTTGGCTAACGTCAGTTGGGACACACGGCGTAATGACGACACGAGACATATAGGCTTGTTCCCACGGGTCGTCAAGTTACTAAGCGCTGACCTGGTCTGCTCGTCCCTCTCACAAGTGTGCCCCTCCGATGCTGCCACAAACGAACACAAGTTGGAGGACGCGCCTCGCACCGCCCGACCTTTGAACGTTGCTGCAGAGACGCTGCGTCGCCAGCGAGGCGCGGGGGCGACGTACGCAGCCACGTCGATCTCGCTTTCTTCGTGGCGGCAACAAGGAGGCGCGGCCAACAACGGGTTCCTGGCGGCGACACTTGTCGGCAAGCAGCTTGCTCGCCTGTTCGGGACAGTTGACCTTCGTTGACTCGGAGCCGAGCAAACGACCCCGTGTGCATGGCGTGCGCTCACAGTCACCAGCACGGCGTGGCGAGTGTAACACAGCGCGCTTAGTCGTGCCGTCGACCACGCGTGTAGCAACAACAGAGCCGGGCTTCCTCGTCCGCTTATATAGCGCCCCGAGTGTGCGTGTGTACTACAGCACAGCTGTGCGACGCTCCCAACTTTCTCGGCTGTCTCTAGGTACGCGGTTCGTTTTTGTCGGGCGCCAAGATGTCTGCCGAGGAGAGGAATCATCCATCTTGTCGTTACTAGAAGTGGAGCATACCGAACCGCTATACACACTCCGCCTCACCAATTGTGTGCAGTGCGAAGAAGCGCTAAGGCTCGGGTCAGCCAATCAGCAACAGTGCGCTCCAGAGAACGAGCCACGGCTCGCCTACATGTGCGTCACTAATTCTCGCGCGCGGAGCGCTATCCGAAGCGGACAACGGTGGAGTCCTACCTGGTGGTTCTGTCTGGCGGTTAGCTCACGCGACCCACTGCTATACGCGGATTTGGTGAGGTGAAGTACAAGACGACAAGACTGGCCAGCGCCCATCGAATAGCATAACAGCCTGTCGGCTGCTCTACCCCAGCGAAGCAACGACCGCAGCTTTTTAGGACGTATGTCGGACTGTGTTTAAGCACTAAAAATTGTCGCGGCGAGGTGACAGGTTCGTTCAGCAACACGCGGATTTTGCGCAGCGTTGGTCATACGTATACTCCTGTGCCCGAGCAGGCGGATAGCGCCCTGACAGTCTGTTGATGCGAAAGCATTATATGGCTCATGGGGCGGAAAGTCTGGCGTTGTTGGCGTGACCACACGATGGTCCAAATAGGACTACGAGCCCTCGACCTTAGGTGGGAGTTGAACCCACGACCTTTGCTGTTAAGGCGATGTTCATTAAGGCACCGTTAATGAAGGTACGGCTAAGGCCCTCGTACCCAGGACCTTGCGTTGCGCGCACCTTGTGACGAACACCGTTGGTCACGTGACGTCGCGGCGCTTCAGCTGACGTGGCCGCAATTGTTTCGCATTCATCCACGCAGGGATAATTAAGTGCCCCTTGAATTTTTTACTTCGCATCCTGATTCCCATTGAATGATCTGTCCAATGGGAGGGGAAGGAAGCGACCGCGGTACGCTTAGCAATCAAGTTACGGATAACTAAGTAGCCCAATTCTTCGCTGAGTTGATGGGCGGTTGTATACTGCCGAAGTCTGTACCTGTACAGCGCGGTTAAGAGCGCTTTCCTTCCCACGTGATAAGGCCGACAGCGGCAATATAGCTCCCGCGATCGAGTGATCAAACGAACCGAAGCCGCTCAAGGGAACAGCAGTCAGCCGTAGCAACGACTTGTGTAACGGTCGTTTGCTGCCGACTCTGTGCGCGGCTAAGCGATGAAAATCTGCCATGCACACGGGCGCATACAGAGCGGGAGCCGTGGGAGCCCGGGCCTCCCTGAGACATGCCGACTGACAGTATACTCAGCGCGCGGAGAGACCCACCCCCCTTGTCCTCTGTATGCTTTGATAAGGGCTCTGGACCCACCCTTGCCATTCAATGACCACTCCGTCGTAGGGGGAGACGACCGCCTTGTACCACTGAGGGCAAGCATCCTCGTTGAAAAAAACGGGTATGAAATACAGAAACAGATGATAGAACCGATCGAGTCTGTTATGCACCGTTCAAACGTTTTCGCGCTTGTAGCGGCGACAGCGCGAAATAAACACGCGCGACCGAGTTGTACCGGCCACCGGCACCGCAGCCACCGGTAGTTCCAACGAGTTCCAGGTCAACCGTTCGCTGCTCAGTTCGTATAGATCTCCATAAACGAAAAAGAAGAAAGAAAAACCTGGCATGCACTGACCATTCCGTGGCAGAGGGAGACGACCGCCTTGGACCCGGGCTCGCCGACCACTTCGCCCGAGTAGAAGCAGTTGCGCACATCGTCCGCGCCGTCGGCCTCGTTCTCGGCGTCCCCGTCTTGGAGCGGCACCAGGTCTCGTGCATCCTGCCCACCAGGGGCGTCCCTGTACCGGAGCGCCAGCAGCCGCGGGGACACGTGACTCGAGTCCCTCCACAGGCGCAGCGTGAGCCCCGGTTCGACGCGCCACAACACGGGGCCGTCTTTGTTGCGGAGGCGATGTCCACCGCGCGACCTCCGCGAAGACCCGGCCGACGGCCAGGAGGAGCGCCGCCACCGATTCGAGGACGTGGACGACGCCCTGGACGCCGTCGCCGGACGCGAAGATGATGACAATGGTGAGGAGAAAGGTTGAGAGGAACTAGTAGAGGCAGTGGCGGAGGAGGAGAAGAATGTGGAGGGAGCATGTTGCCAGCGGCTGGTCGCGGGAAGACCGTGCCGCCTCGTCCTGGACACGGACGGCCGCGGGTAGTCCAGAGGCTCGGGGAACACGGGCCTTGTTCGCGGCAGAGAGGAACCTGCGGAAAAACAAAAGGAACGAAAGGGGTTGCGTCATTCATCCGCTAAAGAAATCGTTGTAATAATTATGTTGCATTCTCGGGCGAGTTTTTGTTGCATGCAATAAAGGTTCTGCTAAAGCACAACTGAATTTCGTGAATGATTTCTAGAAGCGATGTCTAGGTAGATATACATATATAGACAGGAACAAGGCGGTGAACACCAAGATATCTCCTGTTGGCTAACCTGTCTATGCAGGGGCCGTATAATATTCTGTAGTCCGTGACAAGCTAAAAATGCAGCGGTAAATACACCGATGTCTCAGCTGAAGAGATATAGGTGTATATATGCCTATTACGTTTGCTCATTTCCGTGACGTCACAGCTAGCGAGACGTTCTGCATTATCGCCGTCTCTCGGTAACTATGTTTTCAAGAGCGGAAGACCACCCGGCAGGTGCAGCCCAGTTTCACAGGCGGAGCTTCTACTGGATTCTTATGGTGTCACCGAATATACAGACGCGCTTTATTTGGGATATGCGCCGTGCAAAGCCCGTATGGCCCTCTGCCTGAGTGCAGACGTTCCCGTCAAGTGCGCTATGTTCCACGGTAAGAAGGCAAACGGTAAAAACGCGCGCTTCTCGTCGTCCTTTTTTTTTAACCATGAAATGCTTTTAGCTCCCATTGTCGGCGACTTTCAAGTGACCTTGAGCCAAAAGCCAGAGCCGTTATCCGGGCACTCAAACAAGAACACCCGGACAACCAGTCAAAAACTTAAGAAAATGCGTTCTCCGGCCCCCAACCCTTTGTACAGGACGGCATTACATACGCTAGTTACTGCCCAAACAACTTACAAAAAAACTTCTGGTTCTCCCGTAATCGAGAGTAGATGTAAGCATGATATGGCAACCGGCAAAGCAGATTGGACACGATACTCTCCACAATCTTAACATGGGTGTAGTGCATGTTCGCAACGGCACACCCCGCACTGCACTGGTCCATATGGACGCTGCCCAGCTAGAAGAAAACCGGCTGAAGGCAGCACGCCAGGCAGCGAAAGACGCCATGGAGACAGAGTACACTGCGCAGCTAGAAGAACATTTCCTGAAGGAGGCGCCACGAAGCGTGGCGCCATCTCTCAATGCGATGCAAAACCAGCGCCGCGGAACTCGCGGACCGCTGGCGTTCAACAGAGCGCAGGCAACCCTCTCAGCGCCAAAAGATGACAATTAAGTGAATAGTGCCCTGTATCTGCCTTTTGAACGTCGCTATTGGAAATTACAAATAAAACTGCAGCGTGCTAGAAGTTACAGCTTGAGTGATACTGTGAATAAACATTGGGGACAACTCGGAATCAATATTTTTTGTAACTTCTTTGGACAGTAACTAGCTTATGTAATGCGGTCATGTACAAAGGGTTGGAGGTCAGAGACCACATTTTCTTAAGTTTTGACTGGTTGCCCGGATGTTCTCGTCTGAGTGCCCAGATAACGGCTCTGGCTTCTGGTCACTTGAAGGTCGCCGACAACGGGAGCTAAAAGCATCTTATACTTAATGTTGCTTCTGAGTTCTTCCTAATGTTTGTTTATAATATCACTCAAACTCTATCTTCTAGTACACTGAAGATTAGATAGATAGATAGATAGATAGATAGATAGATAGATAGATAGATAGATAGATAGATAGATAGATAGATAGATAGATAGATAGATAGATAGATAGATAGATACTTGATGAAAAAATCTGGCGCCACAACGGTTGATCTTGGGCTTGTTCGTACAACACTAGCATGAAGCTCTAACAGGATAAAAGCACGAATGGACGCCACAAGAAAAAGGGAACCCGACAGAGCTGCAGATACATTTTTTGGTTCTCAACGTAATAGCCTTAGATAATGTGAAGGACGTCGAGGAGGCGGTTCAGAAGAAGGTACGAGCTACGGACTGGCAAAACGTAAATGGACCGGACAGAGAAAGAACACGAGAGGGAAGCACTAACCGGCGCCCAAAACATGTGTAGATCCGTGTCCCGCTTTGCATGTCTTTTTTTCCTGTTGTCCTTGCACGCGACCCCACAATTCTCTGGATTCGATACGCCAGTGTTTACATGTCCTGAGCGAGACGACGGACTCCCCCCCCCCCTCCCCCACATTCACCCTGTCTCTATCTACCCACTTCCTAGCAGAATCAATGCGATTTGCCTTCTCAGCGCTTTGCTAGCCTTTTAAATGGATACACCGCTATATATAGACGAAACACGGTACAGACACCAGGAACGACGCCAGCCAACGACATACTCCCACAGGGAAGTCCAACGTGAGCCTGAGAAAATGCAGCGGATCTTTAAACGAGCAGGGGAGGTCGGTGCCCGCGCGCGTCGTATTCCCTATCGGTCGTCGAGCTGCTAAAGAGCAGACCCAACTTTTCTGCGCTAGCTCCACCATGCAGCGTAATAACTTGCCCACTAAGCTCCTCTCAATCACGCGATTACACGCTCTAGGAGGCGATTCATTAGAATTTCAAAATCGGCGCCAGACGTTGCCTACGAGGGTCGAGCGAACCCTACAGTAAAAGAGCGGCAATTATACGGACACAAAAGAAGTGATGCATGGACGGTCGCGGTCGGTACAAGCACGCGCTTGGACTTTCCTGTCGCTTTCGAGATGCTAGACGTTTGCTGTATGGCAAAAGCGATGCGGTCGCGTCCTGCGCGGATGCTCAGCCAGGCTCTTATGACGGAACGCGCGAGCGTGTGAAAACGACTTTCTCTTCTCAGCCAATCACCATTTCAATGACACGGAGATGGGAGCGTGAAGGAACGTGGCAAAGAAAAAAAAAAGTAAAGGGAAGCGTAGCGGTGTTTATCGGGCGGGTCGAATACAGCTTTACACGGAGGTCGCACTCCGCGAAGCACACAGGCAAGGTGAACAGCCGAGTAAAACAAGCCGCACGCCTCTGTAGGCGTATGCAACTGCGTAGCTGCAAATGCAATCGCGCGTCTCATGACTACCGCCAGGCGGGCGCCTGCGCGCGTAATGACCACACGTTGGCAAGCGCTTTAACGCCGCCGGGTGCTTCTCTACCGTGCGGGGAGACCTCGGCCTGTAGCGTACGACTCATTCGAATTTCATAAGCGAATCCTTCGAGCTGCCGCCGCGATGCAGAGCTCGAGCAGCTTTTGACCCCCCTGTGCGAGTCCATTACATAGCAGACGATACGCGACAGGTGAAACCGGTAGCAGACGATCTACACGTACGTGAGAGAGAATGCCTGTGGGCTCCATTTGCTCCCAGTTGGGAGCGACCGCTACTGCACACGCGACCGTTTATTCATTGCCTTGCGAAGTGCGCTAGCAAACGACCAACGCAATACGATAGCATTTATATGATCCAGAAAGTAACACCGCGACTTGAGAACCAGGACAAGTACCGAAGGGCAGACGAAGACAAGCGCCGAAGCAACAACTAAGGGCCCAACCTTAATTTTCGTGTTACAAAATTAGCTTGCGGCCTATTATACAAAACGGGATATACCCGAACATATCGGCAGCTTCCGCCAGAACTGCAAATGTACAGGTTGGCGTAACGTGATAACTCAGCGGTACAAAAGACCGGCGGGCATGCTAGAACAGCTTTCGCGATTCCAGGTGCGAGCAGACGGCATTTCTTTTTTTTTCCACACCGTTATCGCAGACGATGGGTGGAGGAAGCAGACGACGGCGCATTACGTGCGTTTTTACGAGGGCCCTATTCGCAAGGTGCAACAGGTTCTGGCGGCTTGCAGAAGCTCTATTGGCAAGCAAAGCGCGTGCATGCAAATAGAGCCATTGAGTATGTCATTCGTAAGCCGCCATTTAATTTACGGCGCCTAATTGGGAGGTGGATTCAGCAGGCGCAACTTCGCGCCGAAGCCGGCAGCGCTAAGCGCGCCGCGCTGCCGTAATTAAGGCGTGAGAGACGCCAGGCCAGAGGCGCGTCGAGAAAGACAAATGGCCGAGGCGCGCGCTATGCGGCCCTCGTCCAAGGATCTTGGCGCGCCTGAAGCCGTGCGTGTGTTTACAACAATGGCCCCCGCTCATTCTGAAGCGTCGAGCGGCGGCGTGACTTTAGCACCTCCGCACACGACGCCAAGCGTGAATATAAAATGTTGCGAAACTGCGGACACTGTTGCCGCCTAAGCTGGCGTCTGAGGTGACTCGTCACTCGAAGGAACCTGCAGCAGCAGCAACCACATGAAACGCATTTCAGGCGCTTCTTCGGCGTACGGGCGTGGGTGCGTCCATTCATCAGTACCCACTACGCTTAGCCAATAACCACCTTAATCTACCACTATATACAATATAGATCTCGGCTTGAAAAACAATGGGCGATTTCGAGTGCCTCAGTGGCTAAGGCGTTGCGCCGCTGTACACGAGGTTGCGGTTTCGATTCCCGGCCCGGGCAGTCGCATTTCCATGGGGGCAGAATACAAGAAGGCCCGTTTACATTGTACGTAAGAGCCTATACGTTGAAACTGAGGTGTCCGCCTACCAATATCACACAGCGATTAGAGGCGCTGTGAACAGCTAAGTAATGTGCCGCTAAACAAAAGGCCGTCCCCCCATTAGTGCGCTGAGTTGTTGTATGTGTTAGTGTTTGTGTTAGCTTTGTTCGAATAAGATTGTCAGTATTTGCCCACTTAAGCCGTTCTGAGCTTTAATTTACCTATCTATACCTACCGCTTCGTGATACAGTCGTCGCCACGCAATTGTCGCCAAACGCTCGTCGTCATCCCTACTACTGTCATGCCATCGTCGTCATTATGTCGTCATCATGCATATCATATGTTGTCATACCGTCGTCGTGATGACGTTGCGGTCGTTCCATTGTCGTCATCTTAAAGTTCGTCATCAGACTCAATTGTCATTCCGTCGTCGTTACGCTGTCGCTTTACCATCGTCATCGCTCGAGTGACACCATCCCGTTGTGCTCATGACTCGTCGTTATACCGCCTTATAATTCGTCGATCCATCGACGTAATTCACCGTCCGTCATTCTATCTTAATCGTGCTGTCGTCATTCAAACGTGATTATGCCGCCGTTGTCATGCCGCCGTTGTCATGCCACCGTGGTGAGAGAGTTGCTATTGTGCATCTTTCGTCATACCGTCGCGTCATCGTGCCATCGTCTTGCCATCGTCGTTATGCCAGCTTCGTCATCCGGTTGTCGTGACGTCACTGTCGTCACACTATCATCATCATCCCGTTCTCCTGGCGGCGGCGTCACGCGTCACCATCTTCATCACTTAACAACTGCTGCTCATTGTCGGCATGCAGTCTTCGTTATACAGCCTTTGTTGGCCCATCGGCGTCATTTCATCATCCTCTCCTCACTGCGTCGGCGTCATATAGTCGGCGTCATGCTCATGGGAGACCTCGGCAAGAGAGTGCCAAAGAAAAGTGGGACGATAAAGGAGTATGTCGCATATAGCCGAAGCAATAGAAATCTCAGAATGACCACTACAGACGTTAAATAAACGAGACCTCAGGAAGTTGGTGCGTCGCTGCATCGCTCGAAAGCTAATCGCGTTACCGTCGGTAGTCATCGTGAGGTGAGTTCTTCTGCAATCTGTTTGATTTCCCTTTATCTCAGTCTATTTAATCCTTCATTATCTGACCTGGAATAGGAAGCCAGGTACATCGGTAAGCTAACCTCTCCCGATATGATAAGACATTTTCTCTGTCTCTCCTCCGCAAAAGTAAAACGGAGACCCGCGTACCTGTACAGGAGATCAGAAACTAATGGAAGCTCGTCATCAACGCCGTGTTGCCCTCCGTTGTTCAGCTTCGTTGTGGACGCGTATCGCCAACACGGCTATGGGCTACCACTACCGACGATGGTTCTGTTTCAACGGCTCTGTCGGGAAACCGCGGGTGTACGAAGCGTGACCCCGTTGCGTAAACCGCGCTGCGCGGGGGGAGGGGGGAGGTGTTCGCGGAAAAAACACGACCACAGCGATAGCGCTTCGCCCGTAACTAATGATCTTCGCGTCGCCATCAATTCTAGCCGAGCATAAACGCCCGTAAACGAGCGTAAACGTTGCGTGAGATCAGCTGGCCGCCTCCTCGATGCTCCTGGAGGGGTTCCGGATGGATATATACCCAGCAGAAAGACGATACCTTTGCCGGTACGATTCGCGATAGAGCCGATAATGCGCTAATGACCCGAATATGTTAATCTATGTTCCTTGCGCAGCACATCTTACTACTCCCGAGCTAAAGGCGTATGAACCGTATACGAGAGATAGCATAATTGTTTTTAACCGTGAACGTTATGTTAACAGCGCTAAGAAGGACAAGAGGTGCACGTCTTCGAGAAAAAGTTCACGGACCTGACATTCCGCGATAAAGTTGATTTTCTTGTCCACCTAGGAATGTAACTTGGAGCTGAGCACTGTAGTTCAAAGTTGGCATTGGGAATTTTCCAATGAACCTTTCAATTTGAATCTGTGCGTCTGGATTACGAGTACCTTAATTTTCCTTCGTTAGAGCGCAGCTCTTGGGTGCCCGTCCCTACGTTGAGCGTCGGCGTAATCGAGCGAGCGAGCACAGCGAAGGATCAAAGAGCGACCGCCGAGCGCAGCGGTGGATGATAGACGACACGAGCGAAGAAAGCGCGAGAAGGAAACGGAGACCGAGGGTGCAGCGGAATCACGAGGACGAAAGCGGAGGAGGAAAGCACGGCGAAAGGGTTCGGGTTCGTCCGGCCACGCACGAACCCGAATCTCGAGTAATCACTTTCTAGTCCTGCATGTGATGTTTGCGGATGCGAGGAGAACATTGACCACTTATCTTGCCATTGTCCTCAATTCCAAGCACAAAGACAATATTTGTCCAACACATTGAGGAAACAAGATGATCGTCCTCTGGGTGAACAGACAATACTAGAGCACCGTCCCGACCGATCATCGGCTCACAAGGCAGTGAAGGCACTTTTGTGTTTTCTCAGAACTTCTGGTTTGCGCGAGCGGCTTTAACTAAAGTGATGTCCGTACACGTATCTACACCTTCTCTCTCCCTTCTCTCTCTTCCCCTTCTCCCATCCCCCAGCGTAGGGTAGCCCAGACTATTGACTGGTTAATATCCCTGCCTTCTTGCATTCCTCTCTCTCTTCTCTCTCTCTCTCTCCCACCCGAAACTGGCCCTCTGGTAGTCGTTGACCTCAAACGGATACTAACGTGACTGTTTGGGCACGTTGGTATGACACGATTGAAGCTTCTAGCGTTGAGCAAGACGAGGAGCCCACGTGCGTCCCAGTTTATCGCGCCTGCAGAATTGTCAGCAGAAGCAACAGTCAATTGATCCGCGAAATTATCGAGGCGGAAACGATTGATTAAGTAGGTGATAGCTCTGTGGCAAAATCATATATCGCTTATCTTGCAACCATGCTATTGTACTTGCGTGATGACAAAAAAAAGTCGTAGTTTCGCCCGAAAGGCGAAGCATCGATTGGGATCGCTAATTAGTAGACATCTATACTAAGTAAGAATAGTAGCTTTATGAGCCGTATAAACTTGTAAACTTCCGCTTACTAACTAAATTGACAAGCATGGCGTCACGCGCGCACAAGCAAACATGAACATATCAAACTCGATGACCACAGAAACTGCCTGTCAAAACGCTGGAGTGGCTATGGCGTTGAGCTGCTAAGCACGAGGGCGCGGGATCAAATCCCGTGGCCGCTGCGAAGTGGAAAAACGTCCATGTCCCGTACATTGCGTGGTCGAAATTAATGCGTAGTCCCCCACTACGGCATGCCTCACAGTCAAATCGTGGTTTTGGCACATAGAACCCCATAATATATTCAAAACGCTGCAGTGTGGAAACGCGGCAGCAGCAGCGCGCTAATTATCTTCGTGCTGCGTCTCGCTTCATGCAACGCGAACAAAGCGGCGAAAAAAAAAAGCGCACACGAAGCTATCAGCTTCGGTCCCAGATCGCTTTTGAAATAGGGCTCGTGCGGAAGCGCCGTACGCGGCAGCCGTCGGAGTAGAACACCCCCCCCCCCCCTCACGTTTCCCTCCTCCCTGTGCCTTGCGCGCGACGGAAGACTGCGCGCTTCCTCCCCGCTTTCTTCCCTTGCGCTCGCGAGACTGAACCGTGCCATGGTCGGCTCACCGTCGCACGCTTTCACTCACACATACAGCATACCGCGCGCCGCCACGCTGTTATCGTCCTTGGACTTTATACGGAACATCACGGCGACGGCGGAAATGCGCCTGGAGTATCGCAATAAAATTTCTGCAGGCTGTGCAAATGTGATGTGGAACAGGGTTCTGCTGATATGTATGGTGCAGTGCTTCGAAATGAACGGTTGTAGGTAAAACAGCGCTCGTGTGTTTCATGTCCAGTTCAGTACCTCGTCTTGTGCTCTGAAAGCTTCAATGATACGGATACGCCGCGGCTGGTATTTCGAATATATGACGGTAGAGTGGTCATAGAGCGGGTTATGTAGAGGAACGAACGCGCCAACGCTCGCGCCGACGTGACGCCGGAGGCAAGTTCTATGTGGTTGGCGCTGCGCAGAGGCCGCTCCAAGAGGTGCCACGACGCTTTCGCGGCTCGGTCGTTTACTCCGGCCTCTTTTCCAAGGGATTAAGCGCGACCAAGTTTCTCGCACGTTGTCTACACACATCCACCCCGACCCACACGCAAACTTACGCCCACTCTATCGCAAACGTATCAAGAATAAGTGAACGGGCGCACGCATGAATCATCGTGCCGGAGGATGGCTGACGGCGACTACACCGACAGCAGACTAATGTTTGAAGCTGAACGTTTCCTAACGGCCCACACAGTATGAGCGAGTGACTAGCGATAATACGTATCCGCTACAAACTGTTACAACGTACAGAACATCTACGTTACAAGCCTTGTGCGCAACAAGAACAAATATATCGCAACTGAGCCCAGCAAGAACAAATCTATCGCAATTGAGCACACCTGCGAGCGATCAAGCGTAAAATTACTAAGTCAGAAACATGACAAGACGCTGCTTAAATGTATTCACTAAATAAAGAAAGAAGAGCTAAACCCACTGATACTGATTCAATTCACAAGCGGGAGGTTAAGATAGCTTGGAATACATATTTAGCCCCACTTTTATAACAAGCATCCTGTACGTTGATCACGCCGTTTGGACAAAGCGAAGTGAGCTCCTAAAGCGCTTACACGTCTTTGAAGCTGTAGCTAAAGCTTCGCGTGTCGTCCACCGTCTACGACATCAGCCGAAACAGAGGTTTGAAGAACCGCACCGGCGTCATATACATCCATTATAAACACATAGGCAACGGAGGCAGCTGAGGCAAGCAATGGACGCGTCAACACGTGATCAAACATGGCAGCGCCTACGGGATCGCCGCGAAAAGGGTCAATAAGCTCGGCTACTTTTCCAACGAGAACTCCATAGGCAAGCCCAACTCACAGAGGCAAGAACCCGACAGACAGTAACGATAATGACTCGCCATATACGTGTCAACTTCAACAGTTCCAGAGACGATATCCTTTCTTTATCTCTCGGCTGGTCGTAAAAATAAATTTAAATGAATGTAAGGAAACCCCAATGACCAAAGGTACGGCAGCTCTTTAAGGCAATCGAATATATTAAAAGAGTATACGAATTCCAGAAACGACAGCAACGAGAGTGATCGCACGCGAGCCGCGCCTGCGTCGAAAGACCGTCGAAAATCGCGGTATACCCATTTGCAATCGCCCGATGCTGCACCGGGACCAACGGGAGAAGCCGTCGGCGCTGCTCTAGCCTATATAGCCAATCAAGCAAAAAGCCAGCTGCAACCAGCTTTGCGCGCAACATACTATACAAACACCGCCGCTTCGAGATGTACGGCGATAACCGCTCGCGTTCCTTCCACCTCTTCAATCTCCCCTCAGGTGCGCCGCTCTATCACGCTAATCAATCCTAACGAGGTGCGGAAACGCCATGCGAACTGCGCAGCAGCAGCAGCCAGAATGGGTCCGCCTCGCTTTTGTTGTGGACTCACGCGCCGGCAGAAACTGCCCCCCCCCCCCCCTCCCTCCCTCCCTCCCTGGCCCACGTCAACGGGAAACAGGCCAGCGCCTCCAAACAGTCGGAGGCGCCAGCAGCACCGGTATAAACTCCTTCTCGATTAACTTCGTGCAGTGCAGCTACGGCTCAGGTCGAAGCAGTTTCACATGGTGCGATTTTCGCTTTTGCGATTTCGCACACGCGACGTCGCAGGGGTGGCAGGCGGAGCCACCAAACCATATATGCGTATACCTGCGATTTTTTTCCAATTACAATTCGGAGTGCCTATAACGGCTCTGCGGGCAACCGATGACAACGCGGATTGTCCGACTCGCCACGGTAGCCGGCGTGCTTGATTTGTTGCTGCTGCTATTGTTGTTTTGGTGAATTCAAACGGCGAGAAATGTTTCGCGAGAACATCTTCGACCTTGTTTCACTGTTTGCCGAAGCCGGCTGCGAATGGGCCGCGATCAGTGCGTGTGGGACATGAAATGCCTAGGCCGCATGTGCTGATATCCCGGCGAAAAAGAAGAAAGAAAATGCGTCCATACGAAGCGCGCTTCAGCCAATAAGCAACGATAACAGACCGCGTCCGCGTCACAGACGAAGGATCGGAACCTGCCAACCTGCGAGCCGCTAATCCTTCCGTGATCCTTCTATATATCCAACCGACGTACGCCGCGCGCAGGGAGATTAGAGGCGGCGAATGGACGAGCCTTCGTTCACGTTCCGCGTGCTTGGCTGGTATGTATAGCTTTGGGTGCACTGCACGGATTTGTTGAAACGAAGTTTGGGTAAAGCCTTATAAGCAGCAGCAGCAACACCTGTCCGCCACGCCGACGGAGCGCTGAACTCGCAGACAGATTAGGCGTATACTTACGTTACGTACGCAGGTATACTCGCGCTGTATAGCGGGGCCCCGGCGGATAAATGACGAGCCGGAGGTGACGATAAGATCGCGGACTCGGAGCACGCCCGCGCGGCGGCTTTGCATAAACACATCGGTCAGAGCGAAACTGCAGGGGTCGGTAAATGCAAACTCCACAGCCGTCCACGACGGCACCGACCAATCTCCACAGTGCGCGGGCGTGTGCGCAACGCTACACAGCGCGTGCGCTTAGCTCGAACGAACGGCGTGCAGTATGCACTGCGAATGCCTGACGATTTTTTTTTCTCTCTCTCTCTCGGCAAAATCAACCACGCAAATTTTAGCACGAAAAAGAAATATACTTGAATCCTAGGTTATTTGAGGTGTTAAAAAATTAAATTATGGGGTTTTACGTGCCAAAACCACTTTCTGATTATGAGGCACGCCGTAGTGGAGGACTCCGGAAATTTCGACCACCTGGGGCTCTTTAACGTGCACCTAAATCTAGGTACACGGGTGTTTTCGCACTTCGCCCCCATCGATATTTGAGGGGTTCTACAACCTTATAATTCAGGTTTCAGAGATTTAAGGAATAATTAAAAGGTTGACCAGATAAAAAATATGCGACGATTACGATATTCCCTAATGCCGAATTTGAGCGCAGCTCGATGCGTGATTTCATGTCGCGATATATTGGCGCGAGCGGACAATCTGTCTCGTGTGGCACGTTGCAAACGGATCCGAGTGAACTGTGGCGCGACTGCCTCGCTAATCGGGAGATCGCGAGAGGCAGCGCGTGGGTGACGTGTGGGCGCGATCCGCAGCAGGCGCTGCAGACAGACCTCCCGAACCTCCCGCTCATGTAGCGCTGTTTTCATATAAGGTATCGGTGGACGCGCTCGCCGCGTACGTTAACGATGGCGTCATCGGTGAACAGACGACGTGCGCTACTCTGGCGTCATCTCGTAGCGATCGTCGCCGTAGAACACGTCTAGCGCGGCACAACGCTTTTCTTCTCACTCTTTCGCCATACCTTCCTCCTCAGCTTTCCTCCTCGCGCTCTCCTCATTATTGCCGTCTTTCATCGCCCGCTGCGCTCCGCTTTCGCTATTTCATCCTCCGCTGTGCTTGTTCCCTTGGTTACGGCGAGGGACGCCGACGCTCAACGCAGGAATGAGCACCTAAGAGCTTCACTCTAAAAAATACTGGTTGCAAGTAAACACGACTACAGCTAACATGCAGTTGGTGTGATTGCTCTAGAGCTATTTGATGTTGTTAACGCGATAGCGTTAATGGCCACGTGTCGCAGAAACTCCGGCGTCCCGCATCGACCATCTTGCGAAAAATGATTCCGAACCACGCATACCCAACCACGCAGGCCCACTATGTAGCCCAAAGAAGTTACTGAACTAATTGAATTTCGCAAAGTAAAATGCATCAGAAAAATCGTAAAGTACGACTCGCACGCAACCCACAGATATGATAGCGTCGGATTGTAACTTGAATATACGAGAAAACAAATTTGTTACGCGGAAACTCAAACCCCTTTTCCAGCGTTTCTACCAGTCATAGAGTGGCGCACCCCGTTCCTTGCAACATCTCCAGATGGCGCTGGCATCCGCGCATCGTGGGAAGAGGTCGCGTTTCTACCAGAAAGCATGCTTTCGTGCATAGCGCCCGCTGCCAATGTGTCCCGGTAAACATTACGGTTACGTAAGCTACAGTTGCCGGCAAGCGCGAGAAGCAGTCAGGGATCTTTGAATGCTATCGCGTTCCACTCTTAAAGGGACCCTGAAACGATTTTGACGATTTTCTACAAACGTACTGAGTCGTTAGAGTAGGTCCTTCTGATCATTAATTGACGCATCTAAGTGCTCTGCGTAAAGCGTGTAATTTATTATAAGGTTTTAAAAATGCACATCACTGTCGATCGCAGCACACTGCGCGGCGGAATTTTCAGCCGCACCTACCCATATGACGCAAATCATCCATATGACGTCAGTGGGGCGAGCTATCCGATTGGCTGATGAGGGCGCGTGATCGATAACTTTTGGAACTTTATGGCAAACAAATGATGTTTGTAATAGTTGAAATGTTAGTTAATTTGTTTTTATAAAAAGAAAGGAACATAAAAGGGATGCACAAGAACAATTTTTCAGTACACTTAAGCACTTCCGGCACACAGCAAGTCCCGTCTGCTTGTGCTACAACGTGCTCCGTCTTTGACGAGAGCTCCGCCGTCAGTGTCGGTCTGTCTTTTCGCGAGCGCTATGATTCGACTTTGTTGCGTTGTGTGCTGCAAACGTAGCGACTGGCAATATGTCAAGCTGCGACATCGTGTCCCTCTGCAAGCCAGCAGATCGAGCGGACTGGATGCAGCGCGTCGGACTGCCCCTATCCGATCGGCGCCAGAATTTGCGTGATTGCGGCCGTCACTTTACATCGGAAGATTACTAACGCAATAGCGTTTCGCGAGTCCGGTATTAGGGTAAACGCAAGTGCAAGTGTCGTTTCTTGAGATGAACAGAAGCGCAAATGTGAATGGTCTGCACGGTGCAGCCACCCGGTGGCACAGAGCTCAACCAGACACAGTAGCAGTAACAAAACGTATTCTTCTTTGCTTCTGATGTAAATTTTTCGCAGGCGCGTAATCGTTAACACGTTGTTTTTGTATATGATTAAAATCATTTACACTTGGTTAGAGCAATATTAGCTCTTTCTTTGGCTGGTAAAGCTCTGCGCCAATGGGTGTCTGGACCGCGGAGACCGATCAGCCAGCTCACGTACGTCTACGCTAAAGTTCCTTCATCAGCTTGAGTTTATGGTTCTACCGTTCCGTCGAAACGTTCCGCTAGTGTGTGGTTAACGGAATACCAGACACGTTCGGCGCTGCGACAGAATGCTCGCAACGCACGCTGCTTCGATAGCTCTTGCTTGCGGTCGACGGCCAAGCGGCTAGCGGAGAGGTTTCGCGCGGGCGGGGGCGGGGTCCAAAACAAACGGAAGTGGACGATGTGACGTCGCATCGTGACGCAGAAACAGTGAAAGCGGAGCTTAGCCCCGTTGGCTCGGCGAACGAGTTGAGGAGGAAAAAGCATGGCTAGGGAGAAGGGTAACTTGTAATCGCTTGTAGTCCAGCCACTGTACTTGTAGCTCCATTAATACGTAACGCTTCACTTAAATTATGGTGCGAATGTTCTACTTAAGTTGTACCCCACGCGTCCACAAAATTTCTC
The DNA here is from genome assembly GCF_023375885.2 of Dermacentor andersoni. Taxonomy (NCBI): domain Eukaryota; kingdom Metazoa; phylum Arthropoda; class Arachnida; order Ixodida; family Ixodidae; genus Dermacentor; species Dermacentor andersoni. The sequence goes on from NC_092822.1 coordinate 64,344,118, forward strand.
CGAACCGTTTCAGGGGCCCTTAAAAGGCGAATCTTAAGCGTTCTGCATTTAAAAAAAAATCTTGGTCCAAGTTAGCTGGCATATCGGTATATGGCAATGGCAATGCTATGGCAATGCTATGACAATCCTGCGCAGAACCTATGACAGAACCACCGCTCTGTTTCTCTTTATTCTAGTGCCATAATATGCGCCCTTCGTTCTTGCGGAAGTCCTTCTATGACTGCTTACGAAGCATTTTATTGGGGAATTTAGAGGATGGCGTGTCACCTGCCTTTGCGAGAAACCACTCCCCGTCCGCGTCTGCCTTTTAACCTATTTTCCCTAAGCAACAACACCAAGTGCGGGAATGCACGGTACGCTGCCAAAATCATTACGCACTGACACGCTTCCTTCGGAGCGAAAACAAGATGCCGCTGACCGCAAAACGCTTCCTTCGTATTATGGTCAGCTGGCAAAGCAGCGCGACTGCACTTTCGGGTGCGCGCACCCCCCAACCGCAGACCGCGTATAATTTTGGAACCATCGCACAATAAGGTACACACGCATGAAAGGGAGACGACCGGGCACAGCGTTAGCTGCTCTCGTTCTAAACGAGCGCGTTAACCAAGTCGCACAACAAGCGAGCTCGCAAACTATCAGGCGACGCAAAACGCGTGGTTATGCAGCATAACGCCCATGCGTCCGCAGCGCTGCACGTAACCACATGGAAGCGTATAACCACACGCACGCACGCGCGCACACAATCGCTCGCGCAACGCACGCCCCTGAGACGCACGCGGAAGTCGAGATGCTCGGCACCGAAAGGGTTTATAATACGCAATAATACCCGCCCGTAAGCGCTCTCTCTGTCTCGCTCTCTCTGCCTTTCTCAACAAGCGGCTGCGCTCCTTGACCCCACGTTGTTGTTGTTCAGGTTGTCCCTTATCTACCAGCAGCCTGGTTTAGGTACGTTCGGGCCCGTACGCCTCGCGCTATGGTTTGCGCGCGTGCTGTTGCTGCTGCTGCTGTTCCGTTTGCGTTTGAGGGAGCGTTTAGCTTCTCGCATCAGCGGACGAAGAAACCAAGCCCCGCACGTTAGAGGAGCGGCGAAGCATTGCAGAAGCAAAAAGCGAGGGGGGGGGGGGGGGCAATGAAGAGCTAACTTTGGGTGTGTGCGTGCTCCGAGAGTGCGCAGAGAAAGAAGGGTGGAGGGTGAGGGGGGGGGAGGTGATTTGGCGGGAGGCGCCACATTTCACCTCTCCGAACGTCGTCTCGCGCTTCTCTTTTTTTCAGTGCGCACTTTTCTTTTTCTTTTCTTTTATTTTCTCCTTTCTTTTTTTTAAGAGAGAGGCTCCCTTTCCCGGCGCCTTGAAAGGCATGCGGAAGACGCAAGCACGCCGAGGGCCGTACAGACACGCGATCTTATATAGGCAGCTGTGCGAGAGAGAGAGAGAGAGAGAGAGAGAGAGAGAGAGAGAGAGATGATGCGCGGAGTCGAGTTTGGCACGAGCAAAACATGCGCGATGCCGAGTGCGTTAACACGTGTTCCGATGTGCGCGGTATGTTGCGGCGCACTGGCACCGGCATCCCTCCCGCTCGCGACCGGTTTCGTATAGAACGGGCGTAGGTCACTCAATCGCGACGGAGAGCGTAAATCGTTAGCGAAAACGGCGGGCACCAAGCACAAGCGCTCGTTTGCCGATTAAAGGCTTTGCGAGTAAGGCCGCATTAAGGGGCCTTATGATAAAGCCAAAGGCGGTATTCTGCGACTGCGTTCTGTTAGGCCGTAGCGGCAGTCGTGACGTTAAAGTACGTGCTTTAGCTAATCTGAGCGATGTGCGTACTAATCTGACACGTGAGATTAGGGTGCGAGAGGCAGCGCCAGGAAGAATACAACGCAAAAAAGAAAAAAAAATAAGAAAATGGAAGTAAGGAAATATGCCCCAAACCCTTCCGGTGGTAGCGGGGCTGTTTTTTCTTTTCTTCTTTCTTTGCTTTGTTCCTTTTTTGTTTATGCTCGAGAAATGAGTTTTCAGGCCGCTGCAAGAGAAGCGGCGATTATTGCTTTCGCTTCCCTTCACTCCGTGTTTATTTTACAGCGCGTGGAGCTTGCATAACAATTACACCCGGCAACAATTAGTGCCGAAAGCCGGAAGCAAGCACCAAGTCGCGCATACACCTGTCGACAGCGCGAGCGCTTATGCAAGCGCGAACGGCACGCGCCAACACCCCCCCCTCCTCCCCCTCCCCCCGCTATGCGCCGCGTAAACCCTTCCTCGTTCGAACCTCGGCAGCACCGAGCGGGCCCCCACTGCGCGTACGGCACCTATACACACCCGCACTCGATCGCGCGTTGTTTTCCTTCCTGGTTCGGCACCGCGCCGAAACGTCGCGCGTTAATTAGCGGTGGGCCGATTAAAGACTCCCACCCAGCCGCCCGCCATTAATTCCCGGCACCGAAAGAGGAGGAGGAGGAGGAGGAGGAGGAGGCACAAGCTCGACGCTCGCGAACGCGCGCGGAGTTCCTCCCTCCCTCCCACAGTCGTCGCGGTTCATCGCTCAGCTGCAGAGCCACCCTCGACGAAGCACGCGCTTCCCCCCTGGTGGCTGCCCCTGTTCCCCCCGTGCCGTGCGAATGTGGCACAGCGCGTTCACAATAATCCGTCAACGAAGCGCAAAGCTGCCACGCGGTATTCGCCATGGCGTTCTCGGTACCGTATGGAGACGACAGACGACGCGGGCGAAGAGGCGGCGCCATGGGGGAACGTGACTGGCACGATCGCGCTCCTAACAGGTAGACGCCGCAGCTTCAACGTAAACGCCCTGTGACTGTGAAATAGAGTGCTGTATTCACTATAGAGAAACTATATAGCGCTGCGACGACACAAAGAACGAAACGAAAGAAAGAAAGAAGGAAAGCGCTCCTTCGCAGCTCCGAGTTGCGAGCGAGCATATGAATGTGAGCGAGTAGTAGGGGGACCCATCCCGTGCTTTTTCGTCGCGGCGCTGTGTGTTTTTCCCGATAATGAAATACCAGATAGTCAGTCAAACTATGCTATGTTAGCGAGGATCGTTACGGCATGCCATATAGTCGGTCGATTGCGTGTCACGTTCGTAAGACTCGTGACCAGTTCGCGTCGTGCGTTCTCTGCGCTGCGCAAACGCAGCTCTAAACGAAACGTACAGGCCGAGTCACGGTACAGCCCACTGTGGCCGCGTTGGTCGAAAGCCCGCACACCATAGGGGGCGCTTCGATGACGCTAGCCTGCTCTTAGAGTGCGAAGACCTGTACAGCTTCTGCAATTTCCAAGGTATCACATGGCAGGTCAACGTGGTAGTTCCAAGTGCATCTTATTCCGCATCATGATCATCATCATCATCATCATCATCTTTCGCTGTATTTCCCGTCTCCCTTCTCCACAGCAAGCTATAGCTCAACGGGCGATACAACAAAGGCACGGGCGCGGCAATAGGAATTTCGGCTGGCCGCTATTCAGTGCCACGCTCGCTGAGCCTGGATACCTTATGCATATGTAAAAAAACTTAAACTGACGGCCCAACCATCGCCGGTGGCCAGATGCAAACGAACAACGTCCTTAAGCATAGCCTCCGATATCGAAATTCGTGCGAGCACGTGCACCTCGCGCTTCACGATCTCGGAGGCCATGCCCTAAGTGAAAAGTAATGAAATAACCCATAGACGGCGCAAACACGAGTGGCAAGTGCATGTGTGACCTGAGTGTCGATATAGTTACACATAAGCAGTATGCATTGCTACGGATTAAACTCAGATACGGACCGCTCTATTATGATGCCCGAGAACACGAGTTCTGCACTCAGTTCCCCATCACAATGCAGTTGCCACGAGCAGGTTACGAACCCCCTACCTATTTTACAGCAGAACAAGGGCGCACGGCCGCCGAGGCGTCGACTACCGTGTACCTAACGCGCACGGTAAACGGTTCAGCAGAGTCGGAGTACGTACCCTAACTATACTATCGTTACACACACACACACACACACACACACACACACACACACACACACACACACACACACACACACACACACACACACACACACACACACACACACGCGCGCGCACACGCGCACACGCGCGCACGCGCACGCGCACACACGCACGCACGCGCACACACGCACGCACGCGCACACGCGCACACGCACACGCGCACACGCACACACACACCCACACACCCACACACACACACACGGCGGCAGGTCAATGATCGGCGGATCAGCTCGCCTCGGACTATAAGCACTAAGCGCCCAACTAAACGCCCTAAATCATGATTATTCGCGCTCACTACCGAGTAACGTCTCTCTCCAGTGCTTAAGAGTGCGCGAACGGAAGCGAGCATGCAGCAAGTCTCGGCGGGAACGAGTCGGCGGCGAGTCGACAAACTCGACTGAGCGACGACGGACGCAGCAGCCTAGAGACAACAACAACAACTAAACCGGCCCAGAAAAAAACAGCTGGTATACGGACAGAAGAGAAATGCGCGCACATTTAGTGAGTATACAGCGCCGCAGTAGTATATAGCTATAGAACGGTGCGGGCAAACGGTGGAGGAGGGGGGGGGGGGGGGGCGCATTCGGTCCGCTCCTTCCGAGTGCCACGACAAACGCTCCTCCGCACGATATATATACGAAAGCGAGGCCGAGCGCGCGCGCATCATCTGAGCCTCGACCGGGCAATTAAGATAAGACGGGCAGATTCCCACGCCCGTCGAGCTGTAGGGGCTGTGGCTGCCATCTCGACGCCGCAGAAGCAAGGAACAAAGAGCCGAGACCTCGGCTTATTTTTGTTTCCCCCGACAGAGACGAGGCGAGTGAGGTTGTTTCCTTTCGTTGTTTTTTTCTTTTTTTTTTTTTTCGAGCACGCATGCGCACGACAGCGCAGATGGTTATCATTAGGGGGGAGGGAGCCCGCGGGGTGGAAAATAGACGGTTGCCAGATTTTTCGGCGAAAAGTTATGCGCCGCTCGCATCAACGTCTCTCCATCTCGGGTGACGCGCGCGAGACGGCCGATTAGGCGGCGATGCGCACGGTTGCGCCTCCGGCTTGGATGCGAGTGAGACGGGATGAAGCACGCACGGGTGGTCTACTTTAGCTATATCAGCGTTTATATATATATTCTGGCTGCCGTTGTTACGCTGCCTGTATAAAACACCAAAGCCACGTCTAACTCACTGCCATATCGTTGACTGGCCTTGGTATCAAGTGCTCTTTCTTGGGCTGCTCAGTCATCATCATCAGCAGCATCATCAGCAGCAGCCTCGCTACGCCCACTGCAGGGCAAATGCCTCTCCGATACTCCTCCAACTACCCCGGTCATGTGCTAATTGTGGCCATGTTGTCCCTGCAAACTTCTTAATCTCATCCGCCCACCTAACTTTCTACTGCCCCCTGCTGCGCTTCCCTTCTCTTGGAATTCACTCCGTAACCCTTTACGAACATCGGTTATCTTCCCTCCTCATTACATTCCCAGTAGTGCCCAGGTTGCTCAGTAGTGCACTCGAAATAGAGTAACCTTTATATAAAGGCATTGACAAAGGCAGCGCCAGTCAACGCAAAACGGGACGTGGAAAAACAAAAATGCACGAGAGGACGAAATCTCGCGGTGGGTAGTGACAACTGAATTCCTTTTTCCGGAACATGCTGTCCCCTACCAACAGAACGACACATGATTACTTGATTTATTGGTTGATTGATTCGTGGTGTTTAATGTCTCAAGGCAACATCGAGACTATGAGAGACGCAGCAGTGAGGGGCTCATACGTAACAGCCCTGTCAATAGTCACTACGGGGCCATCACCAGAACATCACACGGCAGCCATGACGATCTGCGAAGGGCAGCTCCTTGCTCGTCTGGAGTCCCTGCCTTCCTCTCGGCTTTTGGCGTTTCCTTTACTAATCCCTGCCACCACATTGCTCGAAACCACGCACAGTCAAACGCAGAAAGCTCGCGGAGAGCGGTTGAATGTACTCGCAGCTGAATACCCCAGCAGCTTGGTTATTCTGGCTACGGTCGCAAACTGGCCGGAAGTTCAGTCTTCTCAGATCTCACGGTCCGTAAAATTGGCGGTTGACTCTATTATACCAACTCCCCCAACATGTTTCCCTCGTCAGCTATTATAAACTTGCGAACTCTTCACCATTTCAAGTGCAGCACCACCATTTAACTCAAAGGTACCATCCGCACGAGCTCGGAGGTTTAGCATTTGTTTCTACAGGCCTAACGCTAACTTTTTTTAAAAATTTTTTTTCTTCCGTGACAAAGTCCCGCATTCTCAAACTTTCCTCCGCTCGAAGCTCTTCCTTCACTCAACCGAGTTGAGCACCGCGCCATCTCTCGACAACAAAAGACACCACACTTGTCGAGAATTGCGTTGTCGCGTCAATGAAGAGCAGTGGCCACTTCTGTGATGGGGCTGCGCTGCCATCCACTCACCCGAGTCGAGGTGGGGGGAGGGGGGAAGGGGAGAACGTTCTAAAATACGGGGTTCAGAAGTGTGTATCACAGGAGTGAACGTATATATATGCAAGGCGAAAACATGAATTTCAAAGAAAATAAGCGAGAGTCGTGGTACACAGAGCATCTTCGGGCCGGACACAGCTAGTTCGGTACGCGCCAGCAGCACCGACGAGAGCTTCCATGGCGAAACCCTGCATGCAACGCTGTGCCGCGCGTTTGCATCGGTTGCAAAAGCTAACACGAATTTAATTGCCGCCTGCGAAGCAGATGTACTCAAGTTGGCGCGTTCCATCAATATCGACGGGCTTCCTCGAGTGACGTCTGTGATGCGGTTGCTTGTGAGCCTTTCTGTGCGCACGCCTGGACTTGGCTACAATTCAAAATCTATTCAACATGCCCAAATACAAAGGAATAAACTGGAATTAGTGAGGTCTACTTAGGTGTTTGGCTGTAAGATTCGGACGCGAAACATCGGGAAAGGAAACTGCCCATTTCTCTTCGCTAGTAAGCTTTGTCCACCGAGTCAGTAAAGTCTCTAGCGAGTGCCAGCAATAATTGATCTACGGTTATACCCTTTACCGCCTGATATATTGCCGCTAGGTGTCGCGACCCGACGCTGAGAAAGAACTGGAGTAGTTAGATGTACACGTACGTAACTGTACAAAACAGAGAGGGTTTAATGAAGAGAGAAAAGTATCAAGGAAAGACGGGAAATATGCTATAGACTGAAAATCGTGTAAAGCTCATTATCTCAAGCAGGCTAGGTTCCTATTTGACGCCGTCATATTCATCGCCAGTAAAATTCATCGCCATCGTCGAAAAAGCGAGTTAGGAATGAGACGCGCGCTCTGGAGAGTCCGCGCCATCTTGCCTTGTTAAAAGTAATGACAATTTTCGTGGTAATATGCGGTTCAGTAAGCCGCAACAAAAAGAAAGCACTATCGCACCTTTGAACCAAAACTAGGTCACCGCAGAATTAAATTGCGATCGCCGAATGCCATCGGAACAGTGAAAGTAATCGTGAATAGGTTTGCAAGTACGACGGCTACAGAAATGTGCATTACCCGTGGAAGAAGAGTACATTTCGAGAGCATGAGCCAGAAGGCAAGGAGTGTACGATAATGAGAATGTTCATTGAACAAAGCCCAAAACCGCAGTCACAAAGCATGGACAGGCAGGTAACGAGATAGTTACGGAGCTATTGTTAGCTAACAGTGCCTCCTGGCGTGCAGAGTTGTCACACAAGTCACACAGCATGAAACTGGATAAGTACGACGGTTGCGTTTGACGGCAGAGCAACAGCGCCGGTCGTTGACAATATCGTTACGCATATTTTCATCTTGGCGACATTTAAGATGTACTGCAGAAGGAAGACTGCTCCTAACGCACTACATCCTTGGCCTGCGCCACTTAACCGCTCCAAACATAATCTGGCTGATTACGAGACGTCATGGCCCTTCCCACTATATACTATGCAAGGATTCTCTTGTTTCGATTATTTTTTATCACCCACCGCAGCGTGGTTGATACTGCAGGTAATAACGATAACGTAAGGCGCAGAGAGAGAGAGAGAGAGAGAGAGAGAGAGAAGGAGAGAAAATTTTTTGTACAGAAAGGAAGGGAGGTTAACCAGAGACAGTTCCGGTTGGCCTAAATTGCGCAGTGGGCTATGAGGGACGCAGTATTTAAGGGTGGCTATGGATTGATTTTACAGCGAAAGCTGTGCCTGACTAACCTTCCGTAGATTTTTCGGCGTCCGCCAACAGAAATAAATCATGTGGGCCGATCCTGGTGATAGTGCAGAAAGGGTCCAAGCTCAATGGCACATACCTCTGTGGGCTCGCAAACCTGTAACGCACTCTTGAGCTACTCTTGTCACACGTGGGTCCCAAAGGGGTCCCAGGCACAAAGGTAACAGATTAGAACGCTCGCCGGGAACAATAGCGCGACATCAAGGTTATCGCAGTATATAAGGAGAGGTATCGGCGCTAAAAACAACCGCGTTATCCATGGGCCGAACACGTATAGTTCGTACACCCGAAGAACAACATGCGTACGAGGAGCGCCGGAGGGAACAGCAACGAGAATGTAAATGGCGCCGGCGCGATACGACCACCGACTAAGAACGTTCCCGCGATGCTGAACGAAAACGACAATAGCGAGCCCGGGCTCTTCCGAACGAGCAACGGCGCCAGACTCGCAACGCAAAAAATGACGACCATTCCACTCTGAAAATTGAATGGCAGCGTAAGCACTTTGCTTCTCGTCTGAGAGCTTTCAATGTCGTCAGCTTTCATTGCCATTCCATCTTCCCAGAGTGGAATGGTCACTTTCTTGACAATACAGCTTTCTTTGACATAGACCCAAACCACGCTACAAGCGCGATTGTGCATTCCGCCTCTTATCTGAACGCGCCCTCCGCGTCCAGAGATCGATGCCACGACCTCGTGCTCAGCGGGCAACGTCGTAGCCACCGAGTCAACGCGGCGAGTTCACCCATAAGTCAGCTGACGAAGATCGAAAAAAAAATGGAAAATAAAAAGTATGGTCTCCAAATACGGACCCTAGCAGGGTCGAAATTTCTCTTTTTCTTTGCATCTATTTTACTATTCCCAAAAACACCGACCGTCGACCATTCTGTGGGCATCGCGTTCTGCGCGACAAATGCGCGCCACTGATGCATTATTTAACCGAGCGTCTATATTGTTGATCGCTTCACTTTTTTTTTTTACTTTTTTTTCCCGCAATGCCCGGAACGAGGGAACGTCCTTGTAAGCGACTTTCAACCGAACGAAAGGTCACCGTTCTTGGCAGTCAGCGCCAAGGGAACGATGGCGCCATATCTCCCGCTTTCATGGGGGCCATTCGTGTACGAAAACCCTCACGACAAAACAATAATAATAATAATGAGAGAGAGAGAGAGAAGCACCTTGATGTACGGTCAAATATTTCCGTCTAGTAAAAAGGAGCAGCAGCTACGCGCACGGCAAGTGACTGTTGTATTTCCGTATACGGGATGATACGGAAACTTCGCAGGGCTATAACTAGTATCTCGTTCTTGCTTCTTCTGCACACTTTGTTGGATCGGACGCACGAAGTTATGCGAGCTGAAGTAGATGGATAGTTTAGATAACCCCAGGAGGTAAATAAGAACAAGTGGATGCAAAAAGAAAGAAAGGAAAAAACTTAGCAAAAGGGAAGAGCGAGTGTGAGAGAGCGAGTCGTTGCACGCCATGTTGCACGCTTACTTCGGCTAAAGGAGGAAGGAAGTGCGGAGGACGTCCTGGGACGAGATGAGAGATTACGACACGGCGATGAGCGGCGGGCGATCAAGAGATTAGGCAACCTCCTCCTCATCCTCAAGCTCGCAGACAGCTTCGAGGAGGGTGAGGCAGCGCGCGCACTCAATTAGATGGAACGACCGGGCGAGGGGGTGGGGAGGGAACGGGGGAGGCCAGGGCGGCACAGCTGCAGGCACAGCCAGCCACCACTGCGCGTTGTCGGTTTCGCGCGGAAAGGAAATTGAGAAAACGAGAGGAAAACGACAGAGAGAGAGGGGAGGAGAGAGGGTTGGCGGGACCCCATAGCAAGCACACATGCAAGGGGAGAGAGCGGCGCTAGCGCTTCGAGGATTTCGCGCCGACGGCGGAAGAGGTAGCGGGGTTGTCTTCCAAAGAGCTGCCCGCCGGGACTAGAACGGGTGAAGGGTGGGGCTCTTTTCGGTACGTCCGGTCGAGTACGCGAGAGAATGCGACGCCCAACACATCGTTCCAAGTAGCCCGCGAATTTACTACGTAAAGGTTCCGTGCCACTCGTGGTTTCCTAGAAAATTACCAAATGCACCTCTGCATCTACGACCGTTCAGCTACCATGACAACAGTGACTGGTTTGGACACCTCCTAGAGTCGTTTAGGCAAAAAAGGTCTGCAAAAGAGGAGGGAGGAACATGAGGAAACATAGAAACATGAAGAAACACAGAAACACAGGAAGCGCTGACCATAACTCAATAAGATGCGGTGTTTGACGTCGTGCTGATCGCTATTTCGGTTCAGCCAGTCACTCCGGACATCAATAATGTTTTCTTTCCATCTATGCTGTAGCATATCAGCAGTATGTAGCGTAAAAATTGTGCACTGTACCGTGAAGAAATTTCCTATGTGAAGAAGTACAAACTGCTAGGAATAGACCGGTCCGGGTGGAGCCGATTGTCAACGTTCAGCTAAAATTCTCGAATAAATATCTACCGCTTAGCAGTGACAATGGTACAGTGTTCCATTGACCTAAATGAGAGGGGGAGGGGTAAAACAAGAAAATGTGATAACCTTAGTTCTTGCTTGACAGGAAGTTCAACACACAAAGTGATGTTGCCTGGTTAGCCGTGTAGCTAACGGAAGGATTAAGTGGAGCCAGTCTGAGTGGAGCGGATTGTAAACGTTCCGATGAAACTCCCTAATGAATCTCTATTGCTTATCAATGACAATGGTACAGTGCCCATTGACCTATAATGAGAGGTGGAAAACAAGGAAATTTGAAAACGTTAGTTCTTTCTTGACAGGGAGTTCAACACACAGGGTGACGTTGTCTGGTTAACCGTTCAGCTAATGGAAGGCTTGAGTGAAGCCAGTCAGAGTGGAGCGGATAGTAACCGTTCAGCTAGAGCTCTCAAATAAACAGTTTTCGAAACCAGCGGCAGTGAGACTCCACACGCTATGTAGGTCCACTCCCACCCTATCTGCAGAGTTGTCCGCTTCCTCCATTTCCCGGGCAAATCGGGCGTCCACGAAATGGCCGGGATATGTCACACGTCTTTGGCAAGGTGCCACCCGCAAAAATACGACGCCAAGAAGCGGGGCCGGCGGGCGGCCCGCATAATAAGAATGTTGTGGATGTCTTCGGTCAGCGCGCTTTCTCTCGACCGCTGCGCCCCGAACCACATGCAGGCCAGCGATCTCCACATAAAACTCCATCACGCGCCCATTGCGAAAGACGGCGGAGGGTCGAGCACAATATTCGCAAAAATAAGCGTTTCACCATCACCGCCGCTCTGTCATTTTGTTTTCCTTCTCTCTCTCTCACTGCTCAGCTATCAAACGCGGTCACTTTCCTTTCTCCGTTCGCGTCCTTCCTTCTCTTGGCATCCGGGGCTTCGGCTTTGGTGCGACCGCCAAGGATTGAGAAGTCACTCGGACGGGTGTTTCCTCGCAGGCGCTCCTTCCTTGGGGCCAACCGCAACGGCCGCATTGTTTGTTGCTTTTGCGTCGTCGGCCTCGTAGTTGTCTCTTCGACGTCATCATGGCTCTCGTCTTTCATGCAGCGTGACGAATTCCGCTTGTCCGTACCAAAGTTGGGCTCGTCGCTTCTTGTGTGTCTTGGGTGAAATCCTCTAATCATTTGTCGCGTTCCTCTTTTTTTTTTTTTCGTATCATTTTTCGTTACTGCGTCAGCGTTGGGAGAGGGAGGGGGATTCTGTTGGTACTATTACGGTCACAATAAGGCCTACCTCCCATGTGTACAGTACCTTCACTTATCTCAACCAGATAGCCTCCCCCACCCCATCTCCCGCTACCTCCAACCCGTTTTCGATACACTTCCAACAAATGACAGGCGGTGATATAAACCACATAACTGCAATCAATCAATCAATCAATCAATCAATCAATCAATCAATCAATCAATCAATCAATCAATCAATATGCTCGCTGTATCATAAACCCCAAAACTCATGTTGTGCAGATCCGCGCAATCCTCGGTGATCTCGCGTGGCCATGTGGGTCTGGAGCTTTCCTTTCAACCCGCGCGGGCGCCGTCGTAAATTAGAAGTGCCGCTCAATAGTCATCCCACTAAGTGATTACGGCAGTGACGTCATTCACGTCATTATAAGCGTACAAGCGTCTCAAGGTTACTGCTGTTTCAACGAGCACTGTGCTGGTTCGAGCTGTGCTTTGCAGAGTAGCCGGCTTGTAGAACCGCCTTGCAAAGCGTCTATTAATTTTGCGCAGTGCGTTGGAAAGTACTTCATTACGTGCTTCGTTACATTACTAATCCGAACTAATTAACTGGGTATTTATTATCTTAACATTAACGAACTTCCTGTAACTACACAACACGTCTCCTTCCCGGGAGTTGTTCCCGTCTAGACCTGTTCGCATTCTTATTATTTGGTGCTGTTCTCCTTGTAGCGATCCTGTCGTGCTTGTTATCGCTCAGCCCGCTGTAGACGCTGTCCGTCCCATCGTCTTCACACTGTTGTTTGTTGCCGAAAAAAAAAAAAAGAAAAAAAATGCGGGAGAAAAAAAATATTCCGGGCCGTCTATCGATGCGCGCTCAGCTGAGCAAGACAAATTGCGAAGGCTGCCCCGTTGACGACCCTTTAAAGACAGGCGCAGCGCTAGAGGAAAAATAAAATGAAGGGAAGTGAGCAAGACGCTTATTGCGAAACGGGCCAAAAAATGAGACGCCACGCGTGAAGTCACGAGAAGGGACTTGCACAAGGTCGTCGACGCCGGCGTGTTTTTCCTCGGCGATCGTGGCCCTCTTTCAGAGCCAGCCACGCACGCAAGGGGATCCATATTTGAGAGAGAACGGGGGCAGTTGGATTACGCTCGTCATGGTAGCGTCGCAAAGGATGGACACGGTCAAGAAGAGACGACCCGGCGTTGCAGGTTGAATCGGCTATGGCGTTGCGCTGGGGGCGCTGGAGGTAGCGGGTTCGCTCCCGAATACGGTGGCCGCATTCCCGTGGTGGAGGGGGGTGGGGAGGGGGTGCAAGTACGCTCGTGTACCGTTCATTGGTTGCACGTTAACGATCCCCAGGTGGTGGGAGTTAATCTGGAGTTCCCCACCTACGGGTGCCTCAATATCAGAGCATGGTTTTTGGCGCGTAAAACCTCAGGATTTATTAACGTTTTCTTATGTTTTTTTTTAATAAGAAGAGACCGCACAAGCGCTCACCTAACTCATTTGTGTAGCCATCATGGTCACTCATTCGACTGCGCGCCGGGTTTTTGCAAAGACATATCGTCACACGAGACAAGGATTCAGCGTGCCCGAAAGATATAGCTGAAGCACATGGTATTCATAAGCATGCGCAGTTGTCTTTTAAGTCAGCCCTCCGTTTTCTCCAACAAGGGATGAATGTGCGTGTATCTGCCCAGTATTGAACCACAGGTTTTTGGTGTACAGGGTTAAGGTGTTTCTATAATACGTTTTGTTTTCGTTTTCACACATTCCATTCAGCGCCTCTGCAGCCGTCTTATCATCCAATTTTTTGCACCGTCAAATAAGTAGCGGCCTCCATCGCTCACACGGCTTCATATGTGAAAGACTAAGGAGTAGTTATAATAACATCAATATTAGATGAATTTGGACGTTCTACACCAACGCCTATGGACTACGAGTGCTTCGGCATTCCGCCGCCCGGAGGAATCTGCCTGCCGCAGTTGGAAGACGAACCCGCGACCTAGGTGTCTGGTTGCGAATAGTGTTCAGCAGATGCGAGGAATGGTACAGAGAGCAAAGTTACCAAAGCGCCAGCGTTTTATTTTCTACGCGTGGACAAGCGTCAAATTAAGCGATGCTGCCGTCTGACCCACAACGTATCGGGGAAAACACACGGCGCGTTGAGTTAAATATAGCTATAGCTCAATTTTACGCGTCGCTGGCGGCAGCTTGCGCACGTGTGACCCCCCCCGCTCCGGTTTCCATGCCCCATTTAGGTCCTCGACAGACCGTTCACCTGTCCCACAGATTGACACCGCCCGCCTAAATGGACTCTCCAGTTCAAAAGGCTTTTCGCACAAAGGCGTCGACGACGCCAGAGGTTCCGTCGTAGCTATATAGTGTACGCGACGCTGTTAAAAGGAAGTCGCTGTTTGCGACGCGTCCATCGAAGTAAGGTGTGGCTAAAAGGCACTCAGACCGATTAGGGGCCGACAGCACGGACCAGCGGCGACCATGCATTTGCGATATTATATATATATATATATATATATATATATATATATATATATATATATATATATATATACATACATATATATATACATACACACACACACACACGCGCGCGCGACACCGCGTGAATGTTGTTGTCATAGTGCTCTTATTTTGGTTACGACCATCAAGCCTTGGCTACTACTGTCTTTAGTTGTTCAAATGGGCAAATACATGCATACGCGCCCATGGTCGCGAGATAGGGGTGAGATAGGGATGCTAGGTGACAGCAGCTTGCGTCTGTGCGCTCGTTCCCAACGTGTGCGCAAGTGGTCTTGGCTCGGACAGGTTTGAACACCGGGCACCAGATGGTGCCACATCCGCTTTTTTTTAATTTCTTTTGCATAACTTTGCGTAGACCTTAGTCAAAGTAACACTCCCTAGGGGTAGAGGACCCATTCGGAGAGTGCACGAAAGAGCCGAAACGAGTCCGGGCTTTCTCGCACGCCAAGTCGACGCTTTGGTATACGCTCCCTCTCAAGTAACGCGCTCGCTACATGAGCGCACTCCCGTTTACCGCAAGGACCCGAACGCTATTCTAAAAATGAAATGCCTCCATTATCCTCACATCTGGACGCGTAGTAACAGCAGAAGAACGTAGCAAGCGAAAGAACGAAATAAACGGAGCAAAAAAGCACGTAGAGGCGAAAAAGGCTCGTTTGCCGACGACGACCGTTATACACACAACGAGCGGCTAGTCGCGAGCCAAGCGCGCCACTGCAAATTGTTTTCACTGCAAAGGTGGGGGGGGGGGGGGGGGGGGGGGGCGCTAGATGTGTTTGGGTCCCGTTTCCCTTATGGCTCGCGCTATTCTCTTCACAACCGCGGCGGCCATCAGCGCGGACCTTTTCTTTATTTTTCGTAATCGCCGGCTATTATTAGAATCGCCATTGTATACACAGATCGCCGAACAAACAACATCGGCGAGCTCCAGCGTTGGCACGGGGGAGGCCGAGGATAATAATGTCGTTGGCACCGCGACCAGAGGTTTCTGCAGAAGCAGACGCCGCATACGAAAAAGAAAAATAATAATAATAATAAAGAGAGGAAGAAGCGACGACGGAAAAGCAAATGGGTACGAAAGGTTGCCGCCTCGAGATGGAGACTTTCCGTAAAACGTGGCAGAAAAAAATAAATAAAGAAAAATACGGGGAGTGCGGCTATCAGCGAGCGAGACCTTTCACGACGGCGTAAGCTGAAGGCCGCCCCTTTCTTTTCTTTGGTTCGTGCAGCATTGACAGTTAAGAAAAAAAAAATGACACGACGTCGCTCGTCACTGCGTGCGTGCCTTGAAGGCCAGCGCAACCACCGCGGCGACTTAGCAGCTGTGCATGTTCCGATGCCGAGCACGATGTCCTGGGTTCGATTACTGACCGCAGTGGTCGAATTCGATCGCGGGGGGGGGGGGGGGGGGGCGGAAATACAAAAAGTGTTGGCGCACTGCAATGCATTTGCGCGTTAAGGAACCCCCGGTGCACAAAAGTAAGCCGAACCCCTCCGCTACGTCGTCTTTCATGACACGAGTGTTGTCATGAAATACATGTCATGACACGAGTGTTGGCAACGTTGAAATCAATCCATTAATCAATCAATAGCCGACTCTGCTTCAGCGAAGGCCAGCAGTCTTTTTTTTTTTTTTTGCTTTTGTGGTTCAAACTGTATTCCTCTTTCATGTAACGGTGTAGAAACCACGTCCCTTATATTCGGAAGAAAGTATTGCCGAGTCTAATGCGCGTGCATCGAATTTACTCGCGTGACGGTAACGGCGAGCAGGCACGGGCACACGAAGGAAGGTCAGGGTTCGGCAAACTTGCAAGATGCAAGCAGTTTTGCCAATGTGTCGCACTATATCCATATCCAGAGGCAAATGATCACCTGTTTCACCTGCCCGCGGACCCTTGGACTTTAAAAGATAACAGAGCACACGCTTAATGAATCGGCGGAGGAGAAGAGCAGTACGCACCTGAAGGATTCACAACGTCAAGGTGGCACGGAGCATAGAGATTAGAAATGACATTACAGTTTAGGGAAATAAAATACTTCAACATCCAGAAATTTATAGCGAGAATAAACGTTGCAGAGAGGTAAAAAAAAAAATTGGCTTCACCGCCCTGTTCCAGAGGGCCAGGATATTTACGATAAGCCCCTATTAATCCATCGTTACCATACAGTAGCTCGGCATCGCTCTAGAGACAACATGCCTTGCAGCGTGGAAGACACAGATTATTGCGAATATATCGCGGGTGGATGTTGACGTTCGCTTTTACGTATGAAACCCATAAAATTAACATGAATCGAAACATGAATTAACATGAAAATAAAATGAATTGTGCATTTATGAAAGTCACGATCTCACTAAAAAAGGCCTACACGTATAGCCCAAGATCCTTTCCTACATAAACACTACCGACTCTCACAGCCGTATCAGCTCGCGCAGAGTGCTTTGGGTCCGCACACGGTTCTTCCGAAAACGCGTAGCTGGCTTGAAGGCGGGAGACTTCGGGTGTTGTTCTTATCGGGCGCATACAATCACTTCGGTGCGAGTTCGGGTCAACGCCGCAGTGGGAATGCGAGGAAAATAAAAAAACGAGCGGCTCAGACCCCGGAAGCGAAGCACCGTCCGGAACGATTTCTCCGGAACCCAAACAACGAAGACGTCAAGGAGGGGGGGTGGCATCACAATTGACTCGCTCCTCTTTCTTTCTTTCGTCTCCTTTTCGTGCCTCTGCCGAAGCCGTCGCCATATCCACTCTATTTATTTTCCACTTTCGCTCTATCCATCCATCCGTCCATCCATCCATCCTTCCTTCCCGGAGTTCTTTATCTGTCCTCTCTCCAGCCGTGCTCGGGCAAGCGGAGACGGTGGGTTGGGGGAACCGAAAGCGGCAGCGGAGTATAGGAGCTGGCGGAGAGTTCAAACGGGATACCGATTTTCTCGCGCTTTTACGCCTTACGCGCCGTTTTCTCGGAGTTTGCAGTTCGTCGCGCTGTGGAGTTGGTCTCAATCCGTAGGTGTGCGTGGGATAAAGAGGTGACGCAATTGTCGCGTGGACCGTGACTTCATCGATTCTCTGTGGACAGTATATATAGCGCGTGATTTTGAGTTTTATGCGCGCTAGTAGTTTTACCTGCGTCCTTGCTATCTGTATCTAGCATGCGTTGTTCTTGAAAGTGACGCTTGTTGTTACAGTTCTGACAATACACGAAAAAAAAAGAAGAAAAGAAAAGGGAATGTAATGGCGCCATGATACACGGACTTCTTTCGATACTATATTATTATTTTGTTATAGGCTTGTTTTGAAAGTGTTTAGCAATCTTGTCACCTTTCTTTTATTTTGTCGCTCTTTCTTAGCTAAGGCTTCTGCTAGTGCCACAAGAAGTTCTCGCTCATGTGACATCTTTACGCGAAGTCATGTAACAACTGTCATTTTGTGTCCAGGAAAACAGCCTGCAAGTGACAACCGGGTGCTTGCTTTCTTTGCTCGCTGAGCCAAAAGGCACCAGCCTATCAGGATGTCCGGACTGAGGCCTTAGTTCCCTTGGGACTAATGTTATTGCCCTCTATGTCCCGCCTCCAAAGCAGTGTAACGTCGATACCTCTAGCGTACAACTATTCCGCACAACTGTTGCCCCCGGAAACCGGGCCCCTCTAATAAACGCGCGGTCACGCAAACGCACAACATGAAGGTATGCCGATTTTCACTCCGGAGACGAGTGTGACGCGGCTTTAGTACCTATAGTACCTCTAGTACCTTTAGTACCTCTAATACCTAAAACAAGGGTGGCGGATGATGACTGCTCGAGGCACGTATTGCTGCATCTGAGCGTTGTCACGCTCGTCTGGGAATCTCGTTGAAACGAACGCTTGAGCGGGGTTCGCAAACAACGCGCTTACACGAACAGTCGCTCTTCCAATGGCACGGAGAGTCGAACAAGGTGAGAGCTGCGTCCCAAATAGTTCCTACATCCTACACTGACACGTCTCCCGCGCCGTGCGCTGCGCCTCGGTACACCTCCGCAAAGCAGTGAAAGCAGCTTCGGCGGCCCGCCGGAGCAATGCCGATCGCCGAGAGAGAGAGAGAGAGAGAGAGAGAGAGAGAGAGAGAGAGAGAGAGAGAAGAGAGAGAGAGAGAGGCGCCACCTAGCGTAAGTCGGGGATCTACGTGCTCCTATTGTGCCCCGAACGGCTGAACTCCAGCAACTGCGGCCCGTATTCTCCGGCTACGTCCAATTCGCAAATGCAGCCATCTCGCTGTTACAAGGCGAAGTCAAAGTGACCTAGCAGACTAGCAAGACCTCGCGGAAACTTTTTTCAGGTACTAGAAGACCCACTCATCAGAACGAGACCGAACATCTGGCTCAAAGCCTTTCACAAAAATGGTCATCCACTCTCCGGCAATAACAGGCCCTGTGAGATATATAAGGACTGCACATTGAGTTGCACAGTGCTAGAACTAACAAGCCATTACATAATCATCTAACATTTAATCTTGCGCCACCTGCTCATGTCATAGGTGGAGTGCGATATGTATTAGCGTGTCTGAATTTTGTGATGCATGGCAAGAAGGTCTCAAGCTGTCCTAATTACAATCGCCGCAGCAAGTTACTGTCCGTGTCTAGTGCTCCTGGCCCGATCGTCGCGCCGTCTGTCGACCCTCCAGCCCCATAGGAAAGCAATGTTTAAGGAAATGATCAGTAGTGACCTAGCAAGGGAAACTTCAGACTAGTGGCGCAAGGTTTAGTGGAGGCTACTAGCCTGTGTACGTTTTCTTTTTTTTTTCTGTACATGCCTACCGACCAAAATAACTGCAACACGAACGGAAAAGTAATATTGCCTCGAAGGCGTGCCTGGATGGCCTGGGCCTGCACCGTGGATCAGTGGCGACTAAATGCTTCAGAACCACGGACAGGACGGCGCACCAACCAAGCGCTGGACCACTCAATGTCACGCAGAAATGGGAGGGGCCGGCGCAAGATATCCGATCCAGCCGCGCTCGGCCCTTCAGGAAACGGTCGACGCTGCGCGCGCATCGAACCAAGCACCCCACACCCTTCGCCTCACCACCTATCTACAGCGAGAGCGGGGTCATTTTCACAACGGATCATTCTATAATATAACGAAGGAATAGTCCCGATTCTTTACTGTGAGCTGTGCGGTGCGCGGCCTTTACAACGAAGTGACCTGTATAACGAATGATTTCGGAAACCACAAGCGCTTCGTTGTAGAGGCATAGCTTCGACTGCGCACTGTTTCATCCATCTCAATCTATACCTTCTTTCCTGCAAACTGACAATCCGCGTACGTCCACCCAAAAGAGTCGCAGGCAGCATCGCTGTTGCCTGAGCCCGCGACAGTGCGGTACACGCCTCTTCGAGCGGGGACGGCAGCGCGGCGAGCGGGTAAAGAAGAAGCCACCGTCGAAGTCGTGCGGAAGTTTGTGATGCGAGCCCGGAGGAGGAGGAGGACTTGTGCGCGGACGAGCGCGCGAAAAGAAGAGCGTCCTCTTCTTTTCCGGACGTCTCCTCTCTCTTTCTCTCTTCTGCGACGAGGACAACGCAGACGCGGCAGGCGAGACCACCGCGCTAAGCTCTCTCTCCCTCTCCAAACTTCGGCGCGGGTCTTTGACCCCAGCTCGCGGAGGACCGGCCGGCGCGGGACCGGGGGTGCGAACTCAGCGCGCGCGCGCACTCGAAAAGCATAGCTTGGCGCTATCTTGCAGGGCGTGAAAGCTTCCGTGCTCTAGAGACACATTAACAGAGAGAGAGAGAGAGAGAGAGAGAGAGAGAGAGTTAGGGAGCACTGGAGAAGTTAGCCCCAATCTTGGCATTGCATGGTCTGTAAGCACCTTAGGCAGCATATATACGGTATACGTTGCCAGGAGACCCAGTGACTGACTGACTGACTGCATCGCGCAATTAATAGAAAAAGAAAGACTGCTACTATCTTTGCCGGAGGGGGATTCGGTCAATGTGGTGCCATTCTTATTTGATTTGAGTGAGCACAATACTGTTTTCCCGCATATTTCGCCGTACAAATACACGCATGAACTGCTTCAAAGCAAAGCCACAGGCTGATTATGTTGGGTTTAGATGAAAAAAAAATAAAAGAAAGAAAGAGTATGCTTTATGGCTATGGCATACTTGGTTCTACATCAACACAGGAGAAAACCTGTATGTAGTGCAAATAATGTGTTCTTTTTTTTAGCTAAGTGCAAAGAAGAACTAAAAGTAAAGCATACAGCTTTACAAAGCAGCTGGGATACAAGACACACAAGCAACGAAAGCGTTACTACAGCAGTATATAATTAGGACTCTGCAACTCTTTGAAAAGTTGGTGTCCACCTTCAACTGTGCGCGCGGCAATGGAAACCTAAGTGACCTTGTCAGCAGCTGCACACCCACACGAACGCTGCACCCCATCCGGTCAGGGAGACCATATAGACTCACATCCGTATCACGTTATAGGCGCCAAACATACGACGAACGCGTCAATGCTTGCCGAAAAGCGACCTATAACGGGCGTCGCTCGTTTCATAAACTCTCCCGGCAGGTGTTGACAGATCCGTCTCGGCGACGTGACACGGACGCTTCAGCCGCGAAGTATCACGCGACCCGGGGCGTCGGCTCTCGACGAACTAGCCCGCCGAGCGCTCGAACCCTACTAAAAGAGAGATCGCGGAGAGAGACAGAGAAGACTGTGAGAACTGACGGATCACCGACTTCCCTGCGAACTTGTGAAACGCCTTCCGCCGACCGACGGTCGGGCATCTCGACTTGCCGCGCAAACTGCATGCTTGCTGCGCACGCCGGAGGACAGGAAAGAAAAAGAAAAGGAAACGATGAAAACGTAGGGCGGCAGATATCTCGTCGCGTTCCCACTGAGGCCTTCTGGGCGCTGCCGGCATAACGTCCCTCCACTTCCACCCCGTCCCGGGATCTCGTAACATGTAACCCTGTCCCGAGCAGAGCTACATTCGCGACGACGCTCGTGGGGTGTCGCGCCACGCCCTCTATCTCACGCTCGGGCGACCGAGCAGACCCCCCCTCTACCACCTTCGAATGAAGAACGCTGCAGTACCGCATTCTGCGAGCGACGCGCGCAAGCAGCTCCATGGGAACACTTCCCGACGACGAAGTCTCTATTATGTACAGTCGGGCTCCCCCGCCGTTACCGCACAGCATTTGCCAGAGGCGGAATAAGTGTGTGCGAGGAAAGCCCGCTATGCACCAGAGTTTCGTACAATTACTGGAGGGAACTGTGGCTCCAGTGTCTATACGGGAGCTGCAAGCGGGGCAGTTGAGTCAGGATGGAAACGATGGGTAGAACATGGATGTGCCTAAACTTCGTCCTTATGGATTTGAATGGCTTCGTGACTTTGCAAGGTAATCATTTTTAAGAAAGTACTGCGTTGTTAATGATTAAATAAACATTATTAGAATTGTCCAACGGCAGCATTCGAACACAGGACCCTGTGTATAGCAAAGAAGCCCCATACTGAAACCATTACGCCACGAACGCATAGACAAGCGGAACCGCTGCAATTAGAATTTTATGCGTGCTTGCAGTCTTACTAACTCTTGCATTAAAAAAAAAGTATAAGTTACTCCGAAATTTATGCCAATTTAGGCGGAGATAAAGCACAATAAACGGAGCCACAAAAACACCTGAAGCCGTAAGCACGAAGATCAGACAAATACATGTGCTACCCATAATTCCCATGGTGGCTGAGAGATCGCAGCGCCAGAGTTCCCTAAGCGACTATTGTAGGAAACTCCATACGCTATATACACAGTGTGCATGCAACAAGTTGAGACGCGTGACCCATGGTGGGCGAACATCGAACTTTGTAACGAAGCAAACAGAGAGCGAAGGTGGCTGCCTGATGCACTGGCTTTTGTTGCAGAAGTGATTTCGGTGTGGACGAGAAACAATGACCATGGCTTCGCCACGAGATGGGGGCGGAAGAACGGAGCGCGAATTCGCGACACGTGCACAGACACACGGCAGCGCGACATTTTGCACGACACGCACCTTTCCTAACCTCGTTACAGCATACAACAGCACTTGAACCGTGTCTAGTACCTTGCATGCAAGTGCTGCCACCTCGAAACAGATGTTGAGCCCGTGAGCGAAGGAAGGCTATAGTGCTGGAAGCTTGCAAGGTATAGGGGTATACCATCCAAGAGATTGTGGTAGAATGCACTCTGCATACGGAAAGGATGCCATACCGTCTAGTTATTGACAAGGTGTTGTGCCGCACCAACAAGGAGATTGTGATAGAATGCACTTTGCATACGAGACAGATGCTCTACCATCTACTGAATGGCTACAAGGCAACAACGCCACCACGTCAGCTGTATAGGGAAGGTTGGAAGGGCGGATCGCAAACACGCCGAATACAGGTCATCAGTCAAGGCGTGCACTCATGTTTTCTTTGCTATCTCACGGCCAACTTTACGGGTCCTTTAGAGCCAGTCGTAGGGGATGGCTGAAGATAGGTCACTGAGTGGTGTCTGAAGATAGGACGATTCGGCGGCCCGGGTAGTAGTGCCCGGACTCCAGTTCCGGCATAGCTATGTGCACGCACCACGGGCGTCACGCATAAGAAGAGGCTCCGGCTGCGCGCTGTACAGAACTACAGAGCGGGACGCGACTGGTGGCACACACACACATCCAGCCGCTGCTCCGCCCATCTAATCTTTCGACAGTGACTGCATGCCGCTCCAGCGGCTACGGCGGCTACGGCTCAGCCGACATCCGAGACGTCTTCGTCTTCCGCGCCCGCACTGGCGTAGCCGTGGTGCCCGTTCCAGCGTGTTATTATATCTCTGCGTCGCGTGTACTTCAATGTAAGCGTCTCGCCCTGCGAACGGTGGTGTCTGGTGCCGCAAGGAGCCCCGACCGCTTCCCCACCGCGCGGTCGCCCCTATTGAGCAATTCGCCGCGGAAAGAAGTCACGCCTACACCACTGACGGAGTGGGGACGTTGTTTGCAGGGGCCGCAGGGTTCGGGGCGAAGAAAGAGACAGCTTCCTTCACCACTCGGCTGACACACGTTTACGTATTTCATGCGCACGCGAAATAAAAAAAAAGAAAAGACGAAAGAACCAAGCTCCGGGAAAGGAGACACTATCTATATACGCGTCTCAAGGCACACGAGCATGCCGCTATCATTGCCTCTCCGCTATCATAAAGCGAATGCCGCAGCGGCATCTCTCAGGCGTGGCTGTGGATATAGCGGCTCCTTGCATCCGGCTCGAATAAAACTAAACGCCACCGGCACGGAAATCAGTCCGTAAGACACAGTGAAAGCACAAAACTCCCGAAATGCTCACGTGTCACGCACGTTGCGCTGCTGAAAAGGAACTTCAGCTGCAGGATAAATATATATTTTATGTATACGGTGTACACCAGATTCGCAAAAGCAGCGGCGACTTCAAATCGCGCAAAAGTTGCCAAAGTTTCTGAAATTGAGACTTCAACCGAGGATATGCACTCCTGAACTTCCGACCATGACCACAGCCTCTCTAGAATCGTTGGTCTCGCGACAACATTCGATAGACCATGTGACTCGACGAGGCGATACCCGTTCGAGCCCTCGATTCTATACGTGCGACGATATTTATGCCGCCAAAGCGAAGCCATTCTGCTGGCAGAAGAAACGGCCACTCGAGTTAGGTGTCAAGGCACAGATAGCGGCGTGCGAACGACAATAAAACGGCAACGAGAACGTCGACAACTGAGCGCCACACACTGGGCTAACCACGCTTGAACCCGCATGACAGGGTCGAGAAATGAGAAACTACGTACGTGGAAACACCTTCTTTACCCTACAACGTTTAGGCTGGAGGGCCAAGCTTCGCCGAAACACACAGCGCGAAGGTCCCCCGCATCACTGCGTATACAGGTGCGAGTGTGATTTGCGATCGAAGCACGGGCTATATCTTACAACCCAGCTGCGGGTTGCAAGATGTATCCGCCCACGTACCGCCTTACGTATGCTGACCACAACGCGACAGCGGGTTCCAGAAGTGCCACACGACAGCACCGGCCGGGGGCGGCGCGCCATAGCTGCATATGCGCCCAAGGTTACCGCACTTGCATACGCATGGCTTCGTTTGTCTGAGGCTCAAGGCTCATCATAATGGGCCTCTCTCGTATATCCCCGCAAACCAACGCGCCCGAGACCAAACAAAGAACGACAAAAAAAAAAAAAGGTTAGTTGCACTCTGTGCGCGCATCGGTGCCCACGCGGCTCCATTTAATTGACGCCTCCTCCCGAGCAAACACATAGCGCGGCGAACGCAACGGCGCGCTGGCTCAGCCCAAAATTGGCTGGCTGTGCTCCTGCCGCGCAATGTAAGCCTCGTGTGCATGCTGTATCTGCAACACGCACTGGTCTGTACAGTCGGTGACTTGCGATTTTCCCTTGAACCCTTTTAGAAAAGACCTTGCACTTACCGCTGCTTTGTTCTCGTTGAAAGTTTCGCGACACGATCTCATCTTGTGATGCAGAAAGCTTAATGCAACACTCGGCAATGTTAATCGGTCTGCTTAGCCGAGAAATGAACCCGAACTCGCCTTCGGCGCTCGCAGGGTGATGTCCGAAACATCGCAGCTATAGAGTTACCCATGTCGTTTCCGGCGTCAGCAGTAAGGCAAATCATGGCCTTCGAGATTCGCTGCCGTTAAATCGTTCAGGGCGCGATGTAGACACCAATAGAGTCCAAGGGTAAGGCGAAATTGCATTATTTTCTTGACAAACTAGGCAAGTAGCAGTGATGGACTGATCGAACGATCCGGACCATGAAACGCAATCCTCCTGCCAAATTCCAGCAAGAACAAAGCGAATGTAAGAGCAATTTTCTAAATAAAACGCAGGTCACCGTATGTTGTCTCATCGACTCGCGCACAAGAATAAACTCACCCACCTGGTATACAACATTATCACTTGGTAGCATCCAAGGAGGTTAAAGAAAAACTGTTTTTCTTCAACCTCCTTGGTAGCATCACTGCTCGCTTCTTTGTGACACTGTATTTCGCGTCAATATGAGCAAACAATGTGCTCAAAAAGGTCGCTATCCTATATGGTGGCATTAGTACTACAGCAGGAAAGTTTAGCTTTTGGGAGGGGCCGTCGAGCACAGTTATCGCAATGAGCCTTCAGAGAAACAGACTGTTTCCATTCTCGCTACTGTGTGTAGCTGCCGTCTGGTCAGTGCCGCTCATGCAGACAAGACTAATGCATCTTCTAAAGCATGCATGCTAAAAAAAAAGCGCATATGCATTATTCATAACCTCGCTAGACGAGCGTATCCGTCGAACCACAGCAAGCATATACAAATGCTGTCGGCAGTCTTCGAGATAACAAGCATCATCGCGAAACTCCACAGCTAGAAAATTAGAGGGGCAGACGAAACTAAGTATACATATATACACACGTTACGGAATAGCAGGCCGACCTGACGAAATACAAGCGCCGACCAGAAGACAACGCGTGTGCCAGCAGACGACACGGAAGACGGCGCAGGAGACAAATGGGCTCTTGCTCCCTCGTCAGAAAACGAAACTGGGCAGATAAGTGAAACTACACGTTACGGAAACAAACAAAAGACAAACGTATCTCGATAAAATGAAAACAAAAATGACGTGGTTAACTGGATGAACAGAAGAAAAGCGATGAACTTGACGCAAAATGGCTGCCATCCGCGAAGCCGCGCGCGCAAGCCGTAACGCGCAGACGGCAGCAGCCGCGGCATCCGAAGCCCATTCGTCATCCGGCCATGGCAGGGGTGGAGGGGACAGCGAACTTGACCCGCCATTCTCTTCCCATTCGTCATACACGACCAAAGTGGAGCGCCATTTTAATCCCATTCATCACACGCCGCAACAACAAACTTGACCGACGTTTCCCTTTTGTGTGAGTGCGAACGGCGGTGGCGGCGGCCAAAGGCCGCGCCAAGAACGAGGACGAGTGTCGTCTGCTACTTCGCCGGCACCCCGTCGTCTGCAAGTATGTACGCTGCGCATGCGCACAGCAGTAGTGGCGGGCAGCCAGGGCGTTCAAGTCAAGAGCAAACTTCGCAATTTAGAGCAGCCGCTCGAAAGCGTCACGGGAACTCTGGAATGCTTTCTCGCGTGCAACTACACACTCTTTTTTTCTTTTTTCTTCCAGCACATCGTTTTACTACATTCCAAACTACCTCCAGCAGCGTGTCTCCCCGCATTACGTGCACTCCGAAGCGAAGCTTGCCGTGACGCTGCTTCATTTGAAGAATGCATCATTGGCGATTACTGAATATACAGGGGGTCGTTCTGCGTGTAGAGGCCCGGTCACGGAAGGACACCTGAACCCAAACAGGAGGACGGATTTAAGAAAAAAAAAACAGCTATCTTCAAATTCGCAAATTAACAAGGCGCCTTGCATAATGGAAAGGATCCCGTTTTCTTACAGTTATGTAGCATCCCCATATATAGCCTCCATATAATTTCACAGCACATCCCATCGATTTAATTGTTGCATTGAGTATCAGTAGAATAGAATTACCCAGGTCAGGGCCTGATAGCTGCTCTTGTTTTTTGTTTATTTTTTTTTTTCGTGCGGATGAAGCTCAGCGACTTGAGAAAAAAAAACGTCAAGTTTCCTTCCGACATGGTTTCGTCCTTTTTAGCGCAACCCAGTGCGAATCTCTCGTCATCATACAACGCCCAAAACATTCTTCCCAATTTCCTTGTTTTCAGTCTTTAAACATTTATCAAGAAGCTACTGGAACCAGCTGGTTCTATAGTGCCGCTGTTCTTAACCCGCATTCAGATATTACCGCTGTTACTAACAACGTGCATTGGAGTCGCACCCTTGCGAAACTTTGAAACTAGCAGCGGCCATCATGGCAGGATTCCATCTTCTATAATTAAAACCTCCCCATGCACGCCGTCTCGCCAGAAGCAGCCGTCTTCGTAGAGAACCGAGGAGGCCCGACACTGTTCGACCGCAAAGCTCCGGCTGCGCCCCCAAGCCCCCACAGGTCACGTGTCGAGGTGGCGACCCCTGCATACGGCACCACACGAGGCACCCATGGCGAAGGGTTCACGCACGCCATGAATAGTCATGCAGCAGAGTTCGGCATCGGACGGGCCTCCACGTTGCGTATAACATATTTAACACGCCAGGCTTGGATAACGCGAGAGTGTGTGTATGTATGTGCAAAACACACAAAGGGTGTGGTACAGACGTAAGTCGAGGATACGCCCTAATCAAAGGAAAGGATCGGGCGAACCTCCCATCCGCGGCGGCCGCCTATCTCTTTATTCACTTCGGCTCCCCCCCCCCCTCCCCACCCTCCCTTTCGTTGGCTTCTTATCACTTCCGCGTTGAAATCACCGCGCGTGCCCGACACAATGGGTAAGTCACGATCCGCACGCCCCTTGGCCCCGACGGGTCGCAACCAACGGTCCAACTTCCGAAGTATTGTTTCTCGGACGTATGTTGGCATAAACGAGTTACCACGGATGCGATGTCACGCTTTCGCTTGGCGCCGTCGACTATGTTGGCAGATGTGGCGTGCGCGCGCGCGTGTGTAGGTAGGTGACGCACACCTACAAAAGGATGCATACCTTTCCGTACTGCCAACAATAGACCCATCCCGATCAATTTGTGCGTTGGAAGCCGGAAGCCAGGAATATTTTGCACTCCTTCCAAGCGACATCGTCATCGGTTTGCAGGACGAGGGCAGAAGGATGCGAGGGGAGGACGACATGCAGGAAGAATAACTGCACTTTGTCCAGTTCGCTACCCTGCGTGTAAAGGGGACGGTGGAGAGAGAGAAGACAGATGAAATTAATCACGTGCACTAAACGAGCTTCAAATTTATCCAAGGCCTGTTACGTTCAAGTTACTGAAGAACTCGTGTGCCTTTCTGGGCTGATGAGCCCAGTATCTCCGTTGCTTCGGCGAAAGGTCAAATGTCCAGCCTGTGGCTCAAGGCACCCTCAAGCCTCTGGCGTTGTTCATCAAAAAGGGAACAGTGACAGAGGAAGTGGTCGATAGTCTACCCACAGCTGCGTAGAGCGGACATAGGCGAGTCAGGTATTCCGATACGATAGCAGGATGAGGGCCGCTCCCAGCGCCACCTATCTGAAGTGACCCCTGTTTTGCGCCAGGCGACATACACACGCAACACACACAGCTAACAGACGCCTTTAGTCTACAGCATGCCCGGTGACAGCAGTGCGCCAATGAGACATGTAGACCCGCTCAGTGAGTCCAAATAACTAACGAGATGCACTTCAGTGCTACGTTTCTCGCGGTCTCGTGGCGTTGTGAACGGCATTACGGAAAGCGGAATAGCGAATACGAGCCGTGTGTGCGTACACTAGTAGTTTACTTTGCCCCCACCTGGAAGTATAGCGGCAAGTTGGGATAGTTGGTGGAAATTAATCTTGTGTGCGCAAAACGCTTCTACTTTTGTTGTCCGTGTGTTTATAGCGCAGTAACCCCCTTACTACATGATGAACCCCTACCTTGTACTCCCTTCATGGACCCGTAGATCTTGTCACGCGATTACTTTATGATGATCCTGTAGGCAATCAGGTGCAGACTTCGAAGTCACTCTAGTTTGAAAATAATGCGAACGTATCTTTTTTTTTTCCCCTGTTCTCGTGTCCGCGCCCTACTGTTCAAGGAATCCAAACCTGGAAGTCCTTGCCCCACGACCTGACCGCGAAGGCGCAGGGACATCGTTCGTATACAACAGAGTCACTTCAAAGCTGCCTGCGAAAATGAGTTTCGGCAGATCAACGCCGCTGGCACACAGTAAGAAACGCGACGGCCCTCAGTCAATCGACACCACCGCCTCCGCTATACGGGTGCTCACACGGGGGGTTATGGTAACGCCGTGGCGGTGACGACGGAAGACGTCGCTACGAGGATGCTCCAATGGCAATCATCACGCGACGAAGCCGAGGAGGGAGAAAAAAAAAAAAAAGACGAAACCGGGGTCGATGCGCCTGGCCACCCGCTTCCCACAAAAGGGTTCGCCTCCCTCCCCCTCGGGTCGGCGCCCAATGTTTACAAACCCGGGCGTCAGCTGAGCTCCCCGAGCGGCGTGCCCATGTGTGCGCGAGCCGACAGGAGCGGCAGCTCGCGAGTCTTTTGTGTTTCCCTTTAACGATCCGGCCGCGCAGTTTGGACCGCGCGAGATTCGGAAAGTAATAAAAGGCTTCAACTACGAGCGGCTCCGGCACGGCGCCGCGGTAGCTGCGAGGTCGTTGACCCGTGTCTCCTCGACGTTATATAGGGTCTTGCACAATGTAACCGGGGCGTCGTTTTGGATAGACGCGTATAACCCGCAATGTTTATCGGACACCGCGCGCTCATTATGCCGAGGCTTTTTTTTTTTTTTCTTTTTTTGACGAACGCGATGGCGGAGCGATTCTCGCGCTGGCGTCTCTCTCGGACGATGATGACGGACGCGCTGCAGGAAAATCGCGCGGTCGGCTCGAGACTGCTGACGCCCCGTCGCCCACGTGGCAAAAGAGGAAGCCCTCCGGATAAGACACGTTGAACGCGCGCACCCGTATCAAACTCGAGGTCATCGCCCCCGCGGACACATGTGTTCACATGTGCGCCTGCATGTCGCGTTTAAAGCAATGGAGACAAACACGATGACGCAGTGAAGTGAAAATATTAAGTCCGAGTGCCTGGGAGAGCACGGCAGCTGATAGAAGCTGATAAAACAGACTTGGGGGAGCACAGAAATAAGAGCACCCAACAGAATATGTATGACCTACTCCTGCCAAAGGCCTCCTGTCCGAGGTCGGCAGTTTCATTTTACGCGCGATCACGTCTCCTAACCTTTGACAACCGCCAACAAGTAGCAGTGTGTAAGATTAAATACTGCTACCTTACCTCTTTGCGTCATCCTTCTTCCCAAGGCAAGCATATTTATTGCCATAGCCATAGATTCAACGGGAAGTGAGGCGCAACTCATTGGAATGAAGGTACAAAATATTGAACGCGTGATTACTTTGGTGTGACTTCTTCCGTTGTTTACGAAATCTATGAGCGCTAGCT
This sequence comes from Dermacentor andersoni, assembly GCF_023375885.2. Lineage (NCBI taxonomy): Eukaryota > Metazoa > Arthropoda > Arachnida > Ixodida > Ixodidae > Dermacentor > Dermacentor andersoni. Next base: position 64,374,659 of record NC_092822.1, read on the forward strand.
GAATACTGCGAGACCAGCATTTTGTGACACTTGACTGCATGGCCAGAAAGCGGATGAATAACGTTCAAAAATCAACGGAAAGACGAAAAATAAAATAAGATAAGCGAACCGGTGAAACGTAGAAGTATGCAGAGTTATCAACAAAATGCATGTTCAGAAGATTTGGGAATTTACCGCGTTCAGTTCCGGAGGATACGACGTCAGGTAGGCCGTTCCAAAGACAAATGGCCCGTAGGAGAACGCAGGAGTTAAATGCTGTAGTGTCGTTCCACAGATACACACGAAACCGAACCCCTCTTCGTACAATCTTCGTGACCCGTAATGGTGAAACATTAAGATGCAACGGTGATGGCTGTGTGCTGTGGACATACTTATAGTAAATGACGAGAGAGCAGCGTCGCGAGGGGTCCGTAATGGCTGGTGTGAGAGGGCGAGCATGATCTGCATGCCATTATCGCATCAAAAACGATTCAGAGAGACAGTTAAAGGTATGAGGAAGCAAGCGCTGAGATGGCATCTTCCACGAAAACAAACAAAAACAAAGCAAAAGAATATGCAAGGCGCTAAAGGCATTGAAAAAAAATTTGTCACGGTCAACACTGCCGGGAACGATTGCCGTCAGGAACCACTACCGAGGCATCGCGTCACGCTTCGTCTCATCGGCCAAAGCCGCCGCGCCTGGCGTCAGAACGCCCGGACTATCGCGGAAGGATTATCTCGGATCACCCCCCTCCCCCTCCCCCTCCCCCTCCCCCCCCCGGACCCCCGAGCTTCCGGCTTCTCCACCGCAGCGCGCTCTGCCCTGCCCCCGAAGTTGCGACGATAACGCGATAATGAGGACCCGCTTCATTGTTGCACTGTCGGCGGCAGAGCCGCCTCGTATAACACCCGCCGCGAAGCCTCAAGTGTGACAGCAGGAACAGCAAAAGGAAAAGCACGACCACACAGCGAGGTCGCCACAGCGGCGGACACCGCTATAGCGCTGCAAGTTTCTCACCGAGAGATTAGGGCAGGCAGTGGAGGCGGTGTTATCATTCTGTTTATTTAATTTCTTTTTTCTTTTCCTCGCCCCCAATTTACTGCGAAGCACGCAACAGTGCAACCCGTATCCGGCTACCGCGTACCGGGGCCAATTTAGTTTCACGGCCGGCGCCCTTCAAAGGACAGCGCGCCGGATTGCGTCACAGCCGCGAAGGGCGCGGCGCCGGGATGAGGCGAGAGCCTACACGTGACCCGTGTCGTTGTAGTAGTAGTCCTGGAAGGCATAGACGCGATTCCTTGTAGCTCTTATACTGCCCGGAGCTTGACTTTTCTTTTTTGTACTTCCTCGCGCAAGTTGGTAACACATGAATCGTTTGTATAGTTCTTTTGTTGGAGTGTATCCGCCGAAGGCTTTTAAGAGAGCAACAAAACACGTCTCAAGTAGCCCCGTCACCGGGACGCATGCAGGCCATATGTAGGATAAACGCGCAGTATCGTAAAACCAACGTGGCCCAACATTGTGCCAACATTGCGCTAACAATGCGCCAACGTCGTGCTAACATTGCGCCAACATTGTGCTAACATTGCGCCAACATTGTGCTAACATTGCACCAACATTAATCCCCCTGCATCGTGTGCTACAAAGGCGAGGCACCTCTTCCAAGGCGAAACCCTTGGCGCGTTTCGCACCCGTGTCAGTTCGGCTTCCAAGTTGAGCGGATCACTTGAAGAAGCTCATCCAGAGCGACTCGTTCCGTTACTACGGGCTGGATATTAAAACAGAAATAAATGAACGAACGTTCCGTTCCGAACGAAACCGTTCAGCGGCCCAGTCGACGAGTTAGAGGATTAGAAGCGGGAAGACAGCTAAAGGAAGCAGCGGTAAAATAGGTCATGGAACAAGCCAGCCTACACACACACACGCACACGCGAACAAAGGAGTAGCGTACGGAACCACCCCACCGGTGCCGTTTCGAAAGCCACGTACCGAGACGGCACCAGCATCTGCGCGATGACGTGTCCCACCAGCGGCGTGTCACACAGAACCTGAGACACGTACGGAAAAACAAGAAAGCTCACTGCAAGAATGCGTAGTAGCGCGGCCATTCTATGACGTCTCTATCACACATACGAGCATCGGTCCATTGCCCCCTCTGCTAAGGAATTCCACTGCGCTGGATACGAAGCGGGGGGGGGGGGGGGCTGAAGGGTAAAGGAGCGGCTCGCCTTACACGTCGTCTCCGGGGGATGCCCCGGCACAAGACAAGAGCCGAGCCAAGCCGGGCGACGTTCCCCTAATGAGCCCTCTTTCGACACGCCTCTCGCTCGACTCGCTCAGCACGCAGGAATGACGGCGGTCGTCCCTCTTTACGCGCAAGCGCGTACTCGCCTAATTGCCTCTCATTCAAATGTACCGCGCGGCGGCCGGGAGAGAGAGAGAGAGAACAGAAAAGCCCCAAAGCACGGGCTGCAGCCAAGCCGCCGCCAGGAGAGGTCAGGATCAAGGACCTCCCTCTGCTCGCAAGCGCCACGGTCGCGGCAGAGGCTGCGCCGCAAAGGAAAACCAGCACCGTCGCGACACATTCACTTGTTTGTCCGACGGACGCCCGATGTGGTCTATGGACACCTACGCGAAGGCCGCGCTGCGCCCCGGTAGGCTTACCACGCCCATAGAGTTCCACACGCAAATTGCTATACACGTAACTCTGCAGCGTGCTTGCGTCTGTGGGAGCTGCAGATGTGGCGATTCCGTCGGGCTGTTTAACCAGGTACTGACCTAAGGGCCAGTCGAATTAGATACCTTATGGCGATTAGGCTGCCAGCGTCGAAACGGCAGTCACCAGAAGAACAGTGAGAGGACACGTGGACACTGCGCCTGAGGCGTTGTATATATACCTCTTCAGGCTTGCACATTCAGCCGTAGGCGTAAAACGCAGTCCCGAATCGAGACACGATGCCGGCAGACCGAGTGTCCAATACTGGACATGTTTTGTCCCGTCGGACGTCCAGGCACCCTATCTGAACGCCAGGCCCCGGTGGTCCGCACAGGCGTGGACCGAGTGAAAGCCGACGAGAAAAAGCGACGAGTCATCGAGAAGGCCCGAAAGACTCGCGCGAGTCGCAGTGATGACGACACGAGCGGCATGAAAAAGAGAGAGAGAGGCAGAGGGAGGGAGGAGAGACTGGAAGAGCGGTCGAGAACCAAGGTGTCGCCGGAGCCTAATGTTCGGTCATTAACACGTGCGCGCGCGCAAAATCAGGAAGGAAGGGAGGGGGCCGAGCGCCAGCCCCCGCGTAGTGTCGGGAAAGAAGATGCGACCAGGGCGCAAGAGCGAAGCCTGGAAGGAGAGGGGAGGGGGGGCACGCGAGGCCAGAGAGGAAGAGTGCGCCACGGCGAGATGCGACCTCTGGGACGAAGGGAAAGCACGGGGTGCAATGCCATGCTGCCCCTTGGTGGCGGCAGCTTCCGAAGAAAGCTGCCGCTCGCTTGCCTCGCACATGCGTGTGGGGACTGACTGTGTATGTGCGCGCGCGCCTTATGGCCCCGTTGAGACAGGGCAGCGCAAGATGGCCATGACCTTGCAACCCCTCCACGAGCCGCGTGCGCTCCAGCTGCGAGCGCTCCAGAGAGAACAGGACCTCGAGCGACTAAGCTACAGGGACAACACGGGCGCTCAAGATGCATGGTCTACGCCGGCCGCGCAGTTCAGAGCTAGAAACGTGGTTTGCTGCGTTCGTCGTCCCTCGTGCTTCTTTTCTTTGTGTCGGCGTCGTCATGCCATCGTTTGCAGTTGCAAGTGAAATTTTGTTCTCTATAACGTGGCTCTGGGTGCGGAGAGCAAGGACACGTAAGTTCGGCGCAACGTTACTGCTCGAGCAAACGACCTTCACTCACGCCGACCCGATCTGTAAACATATCCCACAGTCACGTTTAGTAACTGGGGCAGCAACGGCTGGAGCAGGTGAGGGAGCGTTATACGACAGTACGTGGCACTATACGCCAAGTTTATTCTTTTCTCTCTTTTCTTGCTTTTTACCAATTAGACAGGGATACAGTCAATGTCATCTGCGATTTATTGACTTATTGGCTGATTGGTCGGTTGACTGAAATGCCAGAGCAAAACAGGGACCGCGAGAGACGCCGCAGAAGAGCGCTTCCCCGGTTAGCTTCGACTACCTGCAGGATCCACCCAAAGCTTAACAGACACGTGTTCTCGCCTTCCCGCACCGTGGAAATGCGGCCGCAGATGGAGGGGACCGAACCGACGACCTCGTTACTCGCGAAACAAAACACCATGGTCCCCGGGTTACAGCGGCGCATCCCCGGAGATGAACAGAGTGTCCCACGTAACTTTAGCCAAACTTTAAAAATATGCAAATGCCTCGTAGTTGGACAGAACCAAGGTAATGTTGTTTGCCGTCGCTTGGAGATACTCAGAGTATTCTTTGCATTCCGCCTAACTACGCAATTTGTCATAATTGATCAAATTCTCAAATTTTATGATTAAATGAAAAATTTCAATGAGAAAATTGTACATCGAGATGAAACACTCCCTCCCGACACAGCTTTCTGTTGCTCGATACGTACTAAAGTTTTTGCGAGCGTGAAAGAAGCCCGCGAATACACGCAAAGTGCCCCGAGCCGCCAGTCGCGCATCAATTTGCGCAAGGCAGAACATATATACATGGTAATCACTTTACCTATACAAACGCCGATGACGCGCTCACACGCGTCTCGGGCAATACGGACTTGGGGGACGTCGTTTTCATGAATAAACTTCCGTTGTCAGCCCAGCCACCTTCCTGTCGATTTGTCTATGTCAGCCTCTCCATTATTACCCCTTTTTTTCGAGTTTGCTGGCATTCTCCCAGTATATAACCACCTATAACTATCCCAACAAACCACTCTTATCAGCCACGTACGTAGCATTCGCATATATATTTTTTTTTAAATGTCTGGCTAAAGTTACGTGGGACACTCTGCACAGATAGGTGCCGGCGCGCCGAAGTGATCGCATCGCGCCGCGTTAACGCCCTCGCACATCGAGCCAAGCGGGGTGGAGGGAGGGGGGGGGGGGGGGGGGGGGCGAACGCGCCCGCGACGCCGAGGCGGCCGGAGCAATTCTTGGCGAACGCTCAAAGCCTCTGGCTGCGTACGGCACACACATCCGCGCGTCTGAAGGCGCTCGCTGCGGAGGCGTCCCCGCGTCTGGCAGGCGAATTAAAACGGCAGCGCCTCTTATCCATTGTTCGTGCCTCCCTCTCCGTCGGGAAGTGGCGACGTAATAAACCAAGGAACGAGAGACAAGACTCCCGGTATAGCACCGCGCGACGCCTCTCGATCGCACGTGTTTATAGGTGTATATCGCGTCGGGGACGCCGTTAACGCGAGAACTCGCCCCCCAGATGAGGTCGCGCTGCTGCACGGCGCACGGCAGTTGGGAATGACCGATTGGTTCTTGGTGCTTAGCACACCCCCCCCCTCCGCCCAAGCAATACACCGGGCCTAAGAAAGACGCCGCGTAGTGGAGGGCGGCCGCAACGACTACGAGTTGAACCCGCGACCTCGTACTAAGCATCAGCGTGTCGTAGCCGCTGAGACGTACACAGCGGCTATACAGAGAAAATGTATGTAGCTTGCGCATGCCCGTTTGCCGTACGCAATAAGACCCGTTCTGAAAATATAAGTTCGCATTCGCGCAACAAAGAGTTTTGAATTCAGTACCGCGCGTGTGTCGTGTACTTCACGCACGTCCTTTATCCCTTGCAGCGCTGCTTAGTTTGCCCAGTCGCCAGACAACGGTTAAGGACAAGCAGCGTACACGCACCAATTGCCACGATACCCGTGCACGACGCCAAATCGATACCGCTCGCGCTACCGCAGAAGTGTCCCGGAACAGCGCGAAGCACATCCGCAGTACACAGTATACCACATACACCTGGAGGAGAGAGGGGGAGCGGGAGCTCGTTCGAAGTCGCGGTTTTCCGGCCTGTCGCAACGATACTGATACGCGCCGAATAACACCATCGTCGGGCGCGGCTATTGCTCAACATCTTACGAAGCAGCTCAAAGACGCCGTACAGACAGCAGGGGGGGGACAAGGCGCATATACCTATACCACAGGAAAAGATATACGCAGGCGCCCTAACGGTTCCTATACGCTCCCACGCGGCGCGAAGAAAAAACGCCGTCGCCGCCGTCCTTGACGCATCTTCGACACTCGAAAGCCAGCCTCTCACCACCGTATATAGGACATCTCACGCGTATTGTGTGCATTATATATATATATATATATATATATATATATATATATATATATATATATATATATATATATATATATATATATATATATATATACATTATAGTACACGCGACGTCGTGCCAGAGAGACTTCGACGCTTCGATCGCGAACGAGAAGCACGTTGCTGCATGATCGAGCTCGAACGTGGCCCTCTGCTCCCGCGCCAGGTGGGCCGGTGGAGTGAGATACGAAACTGATTTGTGAACACAATTCGAAGGCCCGCGGTGTGCCCCCACCGGGAAACGATACGGGCAATCGTCGTTGCGAAATCGCTGGGCGACTTGATTCTGCGGCCTTCGGCGCGCCGTGCATATAGGAGGCGGGCGGACGTGAGACGTGCGTCGAAGCCGCTAGCAATAGACGATAATCGAAAATAAGAGCGAGACGCGTGGACATATTGGTACGGCACACGCGAATCCTAATGCCACCGTCGAGGGCGTCGACAGCACGGTGCCACGTGTTATAAGCCGCCAATGGCCGCTTAATGGCGGTTCTCGGCTGAGACTCGTTGCCACGTGTTACGAGCCGCCAACTTTACATAGCGAGTACATAATGGCGCTTCTCGGCTGAGACTCGTGAACAGCGATTGCGCGGCACAGGTAGTATTAATCGCTATACGCGCTATACAGGGGGGGATACGTGCGAGCAAACTGCTAAGTTACATGTAAGACCCGTGCTATATATTGTGCTTTAGGCTTTCTATGTAGCATATCGGCCGTATATATAGTAGACAGCTCCCTGAGTCAGAAGGTGCACGGTAATCGGTAATTTGATAATGAATGCACAATCTTTCACTAATTACCACGTTAATTAGGGCAGGAGGCACGTTGAAGGCGCATAACTTAAGTCAGCCAATACCTATAGAGCACAATCACTCGGGTGAAATTAACATAAGATCTTTGCACGAGCTTGGAGAAATTCGCACTCCGAAATTTGCCGCGGAATTAACTCCTCTCCCGGTTAACATTTTCTTTTCTCTTTTGCGTAGTGTGGAATCAGTCGCAATAGTTCCTGAAACGCGCAGTATACCTACACCAGCTAGACAACGGAAGGCCTGTTCACTCCGATCCATGACGTCATGCTACCTGGCCCGACTGCAATATAGACGTGTTTCACGTAACTTGAACCAAAGATATGAAAAAAAAAGAAGAATGATTGACCGCAGCTGAATGAAACCAACAACATATGGTTTGCCGTCACGTGGCTCTCTTTAGAGTATTTTTTATATTCCGCTTAATGAGTTAATCCTGATAAATTATGAATTTTTTTTTTAATATTCACCTTAGGGTCAAGTGAGTTTCCTTTCGTTGTAGAGGGGGTACAGAATCGACCGATCCGATTTCGGTCGATTGCGGGAACGTACATGCTGCGTGGGGATCTTTTCCGGCTCTTAAAGAACGCCCGCGAAACATGACAAAGCCACGTGACTGCGCTCGTGCGCTATCCCATCTATCCTATCCTATCCGTCCTATCCAACCGATTTTCATCTCTTTGTAATAAACCTCGGTGCGAATGTGCAAATAAAGTGTACTCGCTTTTAAGAATAAGATGCACTTGCAGTTTGGATGGCCCGGTTCAAGATAATGTAAAGAGAAACCTTGTGCCACTGTTGATGCCGAAATGAGACAGTCCTATAAATTGAAATGCATGCTGCAGCGGCTCCAACAACGGTTCAATACCGTGATGCTAAGATGAAATAGTATTTTTTTAAAAAGCGAAGGCATATATAGAGAAAGAAATTCAAAAGGAGGGGACACTCGGCGAAAACCGGCAACAATAAACACGCCAAGGCTAGTGTTAATCCCATCCGTTAGTTGACGCCAGCATCGTAAAAAAAAATTAAACGAGCTTACAGACGTCTTATTATTTTTTTTTATTCTTTCCCGCTTAAACTAAAAAGTTTTGCGCTTAAATGAACTTATACTTTGCGACTTATTTTTCTTGCGTCACGTAACAACAAGCTAACGGCACGCCAGGCGCGACAGATGCATGCGTCATGCGCCAGACAGGCCACCGAAGCCAGCCAGGCCGGTCGGGAATGTGAAGTTCTCCTGTTCGGCGACCCGCCTCTTTTGCATATGTCGTGTTTCTTGGGCTCCCGACGTATTCTTGGTTTCCTTCTGCACTTCGACAAGGCACCACTGCACGATTCTACTGCGGCAAGGTGAGAAATTTTATTTGACAGTCTGCGACGCATTTCAATCAATTTTGGCTTTTACGGCACGGAACCGAGACTTGCGACGCAGTTAGCGAAAAACAGCTCGTCCGTCCTGGGGTATAGTTAAATTGAGTTAATGACTCGTACTGAGAGATGTTTGCGACGCCTTCTATGAGCCCCAACGTTATTATACCATATTTCGGTAGTTTTTTGTGCACGCTTGCCGCACCCGGCTCCGGGTTTCACCGCGTTTTGTGATCTTGGAACCCTGCGTGGCTGTCCTGTCGCTGAATAGGCCAACCAACCGCAGCGCAGGAGGCGCGCGTCACCGCCGCTGGGTTCCTTGCATCGCCACCAGATGGCTCTGCAGTCTCCACGGCAGTAAGGTCCCTCTACGCGGCAGCGGCGGCACCGGCCATTAGGCGGAAACAAAAATCTGCCTCCATCCAAGTCTGTGGAAGTGGATCTATACAGACGTCATCAATAGGGAAGCGGATACCTAATTTTTTTTTTCAGTCGCCCCCTCAGAGCATTTAACAGACATGCCCTCCATAAATGTTTTCAATGATACCAACAGTTCAACAGGAAAACTTACTGTTACGTATCAAGCTCAGATTCGAACCCATGGAGAGCGAGTTCTTGTCGTTCAAAAAAAAAAAAATTTTGACTGTACCTTTCTCATTGATGACTGTACACGGCGAAGGTGTTGCCAACGTTAGGCAAGCACAACCGACATTGGACGAGGTTACACAAGCTCCACCATCACAAGCGACACCGCCACAAGCGGCGTGCGTTAGTGCAGCATACATCCTCATTCTTCTACAGGCCCACCGCCCGGGTGCAAGTGCATTATTTAACGAAATTAATGTATGAAGGTAAATTGAGTCAGAATATTGCGTCAGAAATTACGTAAAGTACGAATTACGCACAACCTGCCCCTGTTGGGAGAGCTATTCTCGCAGAGAAATACCGATATTCGTCTACAACACGAGCAAAAAATGCCCGTGACACAAAACCTTTCTACAGTTCGTACGTATTGCCAACCAGTCTCGTACATTAAAATAAAAAATGAAAAAAAAAACGTGAGAAACACACCAATCGCGAATACATAAGAACATAGGTATTGCGACATTGCGGAAAAAAAGTGAACGTCCTTCAAAGTTTGCGTATAAGTAAAAGTCGGCTTTGCCCAACAAACATAGAAAGAGAATTATGGGCTTTTACGTGCCAAAACCACTTTCTGATTTTGAGGCACGCCGTGGTGGAGGACTCCGAAAATTTTGACCACCCGGGGTTCTTTAACGTGCACCTAATTCTAAGTACACGGGTGTTTTCGCCTCCATCGAGATGCGGCCGCCGCGGCCGGGATGTGATCCCGCGTCCTCGTGCTCAGCAGCCCAACACCATAGCCACTGAGCAGCCACGGCGGGTCCCAACAAACATATAAACGGCACATTCGTGTATACGTAAATAGATGCGGCGGTTGTTTGTGACCACTTATCATCCTAGATAGCATCATCATCTCGTGGCATTTGAAACTTACATGCATCACGGCGCGTCTTTCGTTGTCGGCAACAATGGGACAATCTCACACGAAGCGCTACAAGTTTTTTTAGGGACCAGCGCGGACGAGACAAACCACAGACAGATGAAGTGACATGCACCTATAGGTGCACTTGCAAAATACGCTGCTCCAAATTAAAGTTATAGTTTTAATTTGGAGCAGCGTATTTTTCTTTTTCTGTCTCTTTGTGGGTTAACGCTGCAAAGCATAAAAAGGCTGCGAGTGCGTACACATAAGGCCCGATGACGATATCGGCAGGAAAAAAAAAACGCAGGACGCAAAGTTTCGTTTTTCCGATTTCCTCGCATAACGACGTTGTAGCGCGCATCACGAGTGGTTCAATCGGACACGAAGGCACGCAGAGACGCCAATCGAGCGCCGAGCGTTCAAATCACACGCTGCATATACACGGACCCACAAGGACTCTTACACGTGAATGAGGGGGTAAACGTATCATTTACTCACCATCCCCGGGCACAAGAAAGGGGTGCGAGGGTGCGAGTTGTAGACGTTTACACCCTCATTTGGTTTAGATGCTTAAACTGTTTTACAGTTTACAGTTACACTGTTATGCAGCAGCGCCGTCCCATGCGTCGTCGTCTGACTGCCGTTCGAGAAGGGCGCTGCGAGGCCACGGCGCTTTAAATTAGTTCCCCCGGGCGTCGTCGTCGCCTCTTCAACACACGCTCCCGACATTGACTTCACGTGCGCGGCAGACGCGCGCTAATGCATTCAACAGCGCGGGCCCAAAAAGCAGGCCTGCGGCAGCACGCGTGCGCGCACGCCTTGTCACGGTCGCGCTGGTTCTCGGGCGGCGGCGCGCGCTGCAGTATATGCGTACACGCGCGCGCCTTCGCCCGTTCCATTCGGCTGCAGCGCGCAGAAGCTGGCTTGGCTGGCCTGCGAAGGCGGTGCGCAGGTTTCGGCTGACACGGCCGGTGATACGCACTTCAGTCGTTATTTTCATCATCATCATCATCATCATCATCATCATCACTGTAGCATAGCCATGGCGTGCTCGCAGTAACGTCACACCAGTGAAGCATCAGCGTAGTCAGTAAAACAAAATGAGCGTTTATTCAAAGATGTAGAGCGTATTTATAAGTAGCCCAGTGGCAGGAAGATAGGAAGGAGCACGTGTTAGTAGTGATAGTCCGAACTCTGATGGATCGCCAGATGAGGCGATAAAAGGTGCGCGCACTTCGAAAACTCGTGAAGTTGCAACAATCACCATCATCATCATCATAATAATCTTAATTGTTATTATTGTCATTATCATTATTATGATTCGTAAGAACAATCCCAGAGATGAAAAGTGTTTGGCAACCGGGAAAATCCTCCAGAGTGGGCACGTGCCATTAACATCTAGGCTCTGTGCATCCACCGGAACGGGGAAATACGCCTGCCGACTTATCTAAAGGAGAAAAGGTGCACGCAGGAGTGGATAGCGACTGAAGAATGGGACATAAATTAAGGGGGTGCATGAGTGGGGGGGGGGGGGGGGTAGTGAAATGAGCGAAGAAGAAGGGGAGAAAGAAGAGACCGAACAAAACTACGGTGCACATATTTGCGCACGACACTTGTTCTTGCGAGTTCCGCGTCCAGCAGTGATAAGGGGAAAAAACAACAATAAACAGACGGACATTTCGGTAAACGGAACGCTCTGCGTACTGTTGGGGACTCGGTGCTGACGCCCGTTATTGCCAATGGGTCGCAAGCCCCAAGGGTAGCGTTGGCCTGGCGGCCTGGGGCACTGGAATCATCCGAAGGTCCCGGCAAAGCAAGAGAAGACTGGTAACAGAACAACTTGTTTATTCTAACATAGCAAAAGAGCGGCCGGTCAGTTCGACCGAAGTGGAGAGACGGGAGAGCACGTAACTCAACAGTACAAATCGGAGCCTCTCTCCTGGCGTCCGGGGGCAGCTGCTCTTATACTCTCGGCGTCGCGGGCCAGAATGAAGGTCACGGGATGAGCCCACGCGACGGCGGAGCATGAGCCCACGCGACGGCGCGCACGGTCGAGCCGAGAGACATGTTGAGCCGAGTGTAGTGACGCATCGCCAACCCGCCGACGGACAAACCTCCTGGCTCCTCACTTGGGGAGCTCCGCTCCCCGGCTGCCGCGCTTTGACAAGCGTGGGCACACACACACACACGCACACACGAAGACACGTGGCAATGAAACACGCCTGGACACGCTTGGCGGGGAGGCGTTGCGGCGGCGTCGAACGGGCCACAATGTCCGCCGCTTTGAACGAAGCCCCGGCGTCCGTTGCATCCGCGCCGGCATTACCGCGCGTTGTAGGCGAAACGTAACAGACCACCCCGCCGGGGGAAGGAGATCCCGATGGTCAGGGGACTGCATCCGCTGTCCGGAGGGATGTCGCTCGATGATGCTCATAACCGAAGTCGGGCGTCCTTTGGCGTTTCTTGAGCGCAGCGCACAGAGAAGGCCTCGTTCTCACGTTCAGGTTCACACAGGACACTGCAAAGTGACTTCGGGAGAGTTGACATTTTTGTTCTCGTTTCCGGCAAGCGTTAGAACTACGCCGAAAGTCAACCGCTCAGTCAGCAAGCACAGCACAACCCTCACTAAGCCCTGCCAGGCTCTTTCCCCTTTTATACTGCTGCCTAGTTCCTTACAGTAGTTTAGCAGCACTCAGAACGCGTCCACAAATCGGAAAATTGCACTAGAAAGCACATCATCACTTTGAAACACTACACAAAAGCAATAGGTTAAAAATCCTGCCTCAGGAAGAAAAACATCAGTAACAAGCAATTTTGAGGCTGATTCCCACGTTAGGGGCTTCGACTTAAGCCATCGGCGTTACCGTTGAGACTCCCCTTTTTGTAACGCACCTCAAAGGAATATTGTTGCAAAGCGAGGCTCCAGCGCAGGAGGCGGCCATTTTTGGGAGAGATGGTCTGCAGCCATTGGAGAGGGCAGTGATCCGTCTCAGTGATAAACCTCGAGCCAGCTAGGTAACATGACAATTTCTGAACGGCCCACACGGTACACGCACACTCTTTCTCGGTGGCGCTATACGCCTGCTCACGACTCGTCAGCTTACGACTAGCATACAGGACGGGGTGTTCTACTCCTCCATTTTCCCGTTGGCACAGTACAACGCCCATGCCTCGCTCACTAGCATCACACTGAACAACGAACCCTTTTGTGTAGTCGGGCGATCGTAGCACAGGCTGGCTTGTTAGGGCGCTCTTTAGGGCGCTAAAAGCTCTTTCCTTTGTCTCATCCCAGACGACTGTTTGCGGCTCTGTCTTTCTTAGAGCATCCGTTAGGGGAGCCGCGATATCAGAGTACCTGGGGATGTACCTCTGATAGTAGCCGGCGACACCTAAGAACGACCGAATATCGGTCTTCGTGCGCGGTTGCGGGAAGTCTCGCACAGCGGCCACCTTTATTTCAGAGGGGCGGCGACGACCCCGACCAATCACGTGTCCGAGGTAGACAACCTCGGCCTGTGCTAACTGGCACTTGGGAGCCTTGACTGTCAAGCCCGCATCACGCAGGCGGGTTAGCACTGCCCGCAAGTGCGCCATATGCTCAGGCCAGGATGCGGAGAATATCGCTACGTCGTCTAGATACGGTAAAGCGAATTCTTGCTGTCCCCGCAACACTTTATCCATGAGGCTTGAAAAGCAGTATGGCGCGTTCTTCAAACCAAAACTCAAAACTTTAGGACGGAATGTCCCCATTGGTGAAATGAACGCCGCATACCTACTAGCCTCTTCTGTAAGTGGAACTTGCCAATAACCCCTGACAAGATCTAGGGTGGAAATAAACTGAGCGCTACTCACTCTCTCAAGGCGCTCCTCGATGTTAGGGATCGGATAAATTTGATCCTTAGTGATGGAATTAAGCCTGCGGTAGTCGACGCAAGGACGAGGTTCCTTGCCCGGTACCTCAACTAAAATCAAAGGGGAGGTATAATCACTCTCACCCGCTTCAATAACACCGAGCTGTAGCATTTTCTTTACCTCAGCCTCCATAATATCGCTCTGGCGGGGTGACACCCGGTACGCCTTGGATCGTACTGGCTCTGGGGAGGTAAGTTCTATGTCATGAGTAAGGACAGAAGTCCTACCAGGCCTCTCAGAGAACAGACCTTGAAACTCTTGTAAGAGCTGGTGTAGTTCGGTTTTCTGCTCAGGCGACAGCGATGCTTTACTTATTAAGTCACTAATGACTTGATCGGTGTCTTTCCTGTTCGTCACTGAGCCTAGTCCCGGAAGCTCGACCGGAAGCTCGACCGGAAGCTCGACCGGAAGCTCTTCTAACTTTCCCGCATCGGGAATTTCCTCTCCAGTATCTGGTGCCTTTAACGCTACAGGCTCAATTTTATCCCGTTCGGGCGTGCTCTGAATACCAGCTTGCTGCGCCTCTGACCCTTTCTCATCGTTCAACAACGTCGGCCCCGCAACTACCGCCTTTGCAGCGAGCTCCCGAACCTTCGATCTGGTTAAGGCCTGAACGCTAGCCTCACCAAACAAAAGCCCCTTCTCGCGCAGGAGGTGATCGGACCTGTTCGAAAATAGGTACGGGTACTGGGGGGGCAGCATAGATGACACTGCGGCCTCCGTCTCAAGTGCTCCGAAAGGTCCTTCAATAAGCACTTTTGCTACCGGCAGACACACGCTATGAGCTTCCACTGCTTGCTTGATCCATGCGCACTCGCCCGTGAACATATCGGGTTCTACGTAAGAGGGGTCAACTACATCCATTGTAGCTGCGGAATCGCGAAGCACTCAGCACTCTTTCCCGTTCACGAGGAGGTCTCGCATGTAAGGCTCGAGAAGCTTCATGTTCTCGTCAGTGCTGCATAAAGACAAAAACACGACTTTTGTTTTTGTTTCTGGACACTGCGCCGAAAAGTGACCCGGCTTCTGGCACGTATAACAAACGCGCGCTTGCCTCGTCTCGAACCGCTTTCTGCGTTCGGCTTCGGTTGCCGCCGTCTCCTTACGTTCGGTCGGACTGCTTTCACTTGCATCCGAACTACGTGTGTCCCCCTTTGCTCTCATGGGTGTGAACTTCGGCCTCTCAACCTTGGAGCCAAATTCACCCTTTTGACCGTCCTTAGCTCCACGAGCCCGACGCGTCACAAACTCCTCGGCTAACTCAGCGGCTCTAGCCACCGTACTAACGTCTGGCCTATCCAAGACCCAGTACCGCACGTTCTCAGGTAACCGACTATAAAACTGTTCTAGCCCGAAACACTGCAGAACTTTCTCGTGGTCACCAAACGCTTTCTCTTCTTTGAGCCACTCCTGCATGTTTGACATAAGCCTGTAGGCAAACTCTGTATATGACTCACTTTTGCCTTTCTCATTTTCCCGAAACTTCCGACGGAACGCCTCCGCTGACAGCCGGTACTTTTTTAGCAGACTCGATTTCACTTTGTCGAAATCCTCTGCCTCCTCTCTCTCCAAGCGAGCGACTACGTCGGCCGCCTCGCCGGGTAGCAAAGTGAGCAAGCGCTGTGGCCACGTTTCCCGAGAGAACCCCTGCTTCTCGCACGTTCGCTCAAAGTTAACCAGGAACAAACCAATGTCCTCTCCAAGCTTAAACGGCCGCATCGGGTCATTCATTTTGAACAATACTCGTTCTCCTGCACCGTGTGCCTGACTTCCATTACGAGCGCGTTCCATCTCTAACTCGAGACGCTTCATTTCCAAAGCGTGTTGACGGTCGCGCTCTTCTTTTTCTTTCTCTTTTTGTTCTTTAAGTTCACGCTCCTGTTTCTCTTTTTGGTCTTTAAGTTCGCGCTCCTGTCTTTTTGCCGTCTCCCTCTCCTCAATGGTCTCAAGGCATTCCGACAGCTCGTCATCCTCAGCTTCTAACTCAAGAATAGCCCTTAGCAGTTCTGGTTTTCTGAGTTTGTCTGAGACATACAGACCCAACTCTCTTGCAAGCTCCAGCAATTTCGGTTTGCGCAACGACTTCAAATCCATGGCTGCTCTGAATGCTGCTTTCTCTACTGCCTACTATTGTCTTGCCGCAAACTAACCCGGCAGCAACGACAACCACAATTACCAGCTCTGTTTCTGACACTAACAAAAGCCTGGCAAAACTCAGAAGAAGAAAGTCCCGCACTCACCAAACCTCGCAGCCAAGAATTCAGCGCAGTCGTTCCGCTGCAGGCAACCAGTCGTCACACAGGGCTCGTTGCACTGCTCCCGGATGGTCGTTGTGCTGCTCAGCATACATTCAACCGCATCTCTTCGCTGCTGGCCTCCGTTGTCGCGATCTCACCGCTGGCAACCGCTGTTGGGGACTCGGTGCTGACGCCCGTTATTGCCAATGGGTCGCAAGCCCCAAGGGTAGCGTTGGCCTGGCGGCCTGGGGCACTGGAATCATCCGAAGGTCCCGGCAAAGCAAGAGAAGACTGGTAACAGAACAACTTGTTTATTCTAACATAGCAAAAGAGCGGCCGGTCAGTTCGACCGAAGTGGAGAGACGGGAGAGCACGTAACTCAACAGTACAAATCGGAGCCTCTCTCCTGGCGTCCGGGGGCAGCTGCTCTTATACTCTCGGCGTCGCGGGCCAGAAAGAAGGTCACGGGATGAGCCCACGCGACGGCGGAGCATGAGCCCACGCGACGGCGCGCACGGTCGAGCCGAGAGACATGTTGAGCCGAGTGTAGTGACGCGTCGCCAACCCGCCGACGGACAAACCTCCTGGCTCCTCACTTGGGGAGCTCCGCTCCCCGGCTGCCGCGCTTTGACAAGCGTGGGCACACACACACACACGCACACACGAAGACACGTGGCAATGAAACACGCCTGGACACGCTTGGCGGGGAGGCGTTGCGGCGGCGTCGAACGGGCCACAATGTCCGCCGCTTTGAACGAAGCCCCGGCGTCCGTTGCATCCGCGCCGGCATTACCGCGCGTTGTAGGCGAAACGTAACAGTACTCAACGTCACCATTTCACTTCACCGCACTGCACTAATTGTCGTTACGGAGGACCGCTTTGCTCAAAGCACTAGCATGTTTGGCGGAACGTTAGACGTGCCGCGTTCCGCCAGCAACGGCGACTTTTTTCCTTTTTCCCCTTTCTTGCAATGCTTGCAGCCACTGAATTGCTCGTGCATGAGCTTTGAGAAGGTGATTCAATCCTTAAAGAGAGAGAGAGAAAAAAACCGACAGTATGCACCGCATAATGAGTACACATATTTTCACTCTGTATCTGTGAGTACTCGGTAGAAAATGCACGAAGTACGATCGTAGTACCTCCACATTATTTCAATGCAGTGTGCAGCGCCTTCGAATAAAATAGGCAGTGTCCAAATACACGCGCCGGCGACGACTGCCCACGAGTAACAGCGACAGGTCTCGAAGGCCATGCTTTTCCGGGCTGCACGCGCCGGAAGTGATTGCGTAGCCGGAAAGAAGTCATGGCTGCCACGGTTTAGGCAACAGTTGCGCAACTGAGACATTTATCCATAGTCCGTCGTAATTCTTGACCAAAGGGGATATTACGGAAACAACAGGCATGCGTAAAGAAAAGGAAGAGCGCAACGATGCACAAAAGACCAACTCTACAAATTAGACAGGACCCTCTCACAAGGGCGACCACCAAAGAGCGACGCTGGGCGCGAACAGACGACATTCTAGAAAAGGATCCCCGTTGGACAACGGCTGGTGACGCGTCGGTGACGGCGCTGACGTTCCCCGGTAAAGTGAAGAAAGGCTTGAAGCGTCTAATAAAGCGGCTAGCGAAAGGATGAGTGATTGATTTAACCTTCCGAGTGAGAGATTAGCTATTCAAAGTGGGCACGAGTCTGCGTTAAAATAGAAAGCAACAAAGAAAACTATCAAAAAAAAAGGGGGGGGGGGTCTACGAACATCCCATCCGTCCTACGACTACTTGTCGTACAATGTACAACCGCATCGAATTCTCCGATATGTTCAAATTTCCAGTGCCAGCAAGGGCACACTTTCACTAGCGGAAAGGAGGAACGAGAAAGTGAGACGCATCCATTGCGGATGGGCGATAGATTAACTATATCCAAGTTGCCATATACACGTGTACGCAAAATAAAAAAGAAAAGAGAAATGGGGAAAAAAAACGATCCGCTCAGTCACGTGAGGCGTCGGGAACATAGCCAGCTCGGACTGCTCTGAGCCTTTCTGAACTTGTAGGATGCGATTGGTTGTTGGCACGATTAGTCGTGTATACTACAATTACCCTTCCATTATCAGCGCTCGAAGGCGTCAAAGATATGCCGCTTGCCATTTCAATACAGCATAGCATTTCCTATCATAGAGCACTAGAGGGCCATGCTATCTAATTACAGATCTACAATGGTCAGACGATTGTGGCTTAATATCGGCGTAATATAGAGGTGTGTACAATGAGGCGAGAAGGGCAACCGAGGGTCGCCACTCGTTTTCCCTTTCTGCTCTTTTTTTTTTTTTTTTTCTTGCAATTCCGGAGTGGAGATCAACGCTTACTACGGAACAAACCTCTTTGCAAATTTCGATCCCGTTCCGGTGTCATCCGTAATTCAAAAGATGGCGCTCAATATGCAAGAAACACTGCGAAACGAAGCTGCCGGAAGGTGAAAAAAAATTACTCCGTGCCAGAAGCGGCTATAGACGCCGTCTCGAAACTTTCGCAAATTAGGCTTCTCTCCGCGGGCAGGGTCGGCCGCGCGGAGGGAACACCGCACCACCCCTCGCCGGTCTATACCGGGACGCCACTGCTGCGGCGGCCGCCTAAACAAACGTTGCCCCCCCGTCTCCGAGCGCCAGGCCCCGTCACCGTTGTTTCGAAAGAGAATTAACAATAACTACCCGTTCCTGTTTTAAACGCTAAACGTATAAAAGAAATAGTAGGAAGGGGGTTTCCTCTACTTGACGCTGTTACTTTAGTGTCGGATGCGGCTGGAGAGAAACTGCAGGCCTAGAACCGAGACAATCGCACTACGAGCGGTTGAGACGCAGCGACACGTGGCAGACATCGCATATTTCTTTCTTTGCTTGCTTGTTTGTTTCTCTTTCTTTCTTCCAACTCGCCCCCCGTAAGTTACTCTCCCGTTCGGTTTCGGTCGCCTATTCAAGAGCCATGTTGCCATTCAGATTATTTGCGCGCCTTTTTCCGCTTTACAATATGCATGGACAGGAAGAAAAGAAGAAGTTACAGCAGGCCAAACGCTTTACTTCAGAATCCCTCTTCTTCATCCGTTACCCTCAAGTAAACGTGCACAAACCAAAGCAAGAAACGGCCCAGCAGCTCGCACAACTGTAGACGATTTCGTCACATTTCTTCCCTGGACTATTTTTTTCCCTTTACCATTTCACACCCTGCCTGTTCCAGTCCAGGACTAGTCCAGTTCAAGACAGGAGCGTAACCAGGACCATCGTGGTCGCCTTGGTAACCGTGTTCTCCCCCGAAAGTTTGTGACATGTTCCGACGAAAAATTCGAGCAGGGCGCGGCAGGCCAGAGCTATAGCAAGAGGGCACACTTTTTTTCTTTTCTTTTCTTTTTTGTTATCCGAGTCCTTACATTCACCGACGTCCCATCACTGTGCGCAAGACAAGGTGACCCGAGTACTGACATGCTGCAGTATTTTAGAACAAATGAAAGTTGAAAATTAAATAAAATTACGTGGTTCCGTGTGCCAAAACCCCGATAAACGAAAGTTGAGCAATACGCCAGATATTCATGTCACTGAATGGAAGGCGGGCAGGCGTTTTTGCTGTCCGTTTTGCTCCTTCTCGGTTATATAAGCTTGCTCACCTTTTCTTTCTTTTTTTCTTTTGACACTGACAAACTCGGCTATGTTTGCGCTTTGAGCCAATCAAAGAGGTCGCAGCCGCCTCGCGAACCAATCGATGGCTGATTCCACGGTACAGCGGCGTTTAATACTCTCGAGAACATCACCCCTGAAACGTCCCGAGATCGCGGCGAGCCAGCGCCGAGTCCAGTCGATGACCGACGTCCACCTCCACCACCCGCCGAGCGGCATCGATGGACCCAGGGAGTTCCGTCACTCCTTTCCTTCGAAAACGCGGGGCCTCCATCGAAAGATGCCGCGTCTCCTCCCTCGACACCGACACCCTCTCCGTCTTCTGCGCGGGCCTTTTGTTTCGCCAGCCGAGGAGCACGCCGCGTGTGTTCCCCCCGCCGTCGGCAGCCGCAGATAGAAGGCCTACCCTCCCCCTCTCCCACAACACTCTCTCTTGCCATTGCGCACGGGCGATGGATGAGGCGAGCGGCCCTCTCTCGGGGCCCACAGCGTGTGCGCAGCCTTGGAGAAACAAACACGGGGCCGATCCTGGACCCCCGCAGCCTAAACACAAGTTCACTGCCACCGCCGATATATGGAGAGGAGCCCGAGGAAAAAAAAACCGAGGAGGCGGGGGCGACCAGCGAGCAGTGGCGGAGGCGGCGGAGTCTCCACAGACTGCATCAGTGAGCGCGCATTTTAGCCCTTAAGAGAGACCGCTTGGCAGCTGCGGTCCCCGCGTATAGTCGAGCAGAAGGGTCCAATGCTGAGAATGAACGAAACCCTCGCTCTAAAACCAACGTGGGCCAATGTGAGTGCATGCCCATCATGCTAGGGACAGCAGAACCTCGATCGAAGTGGTGTGTTAAAAACAGTCAAAAGGCGTTTTGACTTCCACACGGAAACTTTTTTTCAAATTTTGCTCCGCTTTCTCCCGAGAAGCACAGCGCGCGACGATTGATCTACTAGCGGCGCGATAGCTGCTATTTCCGCGAGCGTCTCCTTCTAAGGCAACTTAATGTGCTTGCATAAAGCGGGCTTCCCCTTACAATACCTGTTAGTGCGGAGAAGCTACCTTTTACGAACTAACTTGAGCGACGCGCATTGGAACAGCACGCATGCAAGGAAAGCGCGTCGTGTACGTGCAGACACCGTTTTCATTCATGTTCGCGAAACTCGATGCCAATGACTCGTGACATCCCAAACTGCCAACGTTCAAGTTCAGATGCTCGCGGCGGGAAACGGTACAATACGATCTCTCGCTCGTCGCCTAGACTAGCTGTGTTACGCGCCGAAAGGACTGTTCCACTCAACAAGACACGCCGAACCAACTAGCACAGTGTGCGTTGCTTCCAAAAACTTCCTTTAGCGTCAGTTGCAAGGTCACGTGACTAGTCGCAAGAGTGCGCGTAATTCGCTTCCTCGATCTGCTGCAGACACGGAACCTACAAACTATACAGAAAGTGCAACGGCCTCCTTGTCCTTATTATTATCCTCATTATTATCCTTCACCTCCTTATTACCTCCTCCTTCCCCGTCCTGTAGTGTACGGCAGTACACCAGATTTTCTGTTTGGGTCGATCTATCTGCCTTTATTCTTTAGTCTCTGTCGACTACCTAGTTCCCCTCCCCAAGCGTAAGGTAGGCAACAAGATGCTTTTCGTGCTAGTATCTGTACCTTCTCTCTTCTTTCTCGCCTCTATTTAATCTATCAGCGTGAAACAAGAAAATAATAAACTAAATTAACTCGCTTTCGGTGTCACGTACAAACAGTCTTTGCTTAGTTTCCCGCTAAGATAATGTAAAAATTCGTAGGGGCAATCGCGTCACCGCACCAACACACATGAACTACGATGTTACTCTTCGCTCCATACGCTAGCTTGGACTGGTTGCCTTCCCATTCATCTACATTTATCTCGGACTACATCCGGCTATCATTGGAAATGTTCATCAGGCGCACGAACTTTGCCTTCACTTCCTTTCATTACAACTTCAAATAGACATACACATTTCTGTCTAAGTAGGAGCTACTCAGACAGGAAAGGCGATTTCAGGCTGTCTGTCGCCCCACTTGTGAATGAATTGTGAATGAATTGAAAGCCAGATAAAAATTGCATCGCTAGAGCGAAAATATTGCTGTGCCGACATATCTGCCGCGCATGCTGACGTACCACATAGTAGCAAAGCTGTGCTCAACGGCTCTTTCTTCCTCTCTATCCGCTAGTAGCTCACCCATCCGCGTGCTCCGTTAAAACCAAAACTTCACTGCACGGTGCGCTCCGTGAGAGGTAATTATTTCGCTACAAAGAAAAATTCGCTATCCGGACGCTTGCTACAGCAGCTCACGTACCACACAGTATCAAATATATTTTCATCAGCTCTCTACGTCTCCGCCTCAGTATTAACCTATCCCCACCACTCCTCGCATGAGCCAAGGTTTCACAGCATCCTGCACTCCGTGACAGGTAATTATTTCGATATAAAGGAGAATTCGCTACCCGAACACTTAGGTTGCGTCAACTCGCGTACCGCGCAGCGGCAATCCAATGTTCGCAAGCTTTTTCTCTCTCTCTCTCTCTCTCTCTCTCTCTCTCTCGCTCTCGCTCGCTCCTGTAGTAGCCTCTCCTCCACTCCATGATCAAAGGAAGGTTTCACTGCACACTGCACTCCGTGACACATGAGCCAAGGAAGATGGACAGACCAAGGCTGGAGGAACATAACAATAAAAAAAAAAGAGTCTCGGCAAAACGGCTAGAAACTCTCGAGGAAAATTGACCCTGACGGGTTTCGAACGGTGCAGCGGGGGCGTACGGGGCGCGCTAGCAGCGCAGCCGGGTTGAAAGAAAGCGCGCGGAAAATAGCGTTAAGGTCGGGACGGAAAAAGAAGAGTGCGAGTGCAGACGCGGAGGGGGGGGGGGGGGGGGGGGGACTGCGGCATGCACGGAGCGGACGATAAAGGGCGCTTGGGAAACGCGAGGCGAAGAGAACGGGGGTAAAGGAGTAGCGAGCGAAGAAACCCTGGGGCCCAATTTAGGCCACACAGCCTCCTCCCAGACGAAGGGGATCCCGCGCTACGAGACTGTGGCTGCAAAGCTGGTGTACTACGGGGTACCACGTCATCGCTGGGCGAGAGGGTGATGGGGTGGGCGAGGGTGGACGTTGAAGTAGGGGGAGAGGGGCGCACAGAAAGAATAGAGAGGGCGCAAACGAGCCCTCCCTCTTGTCCTCTCACTCCCAACCTCTAGCCTTCGAAGCCAGCACTAATGTCGTGCAATATCTGCCATCTCCGAGCCGAGCATGACGCGAAGGTTCGGGCTCCCCGGGGCGGGGGAAGAGACGGCGCGCGCACTGTTTACACCGGCGGCCAAGTTCAGGAACCCGAGCCGGAAGGCTGGATGGTAGGCAGGGGGGGGGGGGGGGGTAAAGGATCGCTTCGCTGCGTGACAGAGACAACGGGATGGCGGGCTAGGCTCCAGAATCGCCGCAGGTACACAGCATGCGTGTGATGTCTCGTCAAGCCACCTAAACACAGCGCGACCACAGATATCAGACACCAAGGAGCCAAGTTGTAAGTGGTAGTGCAAACCATTTATTAAAAAGAGAACGAGCGTTGAAGCCAGTCGAGCTGCTTCGTTCGCAGGCGGGTAGGTTCCTTGGCCCACAAACCCTGCAGTCAGCAACTGCCTGCTGTGCCCGCCGTCCTCCATGCTGGAGCTGGTCGTGAGGATATGAGTTGGTCAGCGTTTCTTTCCATTGGTCAGGGGTAGGGTTCAGAATGGGCGGAATGTTCGGTGCGTACGTGTGCTCATGTCCACACTGTATGATATAAGGAGGCGTATTCATCACAGCGAGGACATCTGCAAGGCCATAAAGTGAGATGGAATAGGCTAAGATGGGGATAAGTGTTAGTTGGAAACCTTCGCCTGGCAAGAGCCTCTTAGCGATGAGTGAGTGTTTTGCATGAGGGTGGTAGGGTACGGCCAGTTTAAGCGATAGTGATGTAGGCGATGAGTGTAGGTAAGTGGTAAAGGCTCCAGATAAATCCCAGCCAGGGTCTCAATATCTGTGTAGTGTATGGTGTGTATATGTGGTGAGCTTTGTTAGAAATCTTGCCGCTGGCGTAGTTGCGGCGTGCTGCTTGGGGTCCGGAAAAAAAAAACGATAACGGAGTTTCATTGCTGCTGAGCCACTAAAGCCGTTGCAACGGAAACCTCGTCCGCTTCCGTGATGGATTCATGTCGTTACCGTGGCTGCAACAATTTCCTTTACCTCACCGTCCACTATACGCTCTTAACGTGGGCCGAGAGAGTAGAAACGGCTGCGGCATCCACGTGGAGAGTGTTGGGGTGGGTTCCGTATTTGCGAGTTAAAGCTTGCGCCTTAGCTTGTCTTCAAACCAGCATGATGCACGTGGAGTGCGTGTATCTCTGAGTGAGTGGGATACGCATTGTACTGCGGAGACGAGGTGCAATCTTGAGATCGGCTTGAGAAGTGTATAGGGGGGATATCCCAGTTGTTGAAGGATGTGTCGATCGTCCAGCGGTGGATCGTTCTGTCCTTCCTTTTGAGTAACAACAGAATGAGTCACGATAAGGTCTTGCGCAGTATTGTGAACTCCAAGCGCTCTTAGTCGGAATGCTGCCGTTCTGTGCAGCAGTCCTAGCACACCTGCCTGTAGGCCGCTCGCAAGAGTATGTCGAGGGCGTTGACGTCTACCGTCCACAGTGGAAGACAGGGTATAGAATACACTGCGAAGAAGCCAATGGGTGTTGCATACCGTTTGCGGCAAAGGTCTCAAGTTCTAGGTATGGTTCTATTAAATATGTACAGTCGTGAGAAACGTGCGAGGTAACACCCAAGCCGTTTTGAAGCTACGATAACTCGTGATCTGTAGACGTGAATGTGGCACGTTAATAAGCAATAAGGAGCGTTCACCTGAAACACTTTTTTCATTCGACATACTTTTATGCGGAGCACGTGTGTTCAGCCACAGCGACCTTTTGAAAGCCGTTTGAAAGCTCGTCTCGTGTTGTTCCAGGGGGCTGTTAACTATATTCACAGAACGGGTCAGTTACTTTACTGCTGTCTGCTGATAATGCGGGCACTTTCAAAACGTTTCCGGATTGCCTACACTGTTACCTATAATGGTCACGGCATAGCGTTTTGGTCACCTTGTCTTACTTAGTTATTTTTTATTTTTTCGGTTTTGAGCGTGCACCTGAGTGTGAACATATCCGAGTTTCTGTGTTTCCGTGTTAACGTAATTATTTCAACCACCTGAGGCTTCTTTCTGCACACCTGAAAACTATAGTACACGACCATGATTATTACATTTCGTCGCCACAGGAACGCGGCCATCAGACGTCTGGCAATCGAACCCGTGGCCCATACTAAGCAGTAGAACGCCGCGTTGCCGCTGAGCCACAGAAGGCGGGGTCTGAAGAACGCGTACACCTTGGTGGTTTCTTGAGATAGGGCGAAATGGAACAAAGTGTTTCCTCTACTCGCTCGCTATCTCAGGTGACGACGATGAGATAATTACGATCATTATACTTATTGGCATTTCTTCTAGGAACGGGCCGGTGACAAAACGTCGCCTAGCCTGCGCGAGCTAATCAACATTTACCGCACCTATCGCAGTCTAGCATTTTGCCTATCTTTCCTGGATCCTTTCTCTCTTCATTAAAACGTCTATCTCTACAGCGAACGTTACCTATGCCTCTAAGTACCCCGGCTCCATCGACCTCCTCCCTTCGTTTTGATGTGTTAGCATTAGGAGTGTCAAAGTGGAAAGATGTATGTGTCTGTGAAGAATGGGAAGCCGGTCACGCGGTATATATATAGTGCATTGTGGTAAGCGCAGTTTAACTCTTTGATCTGGGACCTCCAAAAGGTGCCACGTAATGCTAACCCATTCGTCCGGGATTTACCTCTAAATCGCCACTGAATGTTTCTTCTCCTCGAATACTCGAAATGTCCATTGCTTCTCGACCATTGGCCAGTTAACATATAGCTATACGCTCTGAATCCCAGCGCTTCCGGAAGATCGACGTTTCCTCACGGGCCTTGATATGGATGCAAGGATTCCCTATAGCATATCCCATAACAATGTACCGAGTCATCCCCGGACATTCGCTTTTCCTTTCAACGCGAGCATCGCCATCCGGCGCACGCGTCCGGCAAAGCCCGACGCGAGATAATCTTTTAGTAACCACATTACAGCTTTTTATTCATTTATTTGTTTTATTCCGTTACCGTCATCGCACGGCCAGTCGTAGGCTGCAAGCGCGCTGAGCATTCCACGCCGTGCGCACGCAGGTGGCATTCGAAAATAGCCGCGAAGGCAAACACGGAGCGGCAAACGCTGTACTAAAAACGTCCTGATGAGGCGAGCGTGTTGTTGAACAGCCGAGGCAGCGTTGTTCCTTCAGTGACCTCGGCCGAAACGTACGAGCTCAGTGGTATCCGCTTCGGCAGCTCGATCACCGCCCAAGTTGGCAGGAGGTGATGGAGCCGCGGGGGAGGGGGGGTTACTCTTCACGCATTTCGGCAGTTTCCTACTGTATTTTCTTTTTATGTCCGCTATTCTGAGCTCAGATCTGACATTTTCAAAAGAGAGGTCGACAGCACGTATTTCCTCGTGTATACAAGTTTGCTTCGTTTTTGTATAAGTGGCGCATCGTTGGTTTTGATTCATTACAAGTGAGATTTTTTTTTTAGGTTGAAATGAAAATAAATAAAATAAATAAATAGGCTCCCTTTCACATAACATTAATAATAAAAAAATACAAGATTACCGAGAAACGTAGAAACGTCGTCAAATCAAAAGCGGAGTGATCTAAGGAGGGTAAGTGAGGTCCCCATAAAGTCCCCAGGCACACTGGAGCATACAGGGACGAAAAAAGGTGAGTGCGAATTATACCGCACAATATACTGACTGACTGACACAGAGTCCCCCAACAGGCACACAAGGTTACGGTGCGGTCCTAAACTGATGAGGAAAATGCAGCAACGAAGTTGCTGTCCTTTCCTGTACATGCATTTGGTTTTCATTACGTGATTGACTTCTTGTTTTTTTTTTAGATATGGTAACACTACGCTCGTCTTCCCTCGGTTGCACAAAAGAAAAAAGAAAACTGCGTAAATTTAATTGAACTTTCGCACAGAGAGACTAATCCCATCGCGACCCTCGCAACATTCAGCGCGGACCGCGCAAACACAAGACGCCTGGCCTCGCAGCGCAGTCCAATGTGTGTATATTTATAAACCCGAAGCCGACGCGTGAGAAACTACGCGCACTCGGAGACAGATGCGCGTCGCGTCGTCTCGCGACAGCCTTCGAGATTCAGCGAGCGCGATCGACACAGGCGAGGAGGCATTGCGTAATAGAGAGAGGGTGAAAAGATGAAGGAATAATGCATGCGCCAAGTGCGAGCACTTCTCGTCGCAACTCGCACGCGCGCACACGCAATACACGTTTTTTTGTCGACAGTGCGGAGCCGCTAAAGCAGAGAGACCCGAGCGGTTTGAGGGGGGGGGGGGGGGCGAGGGCGGGCGAGGGCGGGCGAGGGGGGGGGGGGAGGCGAGCACGCAAGCACCGCGCACGCATCGGCGCTTCGGCGTGTCGCCCATTAGACATACACGAGTCGGCAGGTATATACGGGCGAGACTGCGGGGGTATATATCTCCTCCTAAGCTCGATCCGCAGCGTGAGAGAATCGGAGAGCGCGAGGTCGTACGTGCGGACGTGGCGGGGCGTACAAGAAGTATAGTCGTCGTCGTGGTCGTTACGACATGCGGCGAAGCAGTTAAAAAGGCGAGGATCGAGGGGGCCCGTCCCTATGCGAACGTTTCGCGTGTAGATACGTCGCCGCTGTCAAAGCGCTCGCGAGTGCCGCTTGTATGCAGCACTGCCCGACCGTCTTTCCTCTCGGCAACGACAGCCACTCGCCGATGTAACCACGGTGCACACGTCGATCGAGGGAGGTGACTGTTAGGCCTAATGGTGCTATATGTATTATGTATTCTTGTGGAGAAAGATGCAGCATGTCGTGGCACCAGCGCATCGAGGTGTGCACCACATTCTGATACGTGTGATGTACCCGAGACAGAGTGGAACACATTGCCTGTCCCAAATATTGGACAGTGAATTGCAAACATTGTCCTTTCTTTTCGTTGGGGCCATTTAGTAACAGGACGTCGAGTGAAAACTTATCGCTGGGACCATGGCCGGAGAAGATATCGATGAAGCGAGTCATCGAGGCACTTGCAGAACTTTTTTTGATTAGCGCTGCATGGCCTAGATTCAAGACTGAACGGGACCTACGGGCAAGAACGCGTACACTCGCATAACAGCACCCTGCTACCCTATCCTCATCAGCTCTTCTAACTCCCCTCTTCTCCCTTCTAAGCAGAGTAGCAGGTTAGAACAAATTACTGCTGGCCAACCTCTATGCGTATCGTCAAAAAATGTATCTATCTCTCTCTAACAGAACTGGTGACTACTGATTGCGTAAGTTCGTTGGTCGTTACTATATGCTATACCTATAGCGTTTACACATTCGACAAGCCCTGTGCATGTGCATAAATTGCCCACAGTGACGGTGAATCAGTTCTGCAGAAGTCCGCGAGGCGGGTAGAAATTTAATGAAAGGGAGAAAATATCCTCTACTTGAGAGTAGAACGACGCTATACAAAGAAAATTCGCACCGCTTTTTAATAAAGAGCTTCGCAGCTGAAAAATTCGTCTTCGTCTGCGGATCGAACGAGGAACCAAATCCACTCCGTGCGTGATGATCTTAGACGAAGTCAGTAGACATCAATAAAACAAGCCGCGTATAAAACAAGGCCCAGTAGCGCTGGATCGGCGCTCACCTATGCGCAAGACCAAGCCTTGGATGATCCTCTGCACACATTCATTTCGCAGCGGAAAATCCCACCTGGTATGCGAAGTGCACAATGGTTCTTGTCTTACCTGTAAAGAGAGAAAAATGGAAACAAAACGCATGTAAGTGGAGGAAAACATTCAAGCTCTACATAAGCAACATTCAGCAGAGCCCGATTTGCTAGCATACCATTGAACCACCTTGTTATATCGCTCCGATGTTGTTTTAGCCGGTACGTATGTACACGCTAACTGTACCGGTACCCGTACCGGCAACGGTACACACGTATACCATTGTACGGGCGTACCGGGACGGAGTCGCGAACAGCGCCGCTGGTTGCGACGTCAAGTGACGCTGTGCTCAGCCGTACCGCGGTGGGCCTTTTATTGTTTTGTGTCGCTGCATGCTCATACTTGTCTGCGCTAAAGTTCTTTCTGCAAGGTAGATTGCTTGTTACTAACTACACGATTTCCTGCCAAGAAGCCTCAGACAACGAAGCAACGTACCAGCACACCGCGTTCTGTGCACCAGGTGTCTCACCAGATGTTCTCGAACGCCGACGTTCGAGTTTCCAGCCCCCAGTATTTCGCTATAACGGCAATTGTAACACGCATGCGTAAACCAACTAATCTCCCCACTGCTCCGCCAAATGCCAACACTTCCGATATATACAAATAAATAATTTCATTCACCACGTAATTGGCAAAACCATATGCCACTCATGGTGCCAACAACGTCCGAAGGGGACGCCATTTGCAGTATACTCTGTAGACCCAAAGACTGCTCGTACTTTTAGAGTCGTTCAAGCAAATTTTCGAAGAAGCCTTCCGGCACAAGTATTTACTCTCGAACGGTGACGCAACCGCTGCGACCACGGAGCACTTTAACACTGAGTTTATCAGTCTACCGTCGCCGCTACCGCTTTCCCCCCAATTGCGCACGCCCAGCAAACCCACGTGCCAGCAGTGTAAGCGGCAGAAGGTATCGGTAACACTATGCTCAAATCCTCCAATGGTCGGGGAGCGCGGGGGTACATGCGACAGTTATCTACACAGATCGCGACGCGCGGGCCTACGTGCATGGCACGTGACACGCTATCTAAGAAGCTTCCGTGCTTGTGTAACTCATGAAAGAAAGAAAGAAAGAAAAGAAGAAAGAAATAAAGAAAGAAAGAAATATAGCGTTCGCCAAATGTGGCTTCACCGCAATAACAATGCTTATGTGGAGAAGCCCCCTTCATTTCTTATTTTGGTTTACGGGGCGACGGCTTGCGCATTCCAACTATATGCTTCTGTAATCGATAGCGTAAGTAGAAAAAAAAGAGTAAGTGCACGGCATTGAGCGAATTGGTACCAAGTGGGCATAGTAGCTTCAGCACAGCACACCCGAAAGTGTGAGGACGACGACGATGATATCGTGTCATTACGTTTCCGCCCGCACTGAGCTGAAGTTATTACCTCCTGCAACAGCAAGAACACACAGATGTGATCGCAGAGGGCCCGCAAGAAGTGTACGTATGTTTTATTGCGAATCCTCTAGAATGTCGGGATAGTTTGTGGACTTTGGGTAATACACTTTTCTTTTTGCCGACTAACACTAACAATCTGACTGCGAACAACCTGTTAGGAAATCTCTAAGCTCTATTATACCGAAGTGAGCTGTTAATATAGTTTGTCTGCATATACCATACAAGGACTATAACCGAACGGAGTCTACAAGAAAGCAAAGCAGTACACAAAAGAGGCAGAATAGAAAGAAAAAAAGCAATGACGCAGAGTTTAATCAGCAGAAATACCGGCTGGCTGCTCTGTTTTGGGGAGAAGCACAAGAGTAATCAAAGCAGATAGATCCAGAGGCGATATAAAGGAAAATTTGCTTTGTGCATCACGTTTACTATAAAGCCAGTATACAATGTCTATAAACAACGTACAGAATGTTTGAATATATTGCTACAGGAGGTCGTATCCGCCCGGGGACGTTCTACAACAACGATGCTGCATGGCCACATAAAGCGACCGAATAAGGATACATATGTATACGAAGACACCAAGGACAGCAGAGGGGAAATTATATCTATTTAATGATATAATTAAAGAAATGATACAGTAATGGAAATGAAAGTGGATGAAAAAGCAACTGGCCGCAGGTGGGGCGCGAACCCACGTCCTCGCATTACGCGTGCGATGCTCTTACCACTTGAGCTACCGCGGCGCCGTTTTCCCACCTACTTGCTGGGGTATTTATGTTTATCTGCTAGAACTAAACCTGGGAGTGTTAGCCAGCGCCACAGCTCACGGCCTTGACAGCGGATGTGGAACATCCCCCCTTTTTTTTCGTAGGCGTCCCGTGTACGTGACCTTTTTGGGCAAGGCATGTGTGGGCTGAAGCAAACCCACACATGCTACCTGAAGGCATCGATGCTGCCGGATTCGAGGCGTCGCTGCGTAATGAACGAGAAGAAAGGAAACCGAGGACCCGATCTGTCCTTAGCGTACTTGTTTGTTGGCTTCTTATGATATGACTAATAAAAATTGGGCCCTCGGTTTATATGTATTAAAGTTTTGCATCCATCCATCCATCAGTTTATATGTTCATATGTGTGTGCATGCGTGTGTGCTGAACTGTTAACAACCAAGTGTACAAAACCGCAGTGCACAACAGAGCAGTGCCGCTCGGCGCCCATCGTCGCGTTGCACGCAGGGGGCGGGTCATCGACACCGCGCGCGGCTCAGACTTAAACAAGAGAGCCGGCGACTGCGACGGCCTCAGAGAGGCAGCGTGGATCGCGGATGCAGGAAGTGCGCTACGACGAGCTCGAGCCACACACACACACGAGCGAGAGCACAGGCTGGGGGGCGAAAGCGGCTGGAAGGCGTTGTCACGGAGAAAGCCTGCTGCTGCTGAGAAGAGGGCGGATGTGGGTCCGTTTAGGGGCAGAGTGGCAGGGCCGCGCACACACACACACAGGGAGAGAGAGAGAGAGAGAGAGAGAGAGAAAGCGGCAGTCTCGCTTTGCGTCTTGACACTCCATATCTCGGCGCATTCACAACGAGGTGTCACAGTCGGCACAGCCGGCACAGCCAGCGGGCACACGCAGAGGGCAGCAACGTGCGTGCGTAAACGCGGGCAGCTTGCAAAGCTTTTCTGTGTCAACTGGGTGCTTAACTACGCACTTCGGTGGTGACAGGCGACTTCCGCGACACGGAACTGTACGCGGTAAGGATGACAGCCCTTACTCTAGGGAAATATTCAGCGCCCGGCCTCCATGGAAGTGGTGCCACTTCTCGCGTCTATCGCTGACCAACTTATCAAATCATCTTGATTCACTGCCCCCAAGCTAAATCTCTAGACTCACCCGTTCTTTATGGTAATGTACGTAAAATAGCGCGAAGTCACGGACGGGAAAGCACTAAAGGGCACGGATAGAGCGTTTTTCTTCTTGTTTTTTGTTGTGATTGCTGTAGTTCAACCGTTCACACGCCATGAATTTGCATTTTCTGATTAATTTACAGCAGCTACAGCGCCATCAAGGCAATAAAGCAGAGGGGGATAACAAAATATACAAACTTAAACGTGAAGTTGAAAGAAAAATATTTAGTGCAGTAGGTAAGGCAGAGCAGAGAGAGGCCCTGTCCGCAAAGCACTGAAGCGCACCTCACATCAGAGGAATCAGAAGAATCGTTGCCCATTCCGGCATCGTGCTGTGTTGCAGACCCTCCGGGGATCACGCGCAAACGTGAAAGATTTACCGAATGAAACCTCCGGACGAAGCGGGCTGATCGCACCACATGCATGGAAGGCAACTTCCGTCGTATATACTACAAGGCCGACAGTAGAAGGCCCCGCAAGACTCCACCCAGACCGGGCCCACTAGCGAAAAAGAAAAGTTGAGACTGACGTCTACAAGAGCCGGCCGCGCAACCGAACGCTGCCGTAAGACTAAGGAAGAAAGGGGAAAGAGTATATATATATAGAGAGAGAGAGATAGATATTCTTGTTTTGTGGAAGGAAAAATTGGGGTAAAGAGTATAGAGGATAGGAAAACAACGCCTTCCGCCGGTTTCGCAAACTTTCTCGACGCTCCACTCCTCCACCGGCCATCGAAGAAATCCTGACAGCCCTTTCGCTTCCTCGCCCCCCTCCCCCCACTCCCACTTCTATCCCCCGGCCCAGGCGCACACCACACGCATCGCCGAAGTGAACCTCTTCGGGTGATGGAGCGGGTAAGAACGCTAAGTTTCGGCCGCCGGCGTCTTATTTCCTGGCACTCACTCTTGCTCTCTCCATTCGCTTCCCACTAGTTCCATGCAGCGGTGTGGAAGGTATACAAGCACCTTGCGCTGAAGCTTTCCACAGTTGACAACAGGACACTGAGCCTACACAGTGAGCGCTGCACGCAAAATGCATAACCTAGTATGAACCAACTATAGACGACACAACAAATCATAGGTACCAACTGTTTGACGATGGTTCCAGGCACACGGCGAAGACGGTTCTCGTCCACGATCAGTAAGTGCACGCCGCAGCAAAATCGTGTCGTATTTTGACATTGTCACGACCGCTGTCCTTAAAAAAAAAAAAAAAAAAAAACTTGCCGAAGAATACAAAGTTATAAGTGTCAATTACACAACCATGTCCTTTATTTCTTATAGGAAAAGCATCCGTCAGTTCGTCGCAGTTTGGTCTGTGCTTTTATAGATAATATTTAACGAGCGCAACGCGTAGCTCACGAAAGGCAGGTCTTGGAGTTCGTAGGAAGATCGGCATGGGTGCTCTTACTTCTTTTATACGCTAATAGCGCATCTTTCCTTTGAAGAAGTTGTTTTGAAGCAGACATGTAGGTCATGCATTAAGTAAGAAGCACATGACCAGCCAGACACTGCTTCTGTACGCTTCCACGTAAAACAGCCTTATCGTCAAACTACCCATCTCAAGCGTCGAAAGTCGTTCTCCTATAAAGACCCCCCCCCCCCCCCCCCCTGCATTTAAGAACTACCTCGTATATACGCTTCATTTAGCCTCAAGTTTAACGTCCCAAGGTAGCAGATTTCTCTACGAGACACCACGTAGCGGTGCGTCTCCGTGTCAGTTTTGACCATCCGAGGTTCTTAAATATACACACGAAGCTTTCTTCTTTATTTTAACCTCACCGTAATGCGGCAGTCGGGGTACACAATCGAACCCGTTACCTCGTACCCACAGCAGCAGAACACCGCAGCCGCGGTACCATCGCGGCTGTGACTTACGAACCATTGTACCAAATTACACTCAAAGAACAATTGCAGATTTTCACGCACTTCTTCTGGTGCCGCAACTTCGGCTACACCTTACACCGGGAGTACAACGTGCAGTCAAGCGAACGCGTCCCTTAACGCTCCCAGCGTCGGCAATCATGCACGATACTAAAGAAACCGACCGCGCAGACTGCAGCGTCATAAGCAGAGCTTCGACACCTGTCGAAGAAGAGGCCCAAAACTTTTTTCGGAAGGAAAAGCGCGCCGCGCACGCTTTATACGTTCCATACCTGTCGCCTCCGCGCGACCTGTTCGCGAGTGAAAAATCGCTTCCGCCATACGGCGGCCTAAGCGGCCTCTTCGAATTATTATATATATATATATATATATATATATATATATATATATATATATATATATATATATATATATATATATATATATAACAAGGAGTTATGTGCCTCACCAGAGAAGGCAATATCGACAGGACATGTGCGCCGCACAGCGTCGAAGACAGGCGACAACAACGGCCCCGAGAGGGGCAGGCATGATGGATGGTGGTGGCCGCGCGTAAGCTGTGGGTTGCGGCTACATGCGCGCGCATAAGCACGCCGCGCACAGAAACACATACACCACTCACGCGCAGTTTCCGCGAACTGGTCGCTCCACTCCCGGTGGTTGTTTTTTTTTTTTTCTTTTTTCACAAACAAGGAACAACACCGAGAAGAAAAGAAACAAAGTGTCCCCGACCGACAACTGCAGAGGGAGGATGTGGATTTCTGCACTGGGTAATGCGGAAGGCAGCAGCAGCGGCGGCAGCAAACCACCTGCAGCGAACGACGCGTGAGTCGGCATGTGCGGTAAGTGGGGGAGAGGAGAGGGGGGAGGGAAGTATACGGCATACGTGACCGTACATGGCCCTGTAAGCTTTCTGCGGCCGTGCCAGGGATCGATCGACTTCCTGACCGGCATGCAGCTAACAGCGTCACGCTGAACGCCGGAAACGTACTACTGCGGTGCGCGTGTGTGCGTGTATAGACAACGCGCGTTCGATGACTCCTACGATTCCATCGTCCGTACCCGCGGTGAATCGCTGCAGGTTGCGTGTGCTTGCCGAGGCGAAGGCCTTCACGCTGCGCTCTGTCGTCAAAAGACGAATGGGACTACTCCGTCACAAAATGCTTGCTTTTCAGTTTACATGTGTGTGTGTCTTTTTTTTTTTTTTTTCGTATACGGAGATACGTGGATAAGCTCTCATTGACGAGCGAAAATGTAAGAGCGACGAATCCGAAAGTATAGACAGTCTGGCTTTGTGCGTTTCGCTAGGGGCCCTGTCTGAGCATGCTCGTTGCGGTAAACAATCACCAAAAGTGCCTTGCCTCTCGAGGGCTCCTTTATACTTGCGAGGCCTACTCTGAGGGTTGCGCGTTGATTTCGACCTGAGGAAGCGCAGCCAAATTCCGACGTCGGTGAACAGATATCGGTGTACGTACCGCCAGCAACGTAGGCATACATATACCACAGGCCGTCGGAACGCACAGCCAGACGCCGGCGTCGGCAAAGCTGGCGCAGCATGGAGGAACACGCGTCGGATATGACGGAGAGCTTAGAAGTAATATGGCTGGATATAGTGCACTAAGCACTTGAAAAGTGCCCGGCCATAGCGAAGGAATTCCACGGGATTTAGTGAAGCGTTTGCGAAGTCTTTGGTATTATTCGAGCAGCAGGCAGAACGCGCCCTTATAGGACTTGTGAAGGATATGCACTTCATCGCACAGCTTCGCCTTTTGTGTGCGCGTGTACGACTGTTGCTCGGATTGCCATACATATGCAAATTTGTTTTGTTCTTTAGTCATGCTTTTGTTCTTTTAATTGCGTGTCTTTCAGCGTGAGCTATATACAGCGACTCGGCTCTAGATCTACGCACCAAGCAAGCGGCCGCCGTGACACAAGGCCACATACCAGAATTCTAGAATAGACGGAGGCCGCCGCGCAAAACGCGCGGAAGTTCGTTCCCAAAATTCCCCGCTGCACCGAGCTGGTACTCATGAGTCAATAGAGTGCCCCCCCCCCCTCCCCGCACGCTCGAGCACCCGCGTGTCCCCCACCTCTAAGTGAAGATCGTTTGTTCCGCGCTGTCATGACCAGGGCCCAGTCGAAGGGAACGCGGTAGGAAGGCGGTAGGTGGGGTGGGGGGGTGGGGGGGGGGGGGGTGAGGGCGCTCCGTTTTTGAAATCGCCGCGGGCCGCAGCACCAAGCTTCGACCACGAGATTCTCCCCATTCTCAAGGCTGGGGCAAGGTTGATGACGAAGCACGTGGCAGCGAGGAAGCGACCGAGACGAAAGAAACGAGGCGGAGGCCCATGGTGGCCAACATCTTCGCTCCTTTTTGTATATGTGCATTCCTTCTCCCCGAACCTCGCACTAAGGCTTCGGCCGTCCTTGCGTTGGGCGCCAAGACAGCGGGCGCCCAGACAACTGCTGAGAAAGAAGAGCAATAAAATAGGGCCTCCGGAACTGACCATCCGCTAACGTTATGGGAATCATAATGCTAAAATATGCGACCAGAGCAGCCCCGGGCTCCAAACTGCAGACGCGACCACCCGGCCTGCTTGGAATTTTCGTCGCTTTCTAAAGGAGACATCGAGAGTGCAGAACTACCGAGCACATCCTGGGAACATCGACGTGCAAAGCATAGTTGGCATGCGAAGTACAGTTCACCGTGCGACGCCTTCACGAAAGCAAGCATGCAGTCCAAAAAAGCGTCTGTTCCACAGCGAAAATGGGCTCAGCTCCTCTGCAGAGTCTCTCGTCGGAACGAACGATGCGGCGACGCCAGTAACCACCGCTGAGCTCTTTCTCGGTGTCCACCTTGACGCGGACAGATTAAGGCCGTCTATATGCTGTTGATGCGACGCTGTATTGCCTCCTCATATGCATCCGTCTGCGCTATATGTGACCTACAGAGACACTTCTATAATAGTTGACAAGACGTTCAAAGCCATAAATTGACGTAATACGCTGCATGTGCTTTGTGCACAGACGAACTGTAAGCCTCATCAGCTGCCGCATTTCGATGGGGGTGAAATGCAATAATTACGTTCGTGTGCTTTTATTTCAGAGACTGAAAGAGAAAGATAAACGAAAGGCAAGGAAGTTAGCTATGTAGCACTGAGCCCGGTTGGCTACCCTGCGCCGGGGGAAGGGAAAAGGGGAACAAAAGGGTTCAGAGAAGAAGAGAGTCCACTATTGATATAGCCGACGTAGGGATATTTCTCTGCTCCATATCCCCAGACGGTCAATACTCGAGTTTGGGTGCACGTCAAAGAAGCTCAGGTGGTTAGAGCTAACCCGGAGACCTCCACTACGGCACGCGTCATAAGCCACTGTGCACAGTTTCGGGACGTTACGCTCCATAACATAATTTGTGATTTCCTGACAAGGTATTCCTGCTCGCACTGGAGAGTGGAGTATCTTTCACTCCAAGCGAAAGTCCTCCAAAGGCGGCAGTGCGAGTTTTAAACTGTACTTGTAAAGCTGTGGATATCAGTAGGGGTGTTAAATTCTGGAGTTAAGAAGCAAAGTTCTATTTGGAACACGCAATTATTCACTGACAAGGGGTCCTTCGCAATCGAAAGCAGGGTATTTTCACTCTGCTTCAGAGTAAACGTTCCTCAAAAAGTTCGAAAATGCTTGCTCTAAAGTTATGAAGCTCATAACGTGAGCTCTATACGGAACCGGTTACTACCACAAAAAGGCGTTCTCGTACTCCGCAAACGGAGTAAGTTCGCTTCTGCCACACAAGTTAATTGAACACCCTCCATCAGGAAATTCTAGAGTTTCTAAATATTTAGTCTTATCCGGAACAACAAGTTATTTCAGCAAAAAGGGATCGCCATCACTCCCTTCTCAGATTAAGCAAGCAACGACTACGGATCTATCAAGGCAAGGCACCGTCGTAAGCACAGGCGTCGAGTACACCTGTCGTCAGCGGTCTGCCAAGTCACTGTCGCCAAGGGTCTGTCGTCACGACAGCCGACACCGCAGTGTTTCACTGCAGCGGAAGACTTGCAAACGCGGTTGCGACGCAGGTCGGGGCTGCGTAAGCGACGGTTTAAATTCGCCGGGCGGTGTTCACACAAGTGTCTAAACACTCGCTTTCCGCGCAGCCAAATCGATGCCCCCTCCAAAAAAAAAAGTAGGAGCAGAAACGGCTTCCCCGAGGCTGTTGCCGGCTCCCACGAAAGACGGAACGGAAACGGGTTGGTGAAATTATCCCAGACAGCGCGCGCACGTGATCTCGACACGCTCGAACGGACGTGGTTTTCGATGTGCGCTGAAGATCGGTTTGCGTTGGCTTACTTAAGCCAGCTAGCCTTGTTTGTTGCTCGCGCCGATTTCCATCCTCCCTTCGCGGCGTTCGTCACTCCTTGCTTCAGGAGACTGCAAAGCTTTTCCTCACAGCCTCTCTCTCTCTCTCTCTCTCTCTCTCTCTCTCTCTCTCTCTCTCTCTCTCTCTCTCTCTCTCACTCACTCACTGTGGAGACTGGTCGCTTTCCTAAATAGCAAAAAAACGCTGCGCGTTGTCTGCTTTAGGCCATTCAGACGTACAGGGTATAACGACATTTTCGCGCACGCTCTTGCTTTGGTTTCGTTAGAAATAATCGCGCTGGCATAATGCGCTACCCTGGTTCCACAGCCGACGACCTATAGCTGCAGGCGGCTCTTAACAGCACATGCATCTGAAACCGCTAGAGTTTAGGCCGCGCGTGCGTGCGTTCGCGACTGAGCGTTACACCAAGGCAGCCGAATTCCTGCCCAAACTAACAAATAGTTACCGTGCAAGACGTCGTCCAGTCACCGCTATTATACGTAAGCAACCGCCGCTCGCGTTTACTTAACGTTCAGTTAAACAAGTCAACATACGGTTATCGCCCATCCATTTCGTACGCTTTGCAGGGTCACGCGATGAAACCTGCCCTTTCCTCGAAGAATTATACCTCGACGTGTTTTTTCGACTATTTCGCGTGCCGAACGCGCAAACCGTTTCGCTCCGCTTTGGCTCGCTTCACTCCAAAACAACCCGCACGACTACAAGGGTGGGCTCACAACCGGATACCAGTTTCGGTTTTTCACGCTTTATTTACACACCGTGTCACCGCAGCAGGCAAAGCCGCCGAAACTACGCTAGTATAGTGCACTCCGCGCGTTTTCACGGTGTAGTTTTTAGATTTGCGCCCCTCTGTGCTGAATAAATACTTTATGTATTCCACAAGTACAACTCGCGGACGTGAGGCTCCGTCAACTTACGCGTCACTTGTGCAACCGATTGGCAGAAACGTATCCCTGCGCTTGTTTGATGGTAAATAGGTTCACATATACGACGCCTTTCAATGAGTAAATGCGTAATATTTTGCGGCATGAAACTTCAAGTGACAACGAAATGCACGACGCATACCTATATCTTTCTTCATATGTGACGCACTATTTTTTGGGTCGCGGATGCGACCAGCAAAGGAAGCCTCTTTAGCCGTCGTAACGTCGTCTGCTATGTGCGAAACGCGGCGTAGACATCTCGCATATTCAATTCGCAAAAACGTATTTCAATGCCACGTTCTCTTCGTTTCCAAATGATTGCGAGACTTTCGGCAGGGAGATTTCAAACCTAGTCCGTGGCGTGCAAAAACAGAAAGAAAAGACAACGACGCAACCGCCGGATGTTTGTTTTCCAGCTGCGCCGTGCAACAGGGGTCTCTAGACGGCTCGAAAAGTTAAAGAAAAGTGCGCAATCATCCTTCGTCTAAGCCCGGCTAGCAATCGTCTGACAGGAACGCGACGGTGGGAAACGCCCGAATTCCGAACCGTCCGCACCGCTCTCCATCATCATCGACCTCGGCGCACAGGAGAAGGAAGCTTACAGCGACGCTTACGTTTGTTGTTTCAGCGAGAGAAGTTCTCTCGGACTCGCTTTCCGAGCCCTTACCGAAGGCTACCACGCGTTACTTTGACCACGTCTCTCACATTACGAAACGTAAATAAAGCAGCGTCCCCGGAGCAGCGCGTTCGTTGTCACACTTGGTTACAAACTGCACTGCGTCTTGGCTACACTCCATTTTGGCAATGCACCGTGGCTCACATCTTCACTGCATTACACGTACATAGGTCTCGACTGACTACCCCTATACTGCATCTTAGCTACGATATACGTCCTGTCCGGGCCATGTATACAGCACATCTTGGCTACACTAAACATAAGCGCTACATATTGGCTATACTCTAGAAGTGTGCGCTACATCTATATTTCGGCTACGCGTATACGTCTACACTACGTCTCCGCTATACCAGTTTTCGAAACGGCTATCCTTGTTGATCGCGTGTTTTCTACGTATCGCGACATGTTTGGTCATTTTTTTTTTTTTTTTTTGCATACGCTCATCTTGAAAAGCGGTTGGCGCTTTTTGCAAGCCTCAACGTATGCGAGCCTCGCCGCTTCAAGTGACGCGTCGCCGATGGCCACACACTTCCCGACTTCCCAAGGGCCGTATAGCCCACTCTCAGGATTCTCCGCAAACTTTGTCACAACACACGCCCAAAAGCTGCAACCGCGTGACCGCTATAGCAAATGGTATAAACGAATTTGTTTATCCGAATTTGAATTCGTTTTCGTGAATGCCCGGAGTCATATCGTAAGCTTCTAACGGTTATATCTTGCGAGCAGGGAGCTGAGGTCACCTCGATCTACAGGTCACGTTGCTTTGGGTGACACCTCCTACATCGTGTGTCCTTCGATCCACTTCCGCGGTTAGAGGTATCACGGAATGGAACTATCCTGAAACTTATTCAGAATTGTCCTGCGTAATTATTTTTAGGCTTCACATCACACCGAGGAGAGAAACTATCTACCTCAGAAATACAAAATAAATGATTAAGGTCCCGCTTCACACACATTGCGATTCCGATAGTACGATATCAGGTTCTGGCTGACAGTGACACAGACAGAAAGAAAGGGCAGCGATGTCAGCCAGACGGGCGTCCGGTTCGCTGCGGCTCGGGGGATAGAGGACGGAAGAAAGAGAGCGAAAGAGTGAATACGAAGTACGCTCAAGATGATGCACAGGCTGCCTGTAGTCTAACGTTAGTGCGCCCCACTACCGAAGCGACCGCTTACGATGCCCTTGTTGCACTTTGGTTGGACATGCCGTTCGTTTAGACAACCTTCGGTCTACTCTCGATGCTCCTAAGATCAGTCTTCGCGCTTCAGACAGAGTTCAAACCCGCATCCGCACTTCGTTACAAGCGTTTCCTCCGTGTTTCGTTTTCCTTGGTCTGTCACTGTTCGATAGGCAGCAAGTTCTCCGTTTCACTTCCGCCTCCAGACGGCGGTCATAACACGCGTCTGCTTAGCCTCCGCCATGTCCGCGAGGCGGTATACAGAGAAGGCGTTCACAGAGCGCTAACAGACCCGCTGTTGCTTCTGTCTGCGGGGACGCCCCAAGGACAGTGAACCTGGTTTCGCGGGCAACTGAACAGAGAGACCTTAGCAGCTGACAGGCCGCACGTTTAACGCGGGTTTACCAGGTTAAAGCGGCAAGGATGCTCGGAGACCATTGCCCGAAATACCCGCCATGTCAAACAA
This sequence comes from Dermacentor andersoni, assembly GCF_023375885.2. Lineage (NCBI taxonomy): Eukaryota > Metazoa > Arthropoda > Arachnida > Ixodida > Ixodidae > Dermacentor > Dermacentor andersoni. Next base: position 64,416,180 of record NC_092822.1, read on the forward strand.
CGTGTATGCAGAATGCATGCGTGCGCCATAGTAACGGCGTTACCTTTGTGTGTGTGTGCGTGAGAGAGAGAACGCGTTTTTCCTTGCAGGAGATATGGCGTTGCATAGCTGTCATGCGCGTCTCCATCTATACAGCACGGACCCGTCTGTAAAGGGAACACGTGATTAGTATTTCGCCGCAGCTGAGATGAGGAATGATGCACTGCAGATTGTTTATTAAGACTACGTAACGCGACTTACCAGCCACCTTTTCCTGGTGGCAAGACGAAGAAACGCTGCTGTCCAAGTGTTTTAACTACTGTATGTGGTTAGGTATTTTTCCTCGAAGTTGGACTGCCCCGAACAAAGCCAGAAATTTGACACGGCGATCAACGCGCCCGTGGCAACTCGTTACTTTCCCAATTCTGTGGGGTTGACTGCACGCACATTTCCTAAGCTGTTTGTTGCGTTTCACGTAAAATAACACAAACAAAAGAAAAGACTAGGAAAGAAAGACAGCGCGGTACCGCAACTTATTCGCCACTAGACATATTTCTCAGCTAGGTATATTTTGTAACTGTACACCAGAAGGACACTTTGTTCAATCGCTTATAAGCGACCAAATGATTCCGAGACGCCGACGTCCCTTTGCGCAGGTCTCCACAGTATACACAAGTCAGTAGGCGTCGCAAAGCTTTCGTCAGTGTACATATTCCGAAGAACTCGCGAAGAAATGCTCGCGGAGAAATTCATGCGCGGAGAAATGCTTCATTTACTACTTCGTCCTACTGGCCCGCTTTCATGTTGGTTATATAACAAGCCGCACGCATCTAAGACGTCTACGCAGTCCGCGGTCCAGAGACAAGCCGACCTATACTCCCAGTAGCCAAATATGCTGCCGGTTTCTTCGAGTCGCCTACATTACGAACAGAACGCGACCACATGCGACAAGGTGAGCGATCGTCGCTGCCAAGAAGTATACTCTTGTCAGTTCCCGCCGAATGCCCAAGCTCGGACGGCCGATTGCCAAAAAAAACCTCACACAAACACACACCGCTCGCGAAGCCTGCCACGTGGCTTCTCGTTGGCCCATCGCGTCGACTATCCTTCCGCCCCGACCCGTGGCAAGGTCGTGGCAAGGTCGACGCTGCGGAGCCCCAGAAGGCAACTTAGCGGGGGGGCCGCGGGGATGGGCCGGGGTGTACCACCACTGGGCTTCACCGTACGTAAACACACACGCGCAGACACGCAAGAACGATACACATGCGCGCCCTGGAACGTCCGGAGGCCCTCGTTGCACTCGTGGTACTCTTCAAAACGGCGGAAATGCCTCCGAAAGCGCAACAAGAAGCAGTGCGCGGTATACACTACGCAGAATACTGCCCCGACCGAGCGAAGGCCACAAGCAAAAGGCACAGGCGTCTTCGGAGAACAACAAGAATCTACGGCGCATTCGCGCAACCGCAGCGGTGTGTGCGAGCTGTCAAAGAGCTACTGCTCGGCAACCCTGGGCTCAGACGCAGGAGGCAGCGCCAAACTCCAACCCCCTCCTCCTCCTCCCGGCTTCTTTGACACGGGCAGCAAACAAACTTGTTCGAATCGGTACGAAACAGAGCGGAAGCAACGAGGGCCGGCTACAGGGGCGACGAGCTGGCGAAAGCCGCGGCCCTGGGGAGGTAAACGAGAGAAGCGACTCAATCGGCACGGCTCGTCGAGCGCTCCGCCGTGACGAGGTCGCGGTCCCTGCAGCCAGCGACGGCGTCTGCGCTAATGACGATGCACACGCGCAAAGCGAGCTGACGTCTCGAGAGAGAAATAAAAAGAAACGAAGAAAGTTGGTCGCGGGAGACGCGGGAACTGTACACGGTGGATCGAAAAACACGGACACAGAAACACCACGCCTTCGGTGCGTCAATCCCGAGGTAAGCTGCACACAGGACTCCTGGCTTCTCGCGTCCTCCACACCCGACCGAGGAGCCACGCTACGTACACACACCGCTCCACCGGTTCCTTCTTGATCACTAGCTGTAGTACATAGAACGGCGATGCGGACAAAGCGTATACCGTTAAAGAAACGTTCTCTTGTTCCTTCTCGAGGGATACACGTAGAATTGAACGCAGTTGCTGCGGCTCGTTTGCCAAAGCACAAACCCTGACGTGCCGTTCCGGCGACTGGGCCAATAAATTCAGACAAGATGGAGGCCGGAGAGCAGCGGCACTGTAGTCGCATGGGACACGCGTATCCCGCCCGAACGACATGTCCCACGCAATCCTGACGGGACGCAGGCGCGTTATGAGGGATCGATACGAGTAGCAGAGAAAACGCAGACCAAGAAGTGCGTGGTTGTTTCCCACTCGACGGAGCACGCCAGAACTAGCCCAGCTCGAACACAGAATGGAGATGCGATCTCCCAAGAAAGCGCAGTCGTCGCGCGAGCATTCCGGGAAAACTATACAGTCGACGAGGCTGAAGCCAGTGAGACTCGCGACTGCGCGCACTTTATACTTTGCGGCAACCTGAAACCGCATAAAACACGGAAGTTACTTCGAAACACGACCTCCGAGATCACGTGCGCCGCTCCGACTTGACGGCTACGTTTGCCCCCATCTCGGAGGCCCGTGCTATCGCTCGCTATCGGAACAGGGGGTCTCTGGCCAGACGTACCAGCACAGGGACAGACCACAGGCCGGCCCGACAAGCACAGACTCTCCGTATCGCTTATCGAAATCGACACGAGCGCGCCGTACTGGGCTCGTTCCTCGTTTCGAGCGTTGAGCGCAGATCCCGACTCACGCGAACATGCGCGCACGATTCGAGTCGCTGGCCGTTCCACCAAGGCGAAACCGATCACTTTCTTTCAACGACACGGAGGCCGGAAATCTCCTCGGGCGAGACGTAGAGGGACGCAGGTACAATCCGGCCAGGTTCTATATAAATAGGCCTTGCGTTCGCTGCGAAAACTGCAGGGGAGGGGGGGAGACCTCAGTGAAACTGTGCCGGACCACATAACGTACGCCCGTGGAGTAAATTCCCGCATACCGTCCGCCAACGCTAAGCAGGCAGGGCTTTAACAGCACTCGATTATCCGCCACTTCCAAGTCACACGTGCGAAGAGAGCAAACAAGCTATTGGCCCAATTCACGGACGCAGCGGGAGGGGGCTCTCGCCCCACTGCAAACACTGTGTTCGCCACCCGGCACACTCGCGGTATACGAGGCACGCGAACACCATTCGGTGTTCCGGTGTGCGCTGTCGGGCGAGATATTTACTGCGACAATCTCGGCGCGGATCGGAGCGTGCGCAGATGCTGGGACAGTTCACGTATACATCTGCCGTGCGAAACTGTGTCGAACGTTTGTAAAGGCTGTTGCCGGAAAGCCGGCGCGAAGTGTGTTGGCTTTATCGCCCGCTGCGAACGTACTTTCGCGCAGCGCATTATTAAACGGACTGTATATACACACGTTGGCAGCTTGTAGTGTAAGCGCTGCGGTGTCAAACACTAGAATGATCACCCTGTAAAGGCAGCTTCCGAGTGTGATCAGTCGCTTGATCGCGGTTGCAGCGAAACTGGCGCGGTGACGAGCAGTCGGCAGTCAGAGGTCGATACAAGCAAGATACGTGTCGGGTAACGGCGGCAAATTAAACAAGAAAATAAATTACGGGAGAGAGATAAATATATACGGACTCCTTACAAGCATAGGTAATTGTAAAATATAAAGATCGATGTTTCAATGAAAGGAGAGAAGATCAAGCAGAGATGGGCAAAATACTAGACTGCAATGGACGGAGTAACACCTAATCAGCTCAAGCAGGCTAGCTATGGGTCGTCGGTCCGTTTCAAATGGGGATGCCATTAGGAATCATCATCATCATCATAATCGCGGAGTGGTAGAATTGAAAGACCAAGTCTAAAGCTCGTTTGTGAATACGGGGAGAGGCAAGTCTCGATCGCACGCCACCAACAAAACGAACCGCTTATTGCGAACATTCGTTTCGAACGCTCGTCTTGGTTCGCAAGTATCGAAGAACGCGGCTGCAAATGCGGAGCTCGCAAATGAGCGCGCTCATTCGTCGAGGGCTCTCGAGAGAAGAGCGGCGCCGGCGCCGGCTTGCATCCCGCCAGTAGGGTGGGTGCCTCGAGGCACCCCATCCCGCCAAGCCAGCGCGTTATCCCTTTCCTCTCAATTTACCACTCGGCGCCCCAATCGCATCGCGATCCTATCTGCCTAGGCCATCGGCGGAGCGGAACGGGCAACCGCAGTAATAGGATTAGCGGGGAAATGAGCGCCTGGGCACAGCGCCCAGAGAAGCGGGCTTCCGACCGCGCAGTTTACAAAACGATTCTTCGTCGCCAGAAGCTGCACCGCTTCATTTTGCAAACCTAAAGTCGTCTCTCTCTCTCTTTGTCTCTTTCTTTCTCTCTCTCTCTCTCTCTCTCTCTCTCTCTCGCTGGCAAGGTTGTTGCGTGAGCTGAAAGGCGAGGTCGCCGGACAGAAAACACGGCCCAACGCGAAAGAAACCGGCCGGCGAAAAATATGTACTCGCGTGCAAAAACAGAGACCGAGAAAATGAGAGCGTGGCTGGCGATTTACGTGCCGTGCGAAATGCGACTTGGCAATGGGATGAAGAAGGGGGGGGGGGGGGAGGTAAAAACAAGACCATGTCGTCGCGATCAGCATCGTGTATACGTCGGTGGTGTACCACCCAATCTAAGAGTGCTCATATAACCGGGGCCGTATTTTGTAACGATCCGCTACGTTTTTCCGTCGCTTTCGCCTTGTACACAATCGAGGCTCGGTCACCGTTGCGGATGATAACAATGGGAAATTAAGATGGATCGCTACAAAACACGTCATCCATTTTATGTTCCGTACCTTTCTTCCGTTGTCACTGCATTGGACGACGCCGTTATCACCTGGAAAGACGGACCACTCGTTGCAACGAATGGCGCAAAAAGAATGGGCAGCGAAACGGATCGTTACAAAATGCGGCACCCACCTGATTTCCCGCTCCTACTGCCCTTTGTCGTCGAGTGGGAGAGTGTAGGCGTGAAAATTTGTAAAATAGCGAGGAATATTTCTTAAACTTCTGGTCCCCCCAAAAAATGGCGAAATCCATGCGGTGTACTGGCAGAGGTTGTCCTATACAATGAACCCACGAGCTGCACTGCTGCAGCCCATTTTCCGCTATACCGTCACAACGACCGAAGCTGTGACACACAGCAGTACGTTAAAGCGCTAAATACTAACGCGCTTGCCTTGTTATCACACTTTTCAAGCTCATCTGTGCTCTGCCGGTACACATACTTCTCGCTTCAACGGCCAGACATGGCGACGTTTCCTTTCGCAGAAACTATACCGCTTTGGAAGATCGTCTGCAACCAAAGGCACAGAAGACGGTGGCCTATATGGGAGAGCAACTGGATGCGGTCGACGCCTCGCAACCAGCTTACTTGTGTACGCCAGCCCAACAACAACAAGCGATTGCGTACGAATCAATTTATCCCTCCCTTCAGCCTCAAGACTCAGCTTAGCCAAATTTCCCAAGCGGTTGCGACAAACGCCACGGCAGCATTACGCAACCGCAACGAGAGAATGCACGCGCAGCGTAATAACTTTTGCACGTGCCAGCTATAAGGACGACAAACCCAATCGCCCACCGACCCGCCATGCACTACATCGCGCTGCGTCGTAAAACAGCACGATATATACCCGAGGCTGGGGAGCGCGTACGTTCTTGAATTTCAATCGACCGAAACGAGCGCGACGCCATCGGCTGATCCGATCGCGCCGCTCTCGTCACACCGTGCATAGACGAAGCCAAATCCACTCTCCAGATCTCGGCGGAGACAATGCAGATAGGTCGTTGCGCGTGTCGAAACAACCCGGAAAACACCCGAGCGAGCCTTTCGGCATGCCAGACGAGAGCAAACGCAAAAATACGTAACGACAGGGTAGATCCCGTCGTACATACACGTACGTCCTATACATACGGCACGCGGAAGTCTGTGTCGTCTGCTTCACGCACGTATTCACTATACGCCACGCAGACGTGGAAATGACCCTGGCGCTCGATAACGCTGCTACGACATCGGTTTTACATTCGCTATACGCCTGAGCTGGCTCAGCGTATTGTAGTTACGTGGTATCGCGTTAGGAGTGTTATTACGGCACCTGGTTACTTGATAACTAACAAGAACGCGGTTATTTGCATCACTGGGGATCGGCTCGTGCAACAGAGCGTTGGCGCGGCGGTTCTAAATATTAAGCCCTCCCACACCAGCACGACGCGTCAAAAGGGTAGTACATCTACACTTGGGTCATGATACACAGCAGGCATCTGGCACAGGCCTGCTGGCATCTGGAGGCATCTGGAGCCGTAAAACTGAGGTCAAACTACACCAGTGCACGTATTCGCGTACAGGTCATATCTGCAAGCATAACACAGTAATGTTTCCTGCAAATATCACTAGAGGGAACTCAGGCGCTAGTGTATATGGCAGCTGCAGCCAGCGTGTGATTGATGAGACAGCAGATTCATTTCCCTAAACTTTGTATTTCTGCCTCCAAAAAAATTTGTGACTTTGCGAATTGACCGTTTTCGACAAAGACGTTGCGTTACAGATGCCGCATTTCGTAATTTGGGCACTAGCTTCCCTTACACAGATTTTCTTTTTGCGGATTAATATGCGGTTGGTGTTTTACGAAAAGAAGTGCTGACGAATTAGTCAATATGAACTTTTGCTAATCATGTAGTAAGCTTTCCTTTTATTTACTGATTTATTTCATTGGTTGAATGATTATACACGTGCCTTATACTTATGTATTATTGCTTTCAGCGTTCAGAAAGATGGGATTGTTTCCAGTTATAGGCCAGTAAAGACAGATAAAGCGCAGTACATAAAGCAACAAGAATGTAGGTTGTCACAAGAACGATCATCATACAAATCCATGTACTAACCATTATTTATACGTTAGCATAACGTAGTAATTTTAGTAGGAAACTATGGGTATATTACCATCCAGTAGAGATCGTATCCTTGCCCCCAGCTCTGATTGATCTGGCAATGACCACTCATTAGCCAGCGGTGCACCAAACTCGCGATATTACGTCACCCGAAATGTAGAACATAGACATGACGCCATCATTGACGATGCCTATCAACGAAGAATGTATATCAATATATACCCCAATATATAATGTGTATCAAAGCCGCCTAACACCTAATCAAAACATCTATCAAGAATGTAAATAGACGACAATTATCAATGACGTTGTCATGACGATATATATTGTAATTCAATGACATCGTACTGAACGACATTACCAATGACATTGACATGATGGCTCAATTTCAACGAATCACGTCAGCCAACGCCCCGCATTACTGCATATTTTGCATCCGCTTTACCTACTGCAACCTGCAATGTATTTTGAGAAAACTTTTGCGTGTGTCTGAAGTGTTCACACACTGCTGCGGCTTTGTCTGTGTTGTCACTAGTTTGAACATTAGTGCGATGATAAATTGATTGATTGATTGATTTTCAACGTACCAAATGAAGCACATAATTGAGACATGACGCTTTAGTGTATGCGATTGTGTCTTGGAGGTGTGTCGCATTGGGGGGGGGGGGGGGGGGGGGGGGGGGGAGTCACATTAATTTCGGCCACCAGACATTCCTTAACGCGCACCTCACGCATTCAGCCCTCGTCGGAGACTGGTGCCGGCGCCATCGAGACTCGAAATCTCCAGCTCAGCAGCACAATAAGCTGCGATCACGCAGTACGCGTTGGTGCTCGTTACTCGCGCGGGGAGTACACCAGCAATTTGCGTTCAAAGCTTCCGCCCACGGAAAGAGCCGTTACAGCGCTTGCTCATACGTCCCGACTTTCCACGGGAGAAACGATACTCCTTCGGGCCGATTGCAAAGGCCGCTATAGCTACGCACGCCGCAATCCACACGCAGGGCCCGTTAAACGCGCAGACCAACACAGCGTATAGGACCCCGCCAAGACCAACGGACCCGCGGGAGGTGATCGATGGGCCAGCCAGCTCCTGTCATCGGCTTCCTCCCTTCCCCTCTGGCGCGAACGGAACGGAGAGAGAAAGAGGGAGGTGAGAGAGAGGGGAGAGGGGAGGGAGAGACAAGGCCGTCGACCGGCCTCGCTCTGAAACCACGAGCACAGGCGGTGTCGTATGCAGGCCGAAGAAATCACGCGGGGCAGCAAACTGCACGCGACGACCTTTCATTTTCTCGTCTCTTTCGCTGCTGGCACGGCGAGAGACTTTCTGAAGAGGCGAGCCGGAAAAAAACGAAAAGAAAAAAAAAAGAGAAAACAAGGCCGGCCGTCAGAACCGTGGCAGGTATATACATATGCACGCGCAAAGACCAATGCCCTCGTCGCACCCCTCACTGGCTTGCGCTGGAAACGCGCACTCCGCGAGCTAAAGAAATTTTAGCGCTGCGACTGAGCGCATCTTCGCGGATTCGATTCGCGGCCGCAACGTGTGTCGATGGAAGCAGGTGTCGCCAGGGGTTGTCGCGTCAGTCGTCCAGATAAGTATTTCGTATTCAACCGGATGGTGAATGCATGGGTCCGCCATTTGGTACTCGTGCGCACAGAAGGACGGACAAGACGAGGCGCATCTCGCCTGCCCTTTTTTGTATGCGTGTGACGTTGCGTCCCTCTTCTAATACAGCCGGTCAAAGTTTTATCCGGACATCTCAGTCGTGTCGTACCACTTATATCCCAGGTTATCAGGCGAAAGGCAGCGACGAAATGGAGAAGCTATAGCAGTGGCGGTAAAAAAGCGAGTCCCCTCTGCAACTGATATTCAATTTCCGCTCAGATCATCGATCAGAGTGTAGGCACCACCGTAGGTGGGAGTGATAACAAAAACTGGTTCAAAGGTGCAATTAATTACGAAATGACGGTCCAGGCGTCCTCCCCTGGAGCCACACCACAGTGAAACCGTCTCGTGGGAAAGCCCACCACCACCACCACCACCAATCGCACCCTCTCTCGCTCTCAAAGCGGTATAGTGTCCCCATGGTTTGCAGTTTGGATGACGAGGTCCACAAGGACCTTTATATTCACACGCAGTACTGATTGAAACGCCCGGCACATCTCGTGTATCCGAAGGCGTACGCTTGGTCGCAACAGATCCCCGCCCCCCTCCATCCCCTGCCCCCCTATAGTGTCGCGCAGTCGTCAAACTCTGCACGATGGTGCGTGACGACCATCGTCGAGCGTTTACAGCAGCGTCGAAAACGCGCAGTAGCAGCGACGGTGGTGGTTTACGTACAGCCCGACAGGGTGCCGGCCATTGCCTCCCGCACGCACCGCATGCGAGCTCCCACTGCGAGCGAACCCCGCAGCAGAGCGCGACCACACCACGTCCGGTCACCCACCCTGCTGCCAGGCGGGACAAAAGGGTCGACAAGCTCTACGTAGGTTAAGTAGGTAAGCACCTGGCGTCGCGCGCGAGTACGCTGACGAGACCGACGTGGATACCGAGTCCGACCGAAGCGAGCGCAGTGCCTGTCGTCCAGCCATAAGAAGGTCATTGCACCCGCGTACAGAAGTATCGGCCGCAAAATTAATGAGAGACGGAAAAGCAAATCTTAAATCCAACGCACATGCTGGAATCTATGCGAAGCTAAGCATTCGTAGGAACGTCTACTTAACGCGACGCGTACACAATTGCCCTTATTGTCATCTTGTGCAACGCCTTTGTTTTTATTTGTTTATTGTTTGCAGGGCACATGTATAATGTCGTGCAGTGTTTTACACGGGCTACGCCGTTCGCACGCTATAGGCGCCGGAATACAAACAGCAGTTCACGGGCATGCACACAGGCAGACGTCGACTCAGTGACGGCACGAGAACGAAGACGGTGTTTGATGTGGGTCCAGGGAACAATGGCGATGAGAGGTGTACGGCAGAGAGAGCACTGCGCTAAAGAGACAGTGGCAACGTTGACCGTTATTCGCCCGTTTCATTCTCGCGTCTGTGTCCTAACGGAAATGTCGCCTGCTGCGCGATGGGAAGCAATCGCTATCCGTCAAGACAGTAGCAGCAGCAGCCATGATGGGCAAAGGCCCGGTAGGTTCGCAAAAAAAAAAAAAGTGCACCGCTTTGCATGTAGGCATGTCTGCCTACAGGCAACACACCAGAACAAAAAAAAACTTTTTCCTTGCTGAGGTTACGTAATGAGTACGAAGTTTCTGGCTAAATATGTCCGGCCAACACTGAATGACAGGCAGCAAGCGTCATTTGTCCGATTAGAGCAGGAACACAGAAAGACGTACAAGAAGTTCGACACGCGATGCGCCTTCTTTTGAAAGCACGGTCAGAGAAGACAGACGGATGCATATCTACGCTTACAATGCTTTCACATGCGTGATTTAACGCAAATGAAATGTACACCTACGGTTCGCATAGGATGAGAGCTGTCTGTACAAATTCCAAACGAAGCCCTATCGGTAACTTGGGGTGAAGCCCACTTAATTTGCTGCTTGGTGTATCCCCCCTACTGCTGAAAAATGTATCCGCAAAATAATCTTCCTGTTCGTTGATTATGCTAACTCACGATCTTATTTGCCCACTTAGACAAAAAGAACATTTCAGGGATAGGAAGGTAGTATGTCATAAGAACAGACAAGTGGGCTAGTTGGTACTGCATAAATAAAGACAGACTAGTACTGTAGACGCAATGCTTCGCCCTCGTCTCCCCTGTCATCCTGCGCGCCCTTTTACGCTATGCCCCAATTTACTTATGCCTCGTTCCTCAAGGGTTAAAGATCGCCAGCCCAAAGGTCAAAAGATAACAGCATGAATAGTGTGCTCCATACTGGAGAAGGTGCGAAACGCAGGCAGACCGCTGCCTCCAGTACCAACAACCGCGTCCTGCCCTCGACGACTAGCCGTGACGAAACTCGCATCCCGTTGTGAAGAAACGCACGAGCTCAATACGAACGAGAATGGTGCCGCGGCCCGGTGCTGCGTCAACACTGACGTCCGGCTCGGCCGCAATGCACCGGAGTTCATGAGGATGCCGCCGCGGCAGACAGGCATCACCCCACCGACGACGTTCTTGCGTGTCGCGAAGGGAAGCAGCTCGTCGCGGCCAGCAGCGTGCGAGACAAAGTGAAAGCGACGGCCGAAGCTAGCCAGCGACAATGAGAGGCGTGAGGCGTTGCGCTACAGAAACGTTAGCGATACGAAATACGAGGTCAGTTCGACAGCGTGTGATAACCTCGTTGAGATATTATGAGGAAGTAGAGTTGGCCATATGTCACACCCGCGGAATGCGTACGACTGATAACCGGTGGCCCGCTTCAGTGGCACAATGTTTGACAATGGAAAGGAAACGCCGCGCGTTGTTGCACGGAATCGCATATAGTGACACTGAACTTTCGCAAGGGGATAGATTGCGTCCGGTTGATGCAGGACAGAGGCAGACCTTTTTGGACAGGCTTCTGTGCTACAGCAGGTTTACAAAGATGGGCCGCTAGTGGACGATTACGAATAAACCGGCACACTTGAGGTGAACTGAATGCAGCTTCCTTCGTCACGAATGCACGAACTCTCTCGGAACCCGTTTCTTCGTTACCAGAATACATGTTTTTGACCGCGTTAATTCGTCTTTCTTCCGCACTGTTCCACGCAAATTTCGCTTCGTTCTCGCCACACACACGCTGGCCTCGAGTTAAAAACGGGTCGCTCTTCGCTTCCTACCACCGAGTGCGAGTAAACAGATTCCGAAAGCGTCCGAAAACTGCAGAGAAGTTGCGCACCGCTCCCTTGCGCGGTTGTCCGCTTCACTTCGCCTCCTCGCAGATTGCGCGGTGTATATATATCGCATACAGACTGGAGATGCGACGGCGACGACCTGCACACGTCGTCGCCGCCGCCACCGCGTACCCGGCAACCCGGAGCCGCCGCCGTCGTCGTCGCGGCAGCAACGCGCTTGGACGCGTGCCACTCCGCCCGCGGCAGCGCTACGGCGACGACGGTGTGGCGTCCCAGCGAAGCCCGCTGTAGCGAACACGTGTTTACAAGAAGGATACCGAGGGAGAGACGCCAGCGCCATCAAGGACTCCCCCCACCTCGGGCAAACAGCGCGAACGAGGTGGAGGAGGAGGAGGCGACAAGGGGGAGCATTCCGAGCCGAGGGAAAGGAAGACCCCGTGGAACGAAGGTCGAGGGTGCCGGCAAGGTGCAGCACATGTAGCCACCGTGGCCGCGAGTCCACGAAACGGCACGATGGAACAAGCACGCGGCACTACGGTCGCGCATGAAGGGCGTTTGCAGCGCCGAGACAGTGCGCCGTGCCGATGGAAATTATTGTTAAAATTAAATTACGGGGTTTTACGGGCCAAAACCACTTTCTGATTATGAGGCACGCCGTAGTGGAGGACCCCCGGAAATTTTGACCACCTGGGGTTCTTCAACGTGCACCTAAATCTAAGTACACGGGTGTTTTCGCATTTCGCCCCCATCGAGATGCGGCCGCCGTGGCCGGGATGGAAATTGTCGTTGCGCTGGAGCACGTCCTCTGTTGTAGCGTTTGCGTGAATGCCACAGGTGGCGCGTGAAGACGGCACTACTCAAAGGCGTAGCAAGATACAGGTTAGCGGCGAGCAAAACTAGAACTGTGGCGAGGAAAGCATATGTCGCCTTGAAGACAAGTCCACTTGTCGAAACGTTGGCTCCTGCTTTCACCTCGTTCTCGTTTTGCTCATCGTCTTGAATTTCCATATCTCGCCTTCCCCGTGTTTTCCCAGGTTAGCGACAAGATATGTGACACGGTGTCTAACCTGTCCCTTTCAGCAGCGCGTGTAACCACGGTGTTTTGTCGTCCACAGCCCCCGTCGCGGCATTACACGAGTTGTGGGTCACAGTTCAAACGCATCGCGCCCGTGTAACGGCGGGATGGCGAATCGCATTGATGCGCCGGGAGAGGGTAGTTCGGGACGGGGCGTGCGGTGAACCTAAAGAGCCTTGTGTATCGTATCGAGGGAGAGAGGAAAAGCGAAACGCACTCGCCAGAAAAACACGTTCCGTCTTGTTTCGGACGAAGGCGAATACGCGCCTCATGTAAACGCTGTCGCGTAGTATCAGGCAGTTTTAATTTCACGTGCGCAGAAGCTTTGCGCACGCACCGCGTGCGCGGGACGCTTACGGTTTCGCGTACGCAACTAACTGTCTGTGGGTGCACACCTGCCAACGGTTAGGTCGTCGCTTCTGCATGTCTACTGGTGCCCTCGGCCGGCAGACATGAGCGCTACCCCAGCAAAGTTCCTTCAAGACGAGCTTATAGACTGCAAGAGGAATTGCTTGGGCATGTCTAGCGTCTTCATGTCCGTTTCTATCAGCTTATGTCCGTCCCCTGCTGCTAAAAGGTCTCTCGCCGAGGTCTCAAGTTGCCCCCGTTGAATTAGGTGATCCGAACCCACGCAGGATCCAACTCAGTTCTCGCTTCGCAACCAGTGGTTGCGTTTGCCTTCCCTTGGCTCCCATTCCACGCATGTCTAATGGTCCACCGGTTGTCTCTTACCACGATGTGTTACATGCTACCGTATCTGTACTCCCGTCTCCTACGCGGGAGGTAGTGAACGCTCCCTTCTACGAGTCACGTTGTCGCTTTAATGTTAAAAAGAAGGAAAAGGAGAGGAAAGGTCCCGGGCTTCGTAAGTGTATCATCTGTACACTAGTAACACCTTGGCGAGGGCTGCTTCGTTCATTTTCAATACAAGCTGAAACATCGAGAGCGAAACAAGGACAGAAAAAAACGCGTACCACAACACAAGTGTGGCAGTCCGCGCTTGTCCTGTGATGTGTGCTTTTTTGTGTGTGTCCTCGTTTCAGCCTGCAGTTCTGTTCGAGCTGATATTGTCTCACCTTCACCCGCGGACATTTGATTGTCCAGCGACCGAGGAAAGGAGGAATGAGGGGGAGACGGACAAGACAGGGAGGAGGCGAAGACCGACCAGTTTTGCGACTCCACTGCGTCAGCAATGAAACCTGCGTGTCACTGAGACGCGTAACCTTCTTGCGCACGGCCACCAAGAGGCAGCACCGGTTAACTCCTTCCAATCCTCACGCCTGGACCGAGAACGCCACAGGATCTGTCGGCAAGAAATTGGAGCTGACAGATCCCAAATCCGCTCGAGGGGAGGCGATTGATTCGAGCAGAATGCGTATACCTGTCGCGTTGCTATAATCAAGTGTCCAGTTCCTCCTTCGTTCATACCTGTGTGCTACACGCTAGTTTGCCTGCTCGCGTCTGTTCATTTTCGTGCGTGGTGGTGGTTCATTGTAGGTACAGGCGTGTTTAGCCTGGCGTTCGCGGACGGCTATTGCTTCGCGTTAGCGTCCCTTGCAGTGCCACCGGATGCTGCCACACGTCCAACCAGCGAGTGTCTACTTGGAATGCAAGGAGAAGACCACAGAGAGCGCTCGATGCCTCCTGTCTCGTTGCGTGAAGGAGCGGAGAATCGCTACGTGCCGCCTTAAATAACCACGCACGCGTAGAGGCAGAGCATATCCTTATCCGGCATTTGGAAATCAGCTGTGCAGTTGCTTGCCCTACTGTAGCCGTTCGTTGCAGCTCTTCAGCAAAAACTTACGAAGCCCGGATTTTATGCGCCTTTCGTAGGTCCGTGAATGAGTTGCCAGTCACTGGTTTATACTCTTGGTGCGCTATCGATGTGCGGCAGGTCCGTAAGGACGTGCGCTTGCATCAGTGGTCGCTTGCCAAAACACGTGCATGCAACTATCTTCATTGAAGGATGTTCTGGGACATTTCCACAAATCGAAGTGGGCCCGGGCCACTAGCAGTGCTGCAAGATCGTGCATCTAGCATCCCTCCAATCTGTTATCATTCACGCCGTCTTTTTTCCCCTTCTCCTCTTACTCATGTGCACAGCAGGTTAGGGCACACTAGCTCAGGCTGACCCGTCTGTCATCCCTAGAACAAAATCTCTTCCTCTTTCTCAATGCGTGTGTGTCCTTACCAATGCAATAGCAAGAGTTGTGTACGAAACCGACAGGTCCCGCAGGGACATGAGGCGCAATCCAAAATGAGTGAAGGTGGGCACGGATATTCGATTTCGCCACTGGATTGCTCTTCGGGAACTCTGGGTTCAGGGGCACGCAAGAGTGTTGCAGTGCGCGTCTCTCAATGTTTCCAATCCAGCGTGTCAGATCATGGTGAAAAGGAGTGTGGTAATTTTTCGTACGAAACCGGCGCATGTACCGACAACGAAAGGGTGGCCAGGCGCCAGGGCGGCTGCAGCGCGTCACGCGCTCCACGCGAGCTTCCGCGAGAACGCGCGCGTGCGGTTGTCGTTCGCGTGTGATCGAAAAGAGGTGACAACAGCCGGCGCGGCTTTTTCTTTCCTGCAACGCGTAGTCAACGAGTTTTACGACCGCCGCGGTAATAAACCCAACGAGGAAAGGCTATGAGCGCAACGTAAAAGGGAGACTCCTTTCGCTTGGCAAGCAGGTCACTTCACAAGCTTAGCGCGCTGAGAAAGTTCACTTGCAATGGGCTGAAATACGAGCGTCTTTCTTTCTTCCTTTCTTTCTTTCTTTCTTTCTTTCTTTCTTTTCTGCGCGATCAAGAATGAATGAGATACACAGTTGTAGTTGTTCTTGAGAGTATCGTTAATAATGGAGGAAGAAAATCGCGCACCAACTCTCCGTGAAGCACACCCCTTTCGGCCTTGCGCTCTTAAAATGTCGGCCGAACACGTGACCATGCGCTCGCTGGACTCGGCTCCGTGCGCGCGGTTCTCGGTATGGGTTTTTCATGGACGTGCACTTGTTCGGGTGCATCGCCAACCGTTCTGTGCACGTTGCTGCCGATGTGCTTGCGCAACTTCTGCTCATATTGCAAGGTGCATACTTGCCGTCTTCGGTGCAACCTGCTAGCGCTGCAGCTGCCCGTTGCTGTACCACCCGTTTGTATTGTCGAATGAGCGTGCCGAACAATTAATTCTTATCGAGTATATTCTCTTTGCAATGCAGGCGTTCGTAGTACGCTAAGAGCAAGCACACTGGCCAGTAAACCCTCGTACATACGCTACCTTGTTCGTAAAGCTCCTAACCCCGACTACGATCGACACCCGCGAGGGTTAGCACAGATCCCGCGGAGCGGCGCCTCCGTAGCTTTCATGTCGCAAGCTGCACTTTCGGGAAGCGAACTTTCGCGCCGCGCGGAATTCCATCGCGCAACTCCTCCTCACGTGCCACCGGGACAGTTTGTTGTTTCTCGAGGCGGGAACGAACGAGGAGACGATGAGAAGCACACAGTGTTTGCGGCGATGGTCGAGCCGTAATTTATTTACTCTTATGCGCCTGTTTACTCGACACGCGTAGCCTTGAGACCGCCCCCCTCCCCCTCATCACTTGAAAAGACCTCCATCCCTCCCTCCCTTCTCAAGTGCGTGCGACGTGCCCGGTTCAACGTCCAATCTAGAACAGCCTCCGTCACAGTTCACCCCGCGAACATGTCTTACGCGCATTTCTTTCGTTTCTCTCGCGGACGGTGCTAGAAATTTCTTGCGTAATTATTAAGCCGCCAACTTAATGTGTCTTTATTCCAAGGTCATCCGCGTTTCCTCCTCGTAGCCCTTGTTACATTTAAAGCGGCTGTTGGATTTTCCGCGATTGTATCCGTTAAGCCTGACGGCGAATGCATACGAAGAGCAGTATGCATGCGTTATACGCATTCTCGCCATTACGCGTTACGTGAACACTCCTTTCACGCTCTTCAGCAATCCAGCAGACAAAACACACAAACTCACAACAGAGCAACGAGATGGTACGCATGCGTTACGGATGACCGCCACCTCCCCATCACCCCCTTCCGCCGCCCCCCTCCACGTCCTCCTTTCCAGCTACTCCACCCCCATTTGGGGGCAATGGAACTAGATGCCCTGCCCGCGTACATCACGCAGGCTACGCACGCGAGCAGCCATCTAGACAGAGACAAACAGGTTTTCTTCTCTCCGCGCGGCAGGATAGGGTTGCACGAACCTGAGAACGGAGGGAATACAGACATCACGGTCCAAATTGTCACGTCGCTCGACTCGCTGCCACTTGTTTCGGCGAGAGGCGAGAAACTGCGACGTTGCAGAAAACGCGCCCCGAGAACGCTTGTCGAAACGAAGGGCGAGGAGGGTTCTAACCTCCTTGCCCTCCGCGGGCACCCCTCTCTCTCTCTCTTCGCGAGAGAGATTCGCCCCCATTTCGCGTTCGAAGACACGACAGCTAGCGCTGACACCCTGCGAACTTCGCATGTGAACGGCGTCATCGTACGGCAAGATGTTAGTCACCCCCAAGTCCCGCCGCTATACAACGTAAAATAATTTACACCCTTAAAAGCAAATAAGGGGGTAAGGGTGTACGGGTTACACCCTTAGACCCAGGGTGTAAGAATGCGAGTTATATATTTACACCTTTATTCCCTTTTAGAGCTAAATTATTTTGCAGTGCAGAATGTCCAAATTTCGACGATCACTCTTATTTTTTCTTCCTTTCCTCGTTTCGACTTCCATTATCTTTTTCACTGCACAAATACCCTTTCCAAAAAAATGTGTATAGATGTTGGGGCTACAGCGTCATTAAGTTCAGGCGGTAAGATTCATCCGTTCGGCAAGGCGTCTCTGCAGTGTTTAATACGGCCTGTGAAGACCCGACGAAATGCGCGAGACCTTCGTGTACGTTCACGCGTGATGTCATACTGCCCTACTCCGGTGTTATTTTGAGTGGACGCAAACGGTTTGCTTGTTAAACTATTTGTTAACTCCGCGTACGTTTCCCATATACGGCATTCAGCTGACGCCACGCGTTTGTAACACTAAAAACGAGTTTATGTATTACAGTGCAGGAACATGAACGCGCCACTGAGCGCAATTTTTCAACGATATGCAACATCCCCGACGGGCGGTTGGCAACAAAGTTTCCTACAAAAAGTGCCAGAGGTGTCGAAACGCTGGCGCTGCGATCGTTTCGACACCACGCACAATTGCTGACTAGCACATGAATTTGTCTAACATCCGTGCTTGCGGCATCAGAAGTTCGTGCGACGTCATTTCGCTTCAATCTCGAAATTTGTCAATCAGTCACAGAGAGAGAGAGAGAGCAAAGAGAGGAAAGGCAGGGAGGTCAACCAGACGAGCGTCCGGTTTGCTACCCTACACAGGGGGAAGGGAAAGTGGGAAGAGAAAGAGGAAAGCGGGATAGAGGGAACACTGTCTGTACACGCAGCAAAAAGCCTGGAAGTCAGTCGCAGTTTTCTAAGCACAGCAAGGCAACTAGTCTCTCCGCGCGCGTGCGTTATCATTGCGAATTGTTGTACTTAAGACGAAAGAGGTGAGGCACACATGACGTATTTCGCGCTCCGCGAGTGATTCCGGCTCCAGCAGCCAGTAAAAGCAAAGCCTTCGAGATCCGCTTCCCCTACTCCACGGCAGCCGTCGCTGGGGCGTGGATTTGGATACCACCTATAGTTTCTTGGAAACGACCCATCTGCGAAGCGTCGGAAAGCCGTCTGAAGCCTGAAGGGCGAAGTTTGTGGGAAATACACGTACTACGCATCATTCACATCATGCTGGCGAAACCGCCGTTCTCACAGCGCTCGTGGACCGTACACTGTAAAAAAAAAAGTTTACGCCCTTCGCGTTGTATTTTGTCCCCAAACGATAATCCCCATCTATCTTGCCCGCATTTCGTTTCTTTAACGCTGCGAGCCCGGTACTTCCTAGTCACGAACGGCTTGCGCGTTATCAGCTTGACACAGCATGCTCGACAGGAAAGTAGCGAGCGCCGAGTTTTCAATAGAGGAAACGCAAGCGAGGCAGATTATTATTGTTTGGGGACAAGATGTGCCCCAAAAAGGGCGTAAGCTTTTTTTTTTTTTTTAGTGTATATAGCGCCGGAATTTCCTCGAGTAATTTTTGATGGAAGCTATGGTTGAGAGTGGTGGTTGCAACGACGACGGTTGTGATGACACGAGCAACCCTTTTCAGGACCGCGTGATGGTGCAAGCGACGAAGGATCGTTCTTGTGCCACGTGACGGTGTGTCGAGCGACGCCTTTCAAAGCCCGCGGTAAGAAAACACGGGCTACACCGCGCGCGCGTTCTCCACCGCCTCGCCCGCTGCTTACGCTGGGCTTCACCGCGAAGCAGCACATGCACCGAAGGTCACGTGTTCCTATGACAACATTCTTGTTCGACGCCAACCGCACATTTAGCTTTCATCAGAACGCAATTCAATACGCATTAAGGTGCGCACTAAATCATTAAGTTTCCAAAGAAACTGTTTCGGCAAAGGCAAGAATAGTGAACAGTTTCGCTTTCAGAGGCCTGTCGCAAGCAAGTTTTCTTGCGATTCTATGTACCATTTCTTTCGGTGTACGTTTCGTTTTGTTGTTTCTTGCTTTCTTCTTTTGAAGAAATCGCCTAAGCTCACAACTTTATTCAATTGCTCGCTGCGTTGCCGATTCCTTTCGCGAGTGTGTGCTACGCTTTTACGGACTCGGTGATCCCCGTCCGGAACCGCGCGACGCCGTTCGTAGACATCGCAAACTACTGCGGTGAATCCATTTGTTTAAGTTATCCTTCACCTTTCCGATTTCAGTGCTTCTGTTGGAAAATCAAATGAACGGCTTACAGGGCAGATGAAGATTAAAGGAACGCTGGACTGACGCCAATCGTGGAGCTTGGAGTCTTGCTGATAAGCGCCAGAGCCCCGGTCAAGCTGATGCCACAACGCTTGGCCGCGCCCAGCAGTCTACAAACTGGCTATATAGGTACCGTCAGCCCTAAAAAACTTTGCGGGACAGGGGTGCCACTGCGAAAGGGAATATCTGCACTGTCAAGGCACAGAGCTCCCGATGAAAAGGATCCGCAAAGACTGCTTACTATGATAAAATCTCGACCGGGTGAGCTGGGTCTTCACCGCAGGAATCGGGAAACGACGACGAAGCCGGGCATAGTGAGGATGAAAAAGAAGTCGAAGAGATTGTATTCACTTCATGGGCACGTGGATGTGACTCGTCTGAGTCTCGAGCGGTTCCTGTTAACAAGTGGGTCATCACCGCCTTAAGTAACCACTGCTGGTCCTGTCGTCGTCGCAGTCTTCCTCCGGAGCCTAGCTGTCTTTCCAATTTGGCCATCCTTGGTGTCAGCTCGGGTAAAAGCGTGACGTCGTTTTGACGTTCGGTTTCGTTTTTTGTCCTTTTGTGTTAGCTCGTCGAGAAAGAGGTGGCGTCAATTCGGAGAAGAGGGCAATGATGCTGACGTGGGGAAGCCCGTTTGAATGCTTCTCACACCTGACAGGTCGATCATAGCACTACACAACGAAACTTTGAATTCGACGCCACGTGCCAATTGGCTTCGCGGAAGTTTGGCCTCGTGGTGAAGGACGTAAACTTTTGTGGCCGAACTGTACACACAGTGCTCTTTGTGTGCATACTGATTAGCGCACAGATCACAGTCCACGTGTGCTGACAGCGCGTGCTCGGCGACCGACAGCATGCCTGGTTCATCTCCCCGACGAGATAACGCCGTGTTTCCCGCACCGGAATGGTCTACCTAAGCGTCTGGCAAGCGTGCTGCTTCAGCTTGTTTACGCCGATACGAACCACGCTGCTGCGACGTCGCCGTTTACGCAATGGTCACCAAAGCAAACCAGTGAAGCGTTAAAGGCATTAAATATAGAGTCGCATTTTTGCGTGAACCATTTAGCTACAATGTTCAAATAATAAAGTCCCCAAGCTCGCTTAGCATACGCCGCTCGATTTCTTGGCCTATTCTCCGCAGTTACTGAGATCATCATAACCAGCATCAGCATCATGATCCTCATCACAGACGGGTTGACTGTCAAAGCACCTCCCTGACACCGGGATTCCATGGGCGCTCGTACATAACTGACGAACAAGCCAGATTACCGCATTGTGGACGTAACTATATACAGACAACCCACAAAAAATCATTAACGAAGGAGGACTACGACAACAGAGGCAGGGGAGACTTGCAGCAACTTTTACACTGCAACCGTGGGTTGGTAAACAGTGAATGTTCATAAGCATTGCTGCACTGCTTGAACGACACAGAGCTGCAAGTTTCAATAATATTTTCTCGTTTTCTTTTTTCCTTTCTTTGTCTAATTATGCCTCACGGCAAATTCTCCGAAATAAATCAAAAAGAAAACAAGCAGTAGCTGACAACTGCCACCAGTATAATGCATTGCCTCCTTAAGAAGTAATGGTGCCGTCGCTAACGTTCCCAAGTGCCATTCTATGCTTAAAATTAAATACCTTGT